>NC_136909.1:50810055-51230712 GCF_949606895.1 Notothenia rossii
GTTAGCTAGCTATGCTAACGAATTTAAAGAGCTTTTCTACAACCAGGTGGAAGAGAGCTCTCTCCTGAGAAGCTCAAATAACCTCAGCTCAGTGAGGTTAAGGCACACCTTGATATGATCATTATAGTTATTAATGAAACTAAATGAAAAACAGGTATAAAATACTATATGACAGTAACAAAAAAGTTGTTAAAAATAACAAGAATAGAGTTTAAAAGGGGAGTGATTTGTAAAATATCCCAAAAGAAAAATCTGCTTACAGTTCTGTTTCATATGGGTGTTGAAAGATGAATCCATAGATCTCTTCCTTTTGCTCTCAAAGTGCACCAGATTGATGCTTTTAACTTCAAACTTCAATATTTCAAAAAAGATCTTCCCGGGGGAGCATGCCCCCGGACCCCCCTAGAGGAGGTTAGGTCCCCCCCCCTTAAATCATGTTCACATGGATAGGATACTAAATACATTTGCACACATCTTGTGTCCATATCTTTCTGTTTTGGTGGTCATGCCACAACCGTGCACATGCATGCATGCGTGAGTCATGGTGAGATAACTGGATTGAGAGGTTGCTTTTTCTTTGCACAGCATGAAAGAAAGGCGAAATTAATGGGCTGTGATTTTAGTTTTTTTAAGCAGAGGTTGAGTTCAATAATTTGTACGGCCCTCGGAGGATGTTGTAAAAATTGAAAGGAAAAAGGTTCCCCACACCTGCTGTAAATAATAATAAAAACCCTTGATTTATAACTTAACATCTCTGTCTCCTATTGATCTGAGTATATTATAAAGAATAGCCAGTTAATTGAAGCATTATAGCACAGGCCTTTGTCAGATGGTATATTACGCTTTTTTTTTTTTCCTGCTTCGAATAGTTCTCTCTTTTTTCACCATACCTGTGTTTGCATTAGGCTTGGGCGGTATGACGGTATACCAGGGTATTTCGAAATACCGTCGGTATGATTTTCAATACCGTGACGTCACAGACTGTGCGCCAAATCACAGATGCGTTTCATTCTATTACACTGATACGGAGTTTTGACAGGGATGACATTGGTTGTAATGCACAGCACGCGCCAGCAGAGGGCAGGGGAGGGCAGTCCGTCTTTCCCGCTCTCAGAGCTCAGCACAGAGCTGAGCTGAGCAAGATGGCGGCAGCATTTGCCGGCCCCGAACTCGGACAACAAGTAAAAAATAAAAATGCCTGTGCGCCTGTTTGGGACTATTTTGGGTTTACTCGTCGCCAGTGACTTCATCCAGCACAACGAGAGACAGAGGCACTTCTTTGGGAATGTTTAAGACGGGGTGAGTGAGTGTTGACATTTTTTAATCCTATGCAACTGGTTGATGGTTTTGTAGTAGAGGTTGGACGGTTTTAAAAATGAAAGCATTTACGTGCTAAACATTCACGCGAGTAATCCAATGAATCAAATGGAAATAAGGTTTTTAACACATGCACGGAATAATATTGCCAAACTAGTTAGTGAATATAGCAAACTTCATTCAATAAGTCAAGTATTTACTCCCGGAAAATGTTTATGTATGATGATATATTGTTAACTTAGCTCACGATGGAAACAACGTCGGACATCTACAAACGCTTCCTGTATCCGATCTCAAAATGTGCCATTTGCACAATGTGTCATGTATGCAGCCCTTGTTTTGCACTTGCGCACACGTCGCGGCACTTTGCGAGCGTCTACCGGCTCGGGCTGCATTTTACACCGAACATATAATATACCGTTCGAAACATCTATTTGCCGCCGAACGCCACCTCACTCAAGTCGACCCAAGTCATACCGTCAGTGGCGGTTGGTGGAAAATATTTTTGGTGGGGCTGTTGATATAGTGAGTAAAAAAAATGTTTGGGGGAGAAATTACCCCTTAAATTGGGACTGATACCGTCATATACCGTATACCACGGTATGATGTCAGCAAGGTATGACGGTATGAAAAAAATGATACCGCCCATGCCTAGTTTGCATCACTGTAACCAATGAGCACCTGCATGTCTATGAGAATGGCCCTGACACCATTTCAGCCCAGATTTACAAACTCCTGGCAGGACAAGCTTGAGCTCAATTCTCGCACTGAATTGAAAAAAAAGTGAGTGAGGGACTGCAATATAAGAGGGAAAGAAAGAGAAACTTTAAAACTGTTCAATTGTTATGATGTGTAAAGACTGATATTGTTTTTATAATCGTCTGAAACAGTTAAGGCATGATGTGAAACGGTTAACAAAGAAAAAAGGGAAACTCAAACTGCTGCTACACTTTATTTTATTTATCTAAAATTAAGCACTTTAAGATGCACATATTTTCAAAAGCTATTTTATTTATAAATGCAGCCCGAGAGGAACATTACACATATCCAAAGTATTTACTGTATAGTTCAATGTTAATTGACAATAAATATTGTTGTTTATGAATTGTACTTTCTTTATTTGATTGGCAGTCAGTTGTTGATTACATGCAGACGTTGATAAAGCTACAGGCTACTTCAATATATATCACACTAATTCATAAAGCAACTTAGACATTTTGAAGCTCCGGACCTTTGCATGGGGAGATTTTCTCTAACTGGACCTCGTTGAATTTTAGTTGAATACCCCTGCTCTATTGTATCATTCCAACTTATCTGTCTTTTAGAGTTATATCATTATAAGTAGATGTTACATATTTTCTCCGACAGGTTATACATGCTATGTAATTTAAACGTATGTTAACTGACTTCAGTTATGCACAGTCACTAAGAACAGTCACGCAATATCTAAATGTTCCAAATAATTACGAATGTATCAGTGTGTCCACCAACCTCTGATCTTGACAGTGGGGGAGTTGGGTCCAGCGGACTGCTTCCTCCAGCCCCTCCAGTTCTGACAGAGGCTCTCGGCCTCTGAGATGAAGGAGCACAGAGAGTCTTCTTCGAACCGGTCCGAGTCTTCGAAGGAGAACCTCTCCCCATCCTCCCACTCGGCAAACATCAGTTCCATTACATCCACTTTTTAACGGCCCGGAGTCCAGGGGACTGCGACCTGAGGCCACGGCCTTTCTTCAGAGCAGGAATGAAGGGGAAACCCGGCGGACTGTGTCCAACAGTCGTCAGAATCAGAGTCTGAAGACTGGGGGAGGGGAGGCCACTAGCTACCAAAACACAGCTGAGAGGCTTACCGCTGGGCCGCACAGCTACATAATACAACTGGCCATGCAGTGATCTCCTCTGAATAGTCTGTAGGAAAATATGCACAAACAACTACGATTAAAAAGTATCTTTAAGTAAATTATCCTTTGTTAAGATGTGTTTTTTTAACTTATTTAAAGCAAAAAACTAGTTTAGATGTATCGCGGCTCTGTCCATGCCGCCAGGCTGAGCTGTGGCTCCAGCCTAAGTGAACGGAGGCCCTCTGCTCTGTTCACTGACACCACGGACTCAGCCAAGTGTTTTTACTCTCACAAATAAAACAAGAGTAACGTTTTACTATGCAAAACTACAAATGTCCACCCACTAACGGTATGAAGGCGGGTACAACGAATAGCTGGCTAGGAATGGCAATGTGATTAAATCTTCCAAAAGTTATTTTCCCATCATCCTCGTCCTACTCTGTCTATCCACCAGACTCCCCGGGTCTCTTGATGTACTGTTGTATTATTAACAGTTACGCCAGTCCTTAACGTGCTTACTCTTATTTCAAATATACATATGTTTTACTAATCCATGTGAAAAACACACGTAGCATTAGTAACATCTTTGTTCTACGTGTACTGTGCGAGTTTAGTGTTATTATGCTGGGTTGCAAATAACATTTCACCGTTAGCTGACAGGCTACTTATGCTAATAGCGGCATCGTCCGATAAAACAAACGGCTGTCATCGACTGCGAACAACTAGATTGAGGGTAAATGTTTTCTGACCCGACATCCAGTGTGTTTAGAGCGGTTCACCTTCGCCCTGCTCCCGTAAACTGCCTGATATTAGCTAAGCCGTGTATTAGCACCAGTCCAGAGAGCTAGCCCCCAATCGGCTAACCTCAGCTAGCTTGAGTAGCTGTTGTTTACATGTACTACTGATGATAACGCTTTACACCTTTCGAACTCCTCTCGCAGACGCTTATTTATATTGCATAACTTCTATACTTTTGCATTTTCATAGGCAACAAACGGTTCATTTCTCGGCATTAACCCTCCCCTCCTAGCTCGATGTTGTTCTGTCTTTGTATTAGTATAGGAACCTCCTCTCTGACGTTTGAAGCTGAAAGCGATATATTCCTCCTTCAGCTTGCTGCTTAAGTCCTGTTGAGTCCTTCACATCTCCTCCAACCCGACGGACACCGGCTGTCCTGGCGTCTAATCAAACGTCTCTGCCTCCAAATGACACCGGGATCCCCAGATGATTTCCCGTATTCCTGTCGTCCAGGATCTATTACTCTGCCGGGGGAAGATGGCTCACCTCTCGTGCAGCTCCTCCTACACCAGCTGATCACAGCTTCCGGCTGCCAGCTCTGCACAGGCACAAGGGCTGCTGCGGCTGCTGCGGCGGCTGCGGCGGCGGCGGCGGCGGCGGCGGCGGCTGCGGCTGCTGCTGCTTCTCTCCGTTTTTTGGCGGATTGCAAACAACTTTAAGGTGCATACCGCAACCTCCGGAGTCAGCTTGACTACATTTGCATTTATAAAGAATGCACACATGTGTTTAGTCGTTAATGTCACATATGTACTAAGTAAATACATTTGTTCCTGCTCAAGATTAGATTCAACTCTATTGATATTGCACAGATTACAGGTAGCCTACTGAGAAAACGAAATGCAGTTTAGCTTCTAACCAGGAGTGCAACAAGCAGTAAAGTGAAAAGTAATGTACACAATCTACAGAATAAAAGATAAAATGAAGTGAATGATGAATAAACAGTGAGGGGTATGAATACACTAGATATACACAGCAGCCTGTGAGCAGTATGAACAGTGTGTATGAATATGCTAAGATATATAAAGTATAAAAACGGTAAGCAGTGCAAGTATAGTATAACATATATAGATATTAATTTCATGATGATAAACATTGTGGAACAATGATGAAAAATGTGAATGGAAGTGGCGACGTAAAACTGACATCAAACAACAACAAACTTTTGCCGAGCCAATTGGAGAGTTTCATCAGCAGCACGGGGTAAAAACCACCAATGAGCGCTCAGCTCGAGATACCAGCGAGTCATTTCCCATCAAGCATTTCGCTTCCGCAGCCCGTGGAGGGGAACTGCGCCGCCTCGCCGCGCCTCGCTCTCAAGGCTGCGGGCGTCTTTGTCCCGCGAGATTTCAACGTCTCATGTGAGCGAGCATCCAGAGCAAGTCGGACAAAATAGGCTTGTTTGAGACGCGTTGTGGCTCGCCTCGAAAGTAGACGAAAATAGCCGATTGCAGCCGGGGGAGGTCTCAAAAAGCTCGCCTGAAGTCGGACAGCTCCGAGTCGTCTTCTTCTTCTTCTTCTTCTTCTTCTTCTTCTTCTTCTTCTTCTTCTTGATCTTCTTCTTCTTCTTCTTCTTCTTTTTCTTCTTCTCTCGGTTTTTTGGCGGATTGCAAACAACTTTAAGGTGCATACCGCCACCTCCGGAGACGGCTTGACTCGGTTTGCATTTATAAAGAACGCACACATGTGTTTAATTGTTAATGTCAGATATACTAAGTAAATACATTTGTTCCTGCTCAAGATTAGATTCAAATTTATTGTTATTGCACAGATTACAGGTACTGACACAACGAAATGCAGGAGTGCAACAAGCAGTAAAGTGAAAAGTAATGTACACAATCTATAGAAATAAAATATAGAATGAAGTGAATGTTGAATAAACAGTGAGGGGTATGAATACACTAGATATACACAGCAGCCTGTGAGCAGTATGAACAGTGTGTATGAATATGCTAAGATATATAAAGTATGAAAACGGTAAGCAGTGCAAGTTTAGTATAAAAATATTTAGATATTAATTTCATGATGATAAACATTGTGGAATAATGATGAAAAATGTGAATGGAAGTGGCGACGTAAAACTGACACCAAACAACAACTTTTGCCGAGCCAATTGGAGAGTTTCATCAGCAGCACGGGGTAAAAACCACCAATGAGCGCTCAGCTCGAGATACCAGCGAGTCGTTTCCCATAAAGCATTTCGCTTCCGCAGCCCGTGGAGAGGAACTGCGCCCAGTGCTTGAATTGGGCCGGTACTCACCGGTACGCAGTACCGGCACTTCTGATTTTTACCCATGTGGTACCGGCACTTCTTACTGAGTACCGGCAAGGTGCCGGTACTAAGTAAAATGCCGGTACTCAGCCGCCGGCAATATACGTTGTAAACGCAACGCAGCGCAAATGTGGGTCTGACTCTGCCTCACAGAGGGTGACTGGCTGTCTACATGACGTGGCCTGCCGACATTGCCACTTTCATACAGATCATACTAATGCCCTCGATTGGTCTCTGTGTGTCATTCAAGCTCGGGAGGGTGTGTGTTGGTGTATGTGTGACGCGAGCGAGCGAGAAAGCGCGCGCACCGGTTACGTGTATTGTTGTTAGCATCTGGTGCTAGCTAGCTGCGCTAACGGATATAAGGAGCTGTTTCAACAACAAGGTGGAGGGAGAGTCCTTTGCTGTCAGACTGAGAGGCTGATAACTACAGCTCTGGTGAGGTAAATTACTCTCTGAGTCTTTAGATAGTTAACTTAGTTTAAGTTATCTCAGTGGGTCTCAAACGGTTCGGTCACCATTTATGTAAACACATATTTCCATTTGAGGGGGTAGTGATGAGTAAAATATGCATGAATAATTCAAACAAAATGTTAACTAGGTGAAAAAAGGTAAGATAAACTTGTTGAGAGCTAAAACTAGTCTTTGCTGTTGCCTCAAAGAGGAGCAGGGGGGAGAGGAGGGAGACAGGAGAGGCTGATGCAGGAGCCCAGACACACTCACAACTATAAATGAACCAAAAACAAATAAATAAACAAGTTTCAATGTATTTTCATATTGGATATTGTATGTTATTGGTTATGGCCATGTACTTATGATTTTATGATTATTTAAATGTATACATTTTTGTTTCACATGGGTGTAGTCTCTTTATTTCCCCCTCAAAATGCACCAGATTGATGCATTTAAGTCCAACATTTAAAAAAAAATCTTACCGGGGGAGCATGCCCCCGGACCCCCCTATAGGGCGACTGTGGCTGTGAGGGAGTGTGGTCGTCTTTCAACCAGAAGGTTGTGGGTTCGATCCCAGCCCATGCAGTCAACATGTCGATGTATCCTTGGGCAAGATACTTAACCCTGAGTTGCTCCCGATGGCATGGCCAACGGTGTGTGAATGTGTGTGAATGTTAGGTCCTAGAGTAAGGTACACTGCTCTGTATGAATGCGTGTGAATGGGTGAATGACATGTAGTATGTAAAGCGCTTTGAGGGGTCTTAAAGACTGGATAAAGCGCTATATAAGTACAGTCCATTTACCATTTACCATAGGATTTGAGGCACGGCCCCACTGTTCCCAAATAGATTTGCACATTTTTTAAAATAGTAACCCATCTCCATATGTTTCTTGTTGGGTAGTAGATTTAAACTAGAGGGCTATCACTTTGTGCAGCAACGCTATTGACAAATAAATCCAGCAAAATGGCACAAAAAACTGGTAGTGGCTTCAGGGACGAGGAGTCATTTAACCAGCCAGTAGGAGTCAAGCTTTACTTTCTTTTATATCCATAAAGAAAAAGTAAATCTGTTTACAGTTGTTTCATTATGGATGTTGAGAGGTATCCATATATCTCTTCATTTTGCTCTCAAAGTGCACCAGATTGATGCATCTAACTTCAATATTTAAAAAAAAATGTTCCCGGGGGAGCATGCCCCCAGACCCCCCTAGACTAGAGGGTGTCAGGTCCACTCCCCACTTATATAAAATAGCACTTTACCACTGCACCCCCTCTAATCTCAGATGCACCCTGAGTCATTTTGTTTAAGTACAGTGAGCCTTTCTAAAATATACAGTAAAGAGACAAACCCACCAGCATTATAGGATATACTATGACTTTGTGCCAAATACTTGTTGCTGTTTTAGAGTACTGGCAACTTTTTTATTCCAATTCAAGCACTGACTGCGCCGCCTCTCCGCGCCTCGCTCTCAAGGCTGCGGGCGTCTTTGTCCCTCGAGATTTCAACGTCTCATGTGAGCGAGCCTCCAGAGCAAGTCGGACAAAATGACTAACCATCATGAACGAGCAAGACGTTGATCGAAATTGCGCAGGTCTCGCTTGTCTGGTTATGGCCAGCGCCGTATAGATAGAAGAGTTACGACAGCGGAAGTCCAAAAACGGTTATCGTCACGTGGTTCATGCAGACGAGGAACGTTCCCCGGAAGTTCATGGCAGGCAATTTGAATGCATTGATAACAGGAGATATAACTACGATGTTTGGTAATTATTAGTGAATAAAGGTTTTGATTTGCAATATTTATTAAAAAAATCGATATGTAAAATAATATGTGAAAATAAAATAGAATTTACAAATATTAAGTGATAATATTAGGATTAGTGTGAACAACTAGTTTACATGTTAGGCTAACAGTGCCTTGGTTAAAGAGCCTGTTGCTGTTTATAGCTTTGAATTCTTTAAAACCAATATTATCTTCTTAAACTTGTATGGTAGTCAGGACCATCACTTTCTAATGTTTATTGATATATTTAGAGGGAGGGGATCTAAAGGAATGCTTCAAAATTCAGATTAGATTAATTTCTACCATTTTCTTAAATTCATGGTAGTTTCAGTAATCCCATGGTAATTGAGGACACAAGTTATCCAAATGACTAATGTCATCTTTATGGCTTTCAGAAAGGACAGGAGACCGACAGGTGACTATCAAAGGACTAGCAGCAGCAGCAGCAGCAGCATGATGATGATGTTAAATGTGTTGTTTTAGGAACATCCATTGCAAATACATGGAATTCAATAAACATTGAATAGCATATCATGCAGTTTGTCTGTGCCTTTTCCTCCGTGTTGTCCTGGTTTGCTGTGCTGCCTCCTAGTGGCCACCATGGTTTGCTGTGCTGCCTGGGGATGCTCAAATCGCTCCGAGAAAGGAGTACGGATGTACGGCTTCCCCACTGACACAGAGTGGAGGAAAAAATGGCTGGCTCAAGTCAGCAGGAGCAATTTCACGACCAACAGCAAAAAAATATGTGAGGATATTATATACAAACACTGCATTTGCACTTTTTCACAAAACGAAAACCACACCATTGGGAAAGCTTAATGTTTTGTTTAATACAAAAAAACAGGGAAAGGCTTGAAAAACACAGAGCTGACACTCAGGGTGCAGGGTGAGGGTCTCAATGCAGGTATTCAGGCTCCATTGAATCCCCCTCTGGTTCTTGTGCTGAAAGAGGGAGTAACAGACAGGATAAAGGGTTATACACACCTATATAGCACACCTATTGGATGGGAAATTGCCTTGGGGAGATAAGGTGTGGTCTTTGTTCCCAACTGAAGTTATGGAACTTTATTATTTGTGAGTTTAACAAAGTATGACAAATGGCATCAGTAACAGATGTGATATGAATTTCTATAAAGTTGTCTCACATTCTTGGTCATATTTTATATACAGTATGTAATGAGTATAACATGTCCAGTAAGTATAAAGTGTTTCC
Organism: Notothenia rossii; assembly: GCF_949606895.1. NCBI lineage: Eukaryota > Metazoa > Chordata > Actinopteri > Perciformes > Nototheniidae > Notothenia > Notothenia rossii. The sequence continues at coordinate 50,819,726 of NC_136909.1, forward strand.
TAATACTGTGTATTCAACCACTATGGAATATGTATGTGGGCAGACAAAACTGAGTTGTTCTGTGTGTGAAGTAACCTCAAGTCACTCCGCAGGCACATTTTGATGCAGACCAGTTTGTCAAGACAAAAAAGGGCAAGACTAGGCTGAGAGCAGAGGCTATACCCACCATCTTCGTGCGTCGCCCTATGGTCAAAAATAGAAGGGCCCCTGCACCACGATTCACCCCGGGACCCAAAGCCCATAGCTCATGATCACAGCTATAGTGTGAAAGGTGACACAGGTATAATAAGTATGAACTCTTTGTAACAAAAGTCATATTTCTTATTTTTAAGTGGTATAATATTTTAAATGTTCGAAAATCTACAGTGCCATGTCTTCTACTTACATTAGTCTCAAAGATTGAGGGAAGAAGGGATGAGGAAACTGAGAGAAAGGAAAGTGAGGGTGAAGAAAGAGAGGACATGGCTAGTGAGGAGAGACAGGGAGGGTGGACACCACCCACTCAGCCAGCAGCCAGTCAGCATACGAGGGAACCAGCAGCCAGTCAGCATACAAGGGAACCAGCAGCCAGTCAGCATACAAGGGAACCAGCAGCCAGTCAGCATACGAGGGAACCAGCAGCCAGTCAGCACACAAGGGAACCAGCAGCCAGTCAGCATACAAGGGAACCAGCAGCAAGTCAGCATACGAGGGAACCAGCAGCCAGTCAGCATACGAGGGAACCAGCAGCGAGTCAGCATACGAGGGAACCAGCAGCCAGTCAGCATACAAGGGAACCAGCAGCCAGTCAGCATACGAGGGAACCAGCAGCCAGTCAAACAGATCTATGAAAAAAATTTAAGAGAAAATTAAAGAGCCAAGAAGGAATCACCAAAAAAGCAAAGTCTGCACTAAGAAAAATCAGGAAGGAAAATGCAGCTCTCAAGAAAACAATGAAAAGTAGGGACAACAAATATAAGAACACGTTTTCAAAAGACCAATTTAAGGCATTAGGCAGACTCACCACAAAGGGGATGAAATGGAGCAATGAGAGAATTAAGAAGGCTTTAAAAATTTGCTTTGCGTGCGGACCAACGGGTTACAAAACTCTGCAGGAATTGCAGATTCCCCTTCCAGGAATGAGGACACTGCAAAGAAGGATGCAATGTGTTAAGTTTGAGCCTGGTGTGTAAAAGCTAACATCACTGCCCCTCCACCTGCCAACATCACTGCCCTCCACCTGCCAGCACCCAGCCAGAGGAGCGCAAACAACAAAAACAAGCAAGTTGTCCCGTCATGTACCTGGAAGTTTGGGTTGGCAAAATGGAGTAAGAGAGGGACTTGAAAAACCTTGGTGGCTCTCTACTCATGTTGTTACAGTTGTCTTGGTTGCAGCTCTCAAGTTTTTTTTTGTTGCCATTTCCACATCTTTAGAAAATATGAAATAAATGAAGTGAAATCAACCTCTTCTCTGGAGAACAAACTTTGATTTCTCTGTCTTGTGAGTTTGCAGTCTTGCAGTTTTGCTCCTCCACCTGTAACATCACTGCCCCTCCACCTGCCATAAAGTAGGTTACTAACAAGATTACTTATATAATACAGTGATAGAATACATGTTTAGTATGCTTACTTATATAAAACAGTAGTATTAAACTTACCTTGTGTTTTCACTCTCACTTAAGTCCCTCTCCCTTTGCCATCAATCCAAAATCAGCTGAGCTGCAACATTATACAGACAGGTAATAATCAACACAATCACAAGGACACAATATGGCTCTGCTAAAAACACTCACTCTTACACGCACCAAAGTTATATTGATCTAATATTTAACTCCCTCCACCCCCGCATACAATCTCTTTTAGAAGCCCCTCTTCTCTAATTCAACAACGTTGGACGAAATGACATTAAGAGAACGGAATTTACAATTAAAAGGCTGTTCAACGTGTGTTGCTAACTTGATCCGGAATCCTAGCTTTATATGTTATCTGTAAACGTTCCCTAAATCTACTAATTTAGGGATAATCCACTGACATCCTTTAATACACATGTTAATTTGAATCAGATGTACTGATAATATCCGCAATATAAATCTTTAAACTTCTTCTTACCTTTAAAAGTCCGTCACGAACGGTCTATTATGCTGCAACTCTACAGCTCTGCTAGCCTTAGCGCTAACTTCAGGGGAACGATTGATAGGCTCCACGATCCGCCATTGCTGTAAAAAAAGTGGTCCATTGGAGTGAACGGAGATGACGTAACTCTCAGTCTATACGACGCTGGTTATGGCTAGAAAGGATCCGTCTAGTGTAAATATGACGTCACGTTCTCGTTGTAACTCTCGTTGTAATCGGAGCGGCTCGGAAACACATCTTCAGCAGTAACATGATGCAACATACACATTAATGCAGCAGCAATATTAATAGAGAAACATCAGACTTAATAGTAAAACACTGCAAGGGAACATTTTATTGCACCAGGAGCTATCTTGGGACTTTTACTGCGACAACGTTGACTTGCCTGTGAATACAAAATAAACCATAGTGTTGGTGATCTACAGTGTTGTCATTCTTCTTTGAACACCAACAAGACCGCTAACACCCTATTTCAATAATCACACTCCCTGTCATTGACATAATTAATAGATAGTTTAGCTTCTCACCATCATTTGCTGTGGCCAACTGATGTTAACGATCGTAACTGAAAGGCTGCCTGCCAAACGTAAACATTCAGCCACGTGACATTCAGCCAAATTCTCGCGAGAGTTTTACACAAGACGGATCCTTTCTAGCCATAACCCGCTTGTCTCAAACAAGCCTGTCTTCTTCTTCGCCTTCTTCTTCTTCTTCTCTCGGTTTTTTGGCGGATTGCAAACAACTTTGTGAGGGGTATGAATACACTAGATATACACAGCAGTGACAGTAGTTATAGATTATTTGCAATTTGGTGCTATATATATATTTAAAAAAAAAAAATTATATATAGCCTACACCTTGAATTTCAGGGGGGGGCGCGGGGCTCCGTTGGCGGTGCGCAGCGCCCCTCCAAGACAATGGTAGGGGGAACACTGAATAATGTTTAATCAACGATAGGTTTCCCCCCCCTCAAAGGTGATTGGTTCACTGCATCGCAGGTATTATTGTGATTGGCTCTTGGGCCACATCAAAATTAGACGCGCTGTCATCCTCTCATACTGACACCTGAGACGGGACGAAAGTAACACGGGACGAAAGTAACACGGGACGAAAGTAACGGAGCGATTTTATCCGAGCCCAAAAAACTTTGACCGGCCAAATTAGTCAGAATTATCAGCATTCAATACTTAACAGACCTACTAAATATCAGGTTTAACTGTCAGGAGTAGTGTTGTCACGATACCAAGTCAAGAATTGCGATTCCGATTCTTTTTCGATAGTTTTCTTAAAAAAAGGGAAACAGTCTTAAATGTAATTATTGAGCTTTATTTCACACCAGAACCATAACACAAACTTTTAAACAATGAGAACAAAAAATAAAATAAATGAGAAAGAATTCGTATTAAATACAATTAATACATTTCTTACAGACAGGCCTTGTGGTGTCCGTAGGCTTGCCCTCACTGTCAGAGATATATCTAAAATACATACAAATTTCGCTTCTGGCGTCTTTTTTGTCAACAAGCCGAGGCACAGCGAAAGTTGCACTCCCACTTGCAGCCATGCTTCTCGTTTTCTCACATGCTCTGGCAGCTAGCGCGTGCACAAGAGAGGGGAGGGGCTTAGAGCGTGCTTGAGAGGGGAGGGACTGCAGGCACGGCTGCAGCGCAGGGAGTGGAAGCAGAGCGCTGAACACACGCGGCTCTTATTAAAACGGCGCTTTCTCACCGGAGTACTTTCCCCCGTCATTCTTAAAGTACTGATACTAATGAAACGGAGGAATCGTAACGTTTTTAACGGCAGGGTATCGCGGTATACCTTTCAAGTATCGGTACACTGTGCAACACTAGACAGGAGTCAGTGTTTCTCCCCCAAACTCACACATATAAAATTGGATATGAACTGAAGAGCCGCATGAAACTAGGCAAAGAGCCGCATGCGGCTCGAGAGCCGCGGGTTGGCCACCCCTGCAGTAGGCTATAAACAATTAAAGGGATAATTGGGAAGGCATTACAAATGTAAATATATTTTAAATAATAAAACAATCCCCCCACCACAGGTATCTACAGGAGAAGAGGGAATTCTCTCCACAAAATGTGAATGCCCATGTGGAGAATGGAAATGCAGCCATGCGGCTGCATGAGCCATCTTTGCCATCCACAATTTCAGCTGCACTGACACCCCCTGTCAGTGGAAGAAGCCAAAGGCAGCTAAACGTACGCATTCAGTGGAGGAGCTATTTCCTCCAACCAATAACTAATTTAACCCGCTGACAAGAGAGCCCACCTCCGAAGATCGTGACTGGCTGAGGGACAGACTCGGGGGCAGGTTCTCAGGAATTTCTTGGCTTCTCTCCCCCGAGCCAGAAGAGGAACACTGCAGCTTGGAAACACTTACTGTTCCTGAAATTATCAAATCTGTTGGGCATCAGGGACCTGAGGCAATTGTGGCAAGCATGGCATTGTCTGAAGAGCAACAGAGGGCAATTCAGGTGGCTAACACTGGTCAGCGAACCAACCCAAACTGGCATTTGTTCAGGAAAGGAAGGTTGACTTCCAGCAACTTTGGAGCTGTCCTGAGGTCAAAGCGTGTTACTGCTTCCCTTATTGCCAGGGTGCTAGGGCAACAACAGGCCCTTGATGGTGTTTTGTCTGTACAGTGGGGGACTATGAATGAATGTGAGGGTGTCAGGGCATTCACCATTGCAACCCAGATGCAGGTCCATGAGTCAGGATTGTTGGGGGCATCTCCAGATGGTCTGGTAGGGTCTTCCGCTGTGCTGGAGGTAAAGTGTCCCTACGGAGCCAGGGAAATGACAATTAGTGAAGCATTGCAAATCAAGGGCTTCTGTGTCAGTAAGGAAGGAGAAACATTCAGCCTGCGTGAGGAACATCTTTACTGGCACCAAATGCAAGTTCAGCTTCACCTCACTGCAAGAAAGAAGAAGAAATAAAAAAATTGTGAATCGTTTTTAATTTACCTTTACTCACCTTTGTAATGTTGTGGTTGTTAGAGTGTTAGGTTTCCTGTCAGCTCGTCTGTTGGAAAGATATAATGTATTAGTTTCGTGGAAGTCACACCGTCACATATAACAGTGATGCAAATTAGTTGTTTTTCGGCGCCTCCCGCTTTTTTAACGCTGATTTGGGTGACTTGTGTAATTCGCTGAGAACCGAAGAGTTTTCGTTTTGGGGGGGGGGGGGGGGGGGTCCGTCCGTCCGCCCGACAACTTTTCACTTCAAAAAAGAAGAAGAAATCTAAACCGCAAAATAATTAAACAAGCGAGTGCCTGTTTTTCCTGGCCAAGGGCAGGTTCCTTGAACACAACACGAGCGTAACGTGTCTTCACGTGGTATTTGTCTCGTCGGAAAGGAGTGTAGACTAGAGTGCTGACGGAGAGCACCGGAACGCCGCTCCAGCTCTTCAAATATTGCAGTACCCATAAGGAGCCGTACACACCGCTGTGTTTGCGTGGCTGTCTTTAGTTGTAAGCACAGTGGCGATCTGTTGTTATTAGCATCTGGTTAGCGAGCTATGCTAACGAATTTAAAGAGCTTTTCTACAACCAGGTGGAAGAGAGCTCTCTCCTGAGAGGCTCAAATAACCTCAGCTCAGTTTGGTTAAGGCACACCTTGATATGATCATTATAGTTATTAATGAGATATTAGAGTCTAAATGAAAAACAGGTATAAAATACAATATGACAGTAACAAAAAAGTTGTTAAAAATAACAAGAATAGAGTTTCAAAGGGGAGTGATTTGTAAAATATCCAAAAAGAAGAATCTGCTTACAGTTCTGTTTCATATGGGTGTTGAGATGTATCCATAGATCTCTTCAGGTTGCTCTCAAAGTGCACCAGATTGATGCTTTTAACTTCAATATTTTAAAAAAATCTTCCTGGGGGAGCATGCCCCCGGACCCCACTAGAGGAGGTAAAGTCCCCCCCACTTAAATCATGTTCACATGGATAGGATACTTAATACATTTGCACACATCTTGTGTCCATATCTTTCTGCCACAACCATGCACGTGCAAGCGCGAGTCATGGTAAGATATCTGGATTAAGAGGTAGCTTTTTCTTTGCACAGCATGAAAGAAAGGCCAAATTAATGGGCTGTGATTTAGATTTTTTTAAGCAGTTCAATAATTTGTACGGCCCTCGGAGGATGTTGTAAAAATTGAAAGGAAAAAGGTTCCCCATCCCTGCTGTAAATAATAATAAAAACCCTTGATTTATAACTTAACATCTCTGTCTCCTATTGATCTGAGTATATTATAAAGAATAGCCAGTTAATTGAAGCATTATAGCGCAGGCCTTTGTCAGATGGTATATTACGCAGTTTTTTTCCTGCTTCGAATAGTTCTCGGTTTTTTCACCATACATGTGTTTGCATCCCTGATATAAGAGTATTAAGACATACAGTACATAGGCTAAAACAAAACATCTAAAGATATAACCTTGCACTTTGATAAGTCCCGTGAACATTTTCACTATTTTGACATTTTTCTAGATCAAAATTGAACTAAAGAAATAAATGGTAGATTAATCAGTCAGCTGCTACACTAATTATAATAGTTATATTTCTTAATTAATTAAGATAAGAGATTACTGTATTGATCCCAATTTGGGAAATGTTTGTGTTGCAGCAGCATAACAAGAAAAACAAAATATAAGTTATTATATATACAAAAGTATGTGAGGGATGGGATATTAAATTGAATATAAATGTAAAATGTACATGTGATTTTACGTCCAAGAGAAGCTATGGAGCAGAGAGTTCTCTTCCAGCCAGAGGTGATTTGTTATTAGTTCAATATGTCAAACTGATTTCCCTGACTACAATCTTTAGCCACACAGGTTTTAATAGGATGTATTCATTATCTTTACTTATGTTGCGGTCTTTTCAGCAGCGCCATCTCTAAAACGGCGATACAGTCACTACCCATCATTTACATTTCACCGTGACATGGACAAAATGTAACGTCAGCTTACCTCATGGCACGAATCCAGTTTCTCCTTTCGGGAAACGATAGAACAAGCACGTTTCATGCGAAGACCTGTGGCTGCAACCCGGAGCAAAGCAACAAACCATTGCGTAGCTAACTAGTAGCGCTAGCTTTAGCTAACGTTAGCTAACGAAACGAACTACCGATTAAATTGGAAAAACTAATAATATAAAACTAATAAAATAATTTGTAAAACTACGGTGTTAAAAAAGACAATTTCAAAAATACAGATTCTAATGGTCAGATATAGATATATAGAACCTCCAGAAAAACGCGATTCTGCGATCGCAGAATTTACAGCATAATCAGCAAAATTGCGCAGATTTTTAAAAAGCCGCATATTTATCAAAAGGCTGGATAATCCCCGCATTTTTCCACACAAAGTTGAGAAGAAAAAAAAGTTAACTCGTCTTGACGTGACGTCATCAGCTCGCGCATCACAGAATGTAAACAACACTGTATAGAGCTCATTTACCAACGAACATTTCTACTAAAGACCGGGCAAAAAGTGGGGGGAAACTATTCTGCACCCCGTGCAACTGTGTGTTGCAGCATAAGAGAAAATCGACCCACTTTGATTCATTCAAACATTCGAAAATGCTTTCTGCTGCTTCGGACAAGAAAGCCATTCAACTCCCGTTCACCGAGGGATCAACCTCCAAAACCCTTTCGAGGGCTACAAGAAACGAAGTGAGTAGCCTACAAGATTGAAGCTGGTCAGATAACGAACGAGTAAATGAAAACAGAATGAGGCGGAGAAGTGTGTGTGTGTGTGTGTGTGTGTGTGTGTGTGTGTGTGGGGGGGGGGGGGGGGTGGTGTGTGTGTGAGATTAAAATAGCCCAATTGCTTTTACAATAAATAAACATTGAATCTGTTTAATTGAATAGTAAAGGGATTTAACGTTAGTGGCAGGTTGTGTGTGAGAGAGAATAAATAAGACAGACCAATATTTAAAAAAATTGTTATTCTTTCCCCCCGCATATTTAGCATATTTCGCAACTTTCCGCATATTTCCTAACTTCCCGCAATTTCACCGCATAAAATCACATAAAACCCTGCATGTTTAATCGCATAATCAAGGATTTTAGCCCGCATAATCAAGGAATTTAGCCCGCATAATCAAGGATTTTTGCCCGCGTTTTTCTGGAGGGTCTAGATCAGGGGTACTCAAATACAAATCTTAAAGGTCCACAAAGAAAATGTTCAATAAGACAAAGGTCCGTTTAATACGGTCATTCAAACTTTTAAACAATTGTAACAAGATTCTTAACACGAGATTGCAAAAACAGTCTCGAAGTGAATCAAACCATCCCAGGAATCAAAGTCGAAATAAGTCCAGAACTATTGTACATTGTGTCAAACACTGTTGCTTAATGAGAGAAGTGGCACCTTTGGTCTGTTGCCAAGACTTTGAACTTTGGCACAAAAGGCGTGATGGCCAGGCGGACACACTGATGCAAGTGTTCATTGGTGAGTCGGCTGCGGTACTTGTTCTTCACCATGTTCATTGTTGAGAATGCAGACTCACACCTGTAGGTTGAGCCAAACATTGTGAGAATGTGAAGTGCCATCTTATGCAGGAGAGGGAAATTAGCTGCAGTGACCATCTTTGTCCAGAAGGTGTGAGTGTCACAGTCAGCCTCTTTCAGTGCAAGGTTTTCCTGGAGGTCAATCAACTCACTTTGCAGAGAAGCAGCACTGGCCCATGGGAAGATTTGTTGTGCTTCTGCAGAGAACTCTCTGACATTTCTGACCAGAAATGGGTTTTCAATGTACAGTAGGACTTGTTTTCCAAATCTGAAGTCATCAAAGCGAGTCTTGAAGTTTTCAATCAGCTTCTCCAGGAATCCAACATGATTCTGAGGACGATTGTCTCCTTTGGTCTGTTCCAAAAGTTTGGGGAAGTGGAGCAGTCCCTCCTGTAGGAAAAAATAAATAAGAAAAATACAAGGAGCACTGCTTAAAAGGGTATGATAAAGTATCAAAAAGGTGTTCATTGGAATCCAGGAAATGTGTGTGGTAGAAAATATTAAAAAGGCTTACCTGTAGGTCACTTTTGAAAACCTCCAGTTTCCTCTGGAAAGCACGCACTGCTGACATCAGCTCACACACTGTGTTGTTCTTGCCCTGTAGCTTGAGATTTAGGTCATTGAGATGAGATGTTATATCAGCCAAAAATGCAACAGCTTCCATCTTCTCTTCATTTTGCATGAATTCCATGAACTGTTTTGCTTTTGCACTCTTTTGCTCTGACAGAAACACTTGCAGCTCTTTCATAATGGACCAAAAACGCTCCAGGACCTTGCCTTTGCTCAGCCACCTGATGTTGTTGTGCAGGAGCAAATCATCAAAAGTTGCATTGACCTCTGTCAGGAATGTTCGCAGCAAGCGATGCTGCAGTGAAGATGATGCTCTCAAAAAGTTTATGAGTCTCATCACTGTTGCCATGATTTCAGAGTACACTTCTCCAAGACTTGCACAAAGGACAGACTGGTGGATTATGCAGTGGTATGAGATCAGGTCAGGGTGGTGATCTTTCAGGCGCTGAACCAGTCCTCTCTCTCTCCCCATCATGGCTGGAGCTCCATCAGTAGCAATTGACACCACTTTCTTTAGATCTATCCCTCTTTCATTCAGCATTCCCATTACTGCTTTATAAATGTCTTCCCCCCTTGTGTGTCCACTGAGGTTCGTCAGGCCCAACACATCTTCAACAAACTCCCCCTTTGCCTCATCATAAAATCTCACAAACACCAGCAACTGAGCATTGTCAGTGGTGTCAGTGGACTCATCCACAGCTAAGGAAATGCGCTGTGCATTTTTGATTCCATCACAAAGCTGATTAATCAAATCACCAGCCAGTATTTCCGTTCTTCTGGTTGCTGTGGAATCTGAGAGGGGGATTTGCTTAATTTTAGCTGTTATTTCCTCTTTTTGTTTGCCTTCAAACATGGTCTCCATCACTTCAGTCATGCATTCTTTAATTATTTCTGCATCAGAGAATGGCTTCTTGTGTTTAGCCAACACCCATGCCACTCTGAGTGAGGACTCAGTTGCCTTTTCTCCTTGTGACATAGATGTTACAAGGATCCTGCTTGCAGCTTGATATGAGGATTTCATCCCATTTATTTTTGTGGTTCTTACCGCTGAATTTTGAGGGAAGGTCGCCTCAAAATAATTATGTTTCGTTTCATAGTGCCGTTTCAAATTGCCACTCTTCACAAGAGCTACCGTTTCTTGGCATATTAGGCACATTGGTTTGGTGCTCGCTGGAGGGAGGATGAACGCATATTTTGCAGTCCACTCATCTTTGAATTGCCGGTTTTCACTGTCGACTTTTCTTTTATTGGTCATCTTTGAACATGCCATTTTTCTAGCTTTACTAGCTACACTAGGCTACAGCTGAAACTACTAGCTAAATGCAACTAGATGCGCTGTCAACTCTCGCTCTGACTTTATTTATTTTTTAAGCTCCCGCGCTGACTCAGACAGGTTGAAAGAGACGACACACGCATTTTCATTCCGCGAAGACCCGCCCTCCTGTGCCTCTGATTCGCAGACTGTTGGTGGGGGAAAAAAACGCTGACGGGCTGCTGAATGTGATTGGACCAAAGCGTTGACAGACACACACACACAGTGGAACAGTGTGTGTGTGTGTGTGTGTCGCCAGAGCGCTGTTTGCAGACATAGCGGATAATTTTGACTCGTTGCGTTGTGGCAGACGGATAAGGCAGGCGTTGTGGCAGGCGTTGTGTCTCGCAGATAATACAGATAATACAGATTATACAGATAATACATATGAAAAGTATAATTTGCTCAGAGTCCAGAGACAGTGGTGGTTCGGTCCGGATCCGGACCGGAGTCCGGACTTTGAGGATGCCTGGTCTAGATATACAGATACTAAAGATAGGCATGTACTTGCTTTGAAGCAGAACACAGGGGAAAACAAACTTAGCGGGAGTGTTTACGTGTTAGGCTTAATGACGTACAACGGCCTCGACACTTTCTGTAGTCCTACTCAGCCACTCGGTAACAACCATCGTTTTTCAGACACATAAACTCTTAAAAATTCACCAGTGGGGTCACTGCTGATGTATTTGATGTCGTAGAACAAAACGTGATTTATCTCTTAAATTTGTGTCAACCACAGACCTTATTTCGAGCTATTTTCCAAAACCCTATGGAAAAAATGCATTGCTTTTTGGCGAAGGAACCGGAAGTGCTAAAAATGCTAACTTACTTCCGGGTTTTTGGACGTGTCACTGCGGTTCTATATTGGGACGTCCTTCAAAATGGTGTGTCTTGATCGATTTCCGGGTCAAGTCCCGGAGGAGGGGAAGAGAGGAGTCGAGGAGGGGTATTGGGATGAGGCTCTGGACTATTGGAACGCAACCTTGAGCCTCATCCCAATACCCCTCCTCGCCCCGCCCCCACCTTCACAGCTGGTCGATTTCAACAGAGGAAAACAGACAACTGGAAGATGAGTGGAAAAGCGTCACATAAACGTATAAGTGCTCACAGCTCCGTGGGAATTATTATTTGCAATTCATTTCTAAAAAGGCTTTCACATTACTATAATTATATTTTTATTTAAATGTAGGCTACATTTCACACCAAAACGGAACACAAAAGCAGGACCAACCATCATACATTGAATTCCTTGACTAACAAGAGAAAGATTCATTCATTTAAATAAATGTTTAACAACAAATGGGCCGGTTCTAAAGGGTTATTCAGTTAAGCCCGATGAGAGGGGATACAGCTGTGCACATGTCATCATTAACAGACGTCCTTTAAGAGTGACGTTTGAGTGAACGAGGACATCCCAATTAATACCTGAGGACTCCTCTGTCCTCGCGTCACCTCCTTGTGTCTCTCGCTCGCATCTTACGGAGGTGGAGCTAAGATGCAAGGAAGGGACGCGAGTGAGGGAAAGGAGGAGTCGAGGAGGGGTATTGGGATGAGGCTTTGGAGTCGGCTTCTTCTTCTTCTTCTTCTCTCGGTTTTTTGGCGGATTGCAAACAGCTTTAAGGTGCATACGGTCGCCTCCGGAGTCGGCTTGACTCGGTTTGCATTTATAAAGAATACACAAATGTGTTTAATCGTTAATGTCAGATATGTACTAAGTAAATACCAACAAGTCCTCCAACTAATACGACCAAATAGGTCGATTGTTTTCCTCGTTTTCCGACCCATTAATACGACCCAGAGCAGCGTTTTCAATCAACGGGTGCGTCAGCCTGTATACCTTTACGACCCACGGGCGCGTTTTAAATCAACGGGAGGCGGCGTAATGACGTACAACGTCCTCGACAACTTCTGTTAACAACCATCGTTTTTCAGACACGTACACTCTTCAAAAATCACGGCTTTCTGTCGTAGAACAAAACGTGATCCGCCTCTTAAATTTGTGTCGACCACAGACCTTATTTCGAGCTATTTTCCCAAATCCTATGGAGAAATCTCATTGGTTCTGACGCGAGGGAACCGGAAATGGTCAAATGCTAACTCACCGGGGTTTTGGACTCGTCACTGCATCAGACAACATCCATTTATTTCCCAGACAAGCTAATAAACGTGAGTAGTCAGATATCAAAAGTATATTCATTTTGGGATATGTATTATGTTTTATTTTGTCGTCTAGTACAGTGACTAAGATTACTATGTTTACCTAGGAATAATGATAGCAAAGCTAAATTAGCCAAAAGTAGAATCAGCTAACGTTAACGTGAGCATGGAAGTTATGTGATCCATCGGTTCATGCGGTTGATCCAAATGTTATCAAACGTCACATTCTTTATAACTATATTAAATACTATTTATCTATTAAGTGAAGAGTGACCAGGGGTGTAATACTGCCGGAACACCGCTCCGGCACCTAAAACGGGGATGGTTGTTAGCATCTGGTGCTAGCTAGCTATGATAACGGATAGGCTAAGAGGCTAATGTACCTAATGTAATGTTTACACAGTTAACTTTAGTCTAAGTTATCTCAGTGGGTCTGAAACAGTTTGGTCACCATATATGGAAATACATATTTCCAAGGCACACTTTTATATTATTGTAATGTTCCACAATAGGAGTCGGAAATTCAAGTTCTTAGGTTCAATAGCTCCTTTGGTAGTATACAAATACAGGTTCATAGGTCACAGGTTGCAGGTCGCAGGTTCAACGTCACACAGCACCCTAAAAAAAATCGAATGAATCTAAAACATCGATGAAATCATTACAATTCATACTATTGGACATACAACAAATGCATAAAAAATCAAAACAGTAAATAGTTAAATATGCACAAAGATACATTTAAAAAAAGTATTATTCTTATCATTTTTTTTATTATTGAAATGTATACAGTTAAGTTTCATATGGGTGTTGACAGATGTATCCATAGATTTAGTTAATTTTGCCCTCAAGTGCACAAGATTGATGCATTTAACTTCACGGGGGCCTCCGGACCCCCCTAGAGGACATGAGGTCCACCCCCACTTAAAACATATTCACATGGATAGGATACTAAATACATGTGCACACTTTTTATATAGTAACCTTTGTACCTCAGCAGGAGGGAGTTAGTTTATAAAGGTCCTTCACTGATCACTTAACTATCACGCAGCTGTGTGCAGCATTTACTGTAAGAATCACACATTTATTCAATAATGCAGACTTAATAAATGACCATTCTTTGTTGATTCTGGCTGGAGTGTTAATTGACAGTAGTTACATAAGCTTCAAAACAAGCCACAACTGCGCGTGCACACGTGCAGAACTTATAGAATTAGCAATACACCCCTGGTAATGATGATTTTTGTATTATTTTCTGTGATGATGGAGCATCAACTTTTGGATCAACCAGATATTGACAGATTAGGGTTGTTCATAACAGTCACTTTAAACATGTGACTGACTCTGTATAACATTGTTTTCCTTACTCTTGTGATTTTTGTTCATCCTATCTAAAAGATAAAAAAACATGAGTTCATTGTTTTAACAAGATTTTTCACGATATAATAAAATACATGAATCCTGTAAACATTTGTAGTATAGTATTCTTATTTTTGGTATTCCCTGACATTATCTGTGTTTCTGTTACAGATGCCTACTCAAAAAGTGTGCCAGACATGCAGGCAAAGCATAGGAGTAGCAAGTAAAAAATGCAAACAATGTGGTGCCATCCAACCCTACAAAGAGAAACTCTCCAAGCAAAAAGAAAAGGTTGCACAGGAGTGGAAGGCCACGCAACAGAAAAACCACAGTGTCAACAAAGTGTATGACTCGACACATTTACTGGTAAGCTTTTTTCTCTTGCAGATGTCAGTTATCATAAAAAAGTGTGTAAATAATCCCTGATCTTAATCTTTTTATACAAATTGTTAAATTACTGAATTGATTTATACTTTCCAACAGTCGCCCTCATTTACTTTTTAAAAATAATCCTAATTTCTTAAGTAAGTTTATGTGAGAAGTACAGACTAGTGCACGATTACTGCACTTCATGTAATGTGTTAAGCAAAATTGTTGTCACCGTTGTATTTAAAGCTGTAAAGGCATAACACATTTTTTCGAACTGATGTTAGATAGTGTTTGTACTTGCAAGCACCCAGTTTTAGTAAAACATTATTTCTTAACCAGAAGTAACATAGTTCAGGCCAGTGGTAATTCCTAGAATCAGAGCTTCAATGTACATGTTTTTCTAATTATATCTTACAAAAAAACCTGCATTTTGGTGTTTTATATTTTATTTTGGAACTTCATGGTATGGAAAACACATAATTATGTGACTATGGTTTCCAAAAGTAAAATAAATGAAATATCATATACATTTTTGAATAAATGGTAAAACCAAGAATGTCACAGAATCAAAACCAGCCCATATTAATATAGTGCTTGAAAGACAATCAAGACCTGGAAAGAGTTAGTATTAATAAAGAGGCCCTTAAAAGCACTTTCATTAAGCTTACCAGAGTCTCTGACTTTGAGCCGTGTTCGAACAGTCATTTAAAAATTCCCCTGTAACACCAGCTTTACATCTGAAGTGCTGTTAATGCGGAACTTTGAACCTGAAATGATATAGGTTATAGCTTGCTGACATGTTTCAAAGCTAAATGTAGCTTATTCAGATATCTGAATGTGAGAATTAAATGGACAAATATTAGGCATGCCAGAAACTGACCATGATCAAAATCGGACAGCCCTGGCGAATATTAATTGATTATTCGCCGCCGAATTGAAACTAAGCCAGGAAAAAAAAGAAATACATAAATAATAATAAAAATATATATAAATAAAATCGAATTTTAAAAATAATTTTCGATTATGGAGACTGTAACGAATATTCGAAAAATAGAATAATCGCTGGCATCCCTAACCCATATAAAAATAACTATGCCCATGTAAAAAAAACTCAAAGTGAACCCGAGCTCGATAAACTTCTTTTTTTTTTACAGTTCTTTTTTAGGGGCTCACCTAAAAGGGGTCTAAAATCACACCTGGTTAATTGTGGGGTGCCTTCCTCAATGTGCACACGTATCACATCAGTGCATTTTTCACTTATGCAAAATAAATGGAGTTATAATGGCTTTAGGTGTGTGAAAATGTTTAGAACTGTTGTGTACATAATATTTCTTGTTTTTTTGTGTCCATTGTGTTCCAGCTTCACAAATGGAAAATGTTAGATCGGCGTCCCATCCTCCTTCTTGCCAAGAGAGGCACAAATGGTTTTTGCCGATTGCATCTGTCCATGGCAAATCGAGACAGAAGATGGTAACAATGCACTTGTTACCATAAAGAGGATTTACGAAAGCCTAATTAATGGTAAAGTATACAAATCTGCATGCTATATTTCAGCAATTTATCTGTTAACATGTTTTGTAAATTAGTTGCTCAGTTATCTGGTTTTAAATGTAAAAAAATGTGAATCACTGTTTACCAAGTAGTACAAATATGTCGTTATGTCTTGTTTTGTCAGTTAAAGGGCCCATGTCATGCTTTTCTGGCTATTACCCGTCCCCTTGTGTGTTATGAAGCTTTTCCTGCATGTAAACGGTCTGCAGAGTCACAAACCCTCAAAGTACACCCTGTAGCGAGTAAAACTCTAACACAGAAAATACCTGTCTATGCTGCTCTTTTTCAATTTTTTTCTTCCTGAGTATAGTGACGTAACGGGCATAGTGACGTACCGGCTCACACACACACACTCACTCAGCCTTATCTTTTCTCAGCCGAGGCTTCGCGGATCTCCTCACGCACACACGCACACACACTCACAGCCTGGCTGTGAGTGTGTGTGTGTGTGTGTGCGCTCAGGCTGAGTTCCTCGCTGTCTCGCAGACCCCACACAGCAACCAGGAAACAACACCAGTAATCCAGCTCACACTGTCTGCTCCTCGAGCCTCAAAGGGCGGAGCAGCGAGCCCCCCAACGTCCCGCCAACACGGCACCCAGACCCCACGCAGCATTCTCATCTGTTTGTCCTTACTGGTGTAATTTCCTGGTTGCTAACAAACGCCATTGTAACACAGAATCACTGATGTTCCGCTGTTTCATTTTTAGCTGTAATTACTCAGATTATAAATGTATATGGCGGATTATACTTGGTCATTTACTCACCATGCGTCTACTTTTTTTTCTTCTCAATAGTGACTTTGGCAGTTGAACCTGAGGGCCCTTGTACCACACAGGCAGAAATGGCCGCAGACCCAGGATCAGACTTGTCTGTACCTCTTACCACCAAGACTGACACTAAGTTCACTCTCTTCCTCACTCCTGTGTCCTCCGGCCTGACTCCTGCTCTCTCCTCCGGGCTGACTCCTGCTCTCTCCTCCGGGCTGACTCCTGCTCTCTCCTCCGGGCTGACTCCTGCTCTCTCCTCCGGCCTGACTCCTGCTCTCTCCTCCGGGCTGACTCCTGCTCTCTCCTCCGGCCTGACTCCTGCTCTCTCCTCCGGGCTGACTCCTGCTCTCTCCTCCGGGCTGACTCCTGCTCTCTCCTCCGGCCTGACTCCTGCTCTCTCCTCCGGCCTGACTCCTGCGCTCTCCTCCGGGCTGACTCCTGCTCTCTCCTCCGGGCTGACTCCTGCTCTCTCCTCCGGGCTGACTCCTGCTCTCTCCTCCGGCCTGACTCCTGCTCTCTCCTCCGGGCTGACTCCTGCTCTCTCCTCCGGCCTGACTCCTGCTCTCTCCTCCGGCCTGACTCCTGCTCTCTCCTCCGGGCTGACTCCTGCTCTCTCCTCCGGCCTGACTCCTGCTCTCTCCTCCGGGCTGACTCCTGCTCTCTCCTCCGGCCTGACTCCTGCTCTCTCCTCCGGGCTGACTCCTGCTCTCTCCTCCGGCCTGACTCCTGCCCTCTCCTCCGGGCTGACTCCTGCTCTCTCCTCCGGCCTGACTCCTGCTCTCTCCTCCGGCCTGACTCCTGCTCTCTCCTCCGGGCTGACTCCTGCTCTCTCCTCCGGCCTGACTCCTGCCCTCTCCTCCGGGCTGACTCCTGCTCTCTCCTCCGGGCTGACTCCTGCTCTCTCCTCCGGGCTGACTCCTGCTCTCTCCTCAGTGTCTTCCTCACAGAAAAGAAGACCAACGAGGAATAAAGTGGCAATTAATGGTATGTGCGGGTTAATTAGTAATTATCTTATTTACATCGACTGAAACTGTGTTTGATTTTGCACATTGAATTAGTTAAAGAGAGAGAAAACAATCATCGGTACAATTAGAATACACCACCTTTTGTTTTGTTTAAGACTTTGCAGTATCAAAAGTCTCAGTGCCATTTTGAACAGTTTAATTGAGCACAATGTGATGTTAGGCAATGTTTAGGAGGTTATTGCTGAACTTCAACTTATTACCATCTTTTAATTCCTTGCAGAATGTCCCATTCATCAAGGGTCAGACACTTTCCCCTACAAAAAACTACTGAGGGAACGAATCAGGGAGGTTTGTTTAGAAAATATTTTTAAATAAATAAACAATGACAATAATGTTTCCGTGGAACCAAGTCTTATCTTATTGGATTTTCGTATACTTTGTTTAAAAGGAGTGTTTCAGTCTTAAGCATGACTGCTAATGTAAATATTGAAATTACAGTAACAATAATTTATTATTAATTTAAGGTTGAGGTACTTGTGTAATGCTTCATGTCGCATTAATGCATCATGTCCAGCCATTTATTTATATATTACATTTTTTCTTGTAATCCTTTGTAGGTGAATTCCTATTCTTGGCAGTACAAATATTTTTTTAAATAATAATAGTATTCCAAAATATTAAACTGATGGGGAAAATGCTATTGACTATGTTACAGTCCTTCATATGTTTGAGTTAATCGTACCTACTATTATTTCAAATTATCATTTGATTTCACTGGACTTTTTGTATTTACATGTATGACATTTGAAAAAAAATGAAGTTTACCTAAAATCTGTGTTTCTTTACTCAGGGCCATACCGAGGTGTTGGTGCAGTGGCAGTCTTGCTCTGGATGGTATGTATCTAATCTGAAGTTTCCTTCAGTGTAGCTGATGGGTCTGGCAGAACAGGGGCCACAAAGTAGTCTTACCAACCAACTTCATCAACCCTGAGATCACTAACTTAAACATTTTGGGTTCCTCAGCAGTAAATAGAATTTAGTTGATCACATGGGGGTGGGGAGCCATGTCATCAATGGCTCTATCAGACGTTTGCGCCATAAAGTAAGACATCCAAGTTCTCTGCCCTTCGTCATTCAGACATCGCGCCCTAGAAACGCTGTCTGATTGTAACACATAAGCAGGGAAGTAGCCTACATTGAAATAGAAATTAAAATATACAATAGAGTTTATCATTGATCAATATCACTAAAGGTTAAATGATTGATATGTGAGGCTGGATGGTATTTGATCTCTTTTGTAATTACTGACTTGTTACATTTGTTCTTAACAATTATACTATAAGTATAGTTAGTAGTAATAAGTAGTATTATTTCTGTGTGCAGTCTTGCAGGCAGTTGTCTAAGTTTAGTGCTGTATGTTTGGGCATTGATAAGACAGCAAATTCAAAGAATTGGTCAAATGAAACATTGACTTTGAAATAAAAAATGTACCTTGTATTATATATGATGTACGTGTTATATATAAATATATACATTATACTGCACTTTCATCATGATATTTTTGAGTGACTTAGTATATCTTCTCATTTGAAATAGCATTGTCAACATACTGTAGAACTACATATTCCAAAAAGTAATACTTTTTGCTGTGTCAGTATTGTCATACTGATATTCTGTACAAACTGTGAAGTCCATTGAGACAAATGTAACATTTGTGATATTGGGCTATATAAATAAACATTGATTGATTGATTGATTGATTGACTGTTTCTGTTTTACAGTGGGGCGAAGTGGAAAAATTCCTGGGAGCCAAAGGAAAACTTTTCCAGTTAAATATGGCTGACTTTTTTTTTTCTACTTTGGAGTAATAAAATACATATAAAAAAACATCTATGTAAGTGTTGTGCCTATTTGTGTTCTTATGTTATCAGTGAGCTGAAACCAAGACAAATACAAATATGTTTTAAGTGTATCCATACAAACTCATTCTCTAAAACTGTCATGATTGGTCTGTTGTGAATGACACCCATGAGGAAAAAGGTCCTATACATTATATCACATCGGCAGGGCTGTGATGTGATGAGGCCCTCGCGAGCGTCGACGGGGGGGTGGTGTGTAAACCCTGGACACACCAAGCCGATTACAGCTAGTGGAGCCTCGCAGCAGAAACTGTGGCGCGCTCAATTGCGCCGCATTTGCGCATCAGATGAGGCTCCCTCCACAAGATGAGGGCGAGAGGCAGACGCAGTCTGTGTGATCGGCGTGTATGGAGGGGCGGGCCTGCACATCGGCATATCACAGACTGGTGCATACATTGTACAGGCGGCAATTTGAAATGGAACGCAGCCCACACACGGCAGACAAACCCAAACACTTTTGGAACACGCCACCTCCAGACACATTAACATGCACTCCCCTAACTTTCCCCTAATCTGACATTGTATTTCATTCCATAACATATAAATATACTGTTCACCCATGTGAAACACACACACTGAAACCAAAATAATTTACAAACATGTGAAAATCTTTCATATGCGATGGAAACTTCTGAAGCAATGGAAACAGGAGTCAGAGAGACACGAGGAGAGCAGGAACTTTGATGGCAAACTGATGGTTTATTCACAAGACATGTTGTGTGCCACGAATTGACACAAAAGATGCCAAACCAATTCTGAAGATCTCTACCCCAGACCCATATTTAGCTAGTTCTGAGAGAAGAATCAACATTGTGCATAACAAGATAAAACCAACACCTCTATCAGCTGACGCCAATAGGCAGGAACAGGGAGACAAAACACTGAGAGCACAGTAGCCAAGGCTACAGGTGCCTGTGCTCAGTCAGGACAAGACCTGGGGGGTATACCACGAAACTGGTTCAACCTAACCTGGATATGTTTGAGTTAGCCGGTTGGCCTAATCCAAAACATACGCCCTCTCGCTAAACGGCACTACGACACGGGTTATCAAGTGGATCGCTCAAGCCAGCCGTGCCTATCTAGTTAGGTGCGCGTTCACATAAAAGGGGTAGTATTTGGAGCATTCGACCAATCACAAACATGGAGAAGCGTACTGACAGCGCAGCGCGTATACTTCCTGAATGAAAAGTCAACTATATAATTAGACAAATATGAAGACTTTAAACATCCATGACTCAAACACTTTATCCAGGATAAAAGCCACATAGCTGCACCTGCAAGGTGAACACAGCTGGTAAAAGTGTTTGAATGCGTACATTAACAGGTTTATGATATGCCCCGTCTAAGACACGATCTGACTTTAATTACATTTGACTCGAGTGTTTCGTAATGTGTTGCTTAAAATAATACTTCTGCATACAGTATGTGACACTGTAAGTGTTGCACGGCCAGATACGGCTCAGCTGACTCAGATAAGGAGATATATGATACATTATGATGTGATGCCGCGGACTGTACTGTTACTTTGATCCAGTTACTTATGTTGTGGCAGATATTTAATTAAGCTTTCTTAACGCTAATGTTATAATAGTCAGATTGCTCTGAAGATGGGAGGTGATATTCTATTAATGTTCACATTCACACGTGAACACGTTTGGTTCTATGCAAACTCAGTAATATCCATTGTGATACAGTTATAAGGCCTTCACAAGAGACTGTCAGTGGAGATTAAAGGGGATCAGGAGCTCACGTCTTCTCAGAGTCCTTGGTATCTGGCTTGATGATTGTCTCACATTTCTAAACTTCATGTCAATAACCTGCTTAAAAAGCTGAGGGTTAGCCTAGGTTTCTTCTACAGGAACAAGTCCTGTTTCTCTGCTTGAGGCCAGGAAAAGGCTAGTCACTGTGACCTTTTGACCTGTGCTGGACTATGGTGATTTGATCTATATGAATGCACCTGCCAATTGCCTGGTCAAGTTAGATGCTGCGTATCACAGTGCACCGAGATTTGTGACAAACTGTAAAGCATTAACCCATCACTGTACCCTGTATGCAAGGGCTGGTTTGCTTTCACTAACTGTACGGAGGCTCAGTCACTGGTACATTTTTATATACAAAGCCATGTTAGGGAAACTTCCATCTTATATCTGCTCCCTGATCTCACGGAAAATTGTAAGTGGCTACTGCCTGAGATCGAATGCTGTGGTTTTATTAAATGTGCCAACTGCTAGGACTGTCTTAGGGAAGACAGCTTTTAGATGCGCAGCTCCTCTGTCTTGGAATAGTCTGCAAATTAAATGGAAACTGAGCAATCTGGTGCCACTAAATGTTTTTAAAGCTCGGTTGGATGCTACTCAATCGGAAGCTATTGGTACCTGTTTATGTGGATAGTTATGTAAATGGTGCTGTATGATGTCCTTTTGTTGTTCTGTTTATGTTTTTATGTTTCGTGTGGAACCTACTTGAGCAGGTCTCCCTTGAAAAAGAAATCAATGATCTCAATGGGATACACCTGTATAAATAAAGGTTTGAAATTAAATGAAATGAGAGTCATCATCATCATGTTCTCTCTGCTGCTGCTGCTGCTGCTGCTGGCAGCTGGAAGTGAGTCAACACTTATTATACTGCTGTTTAACAGGATAATCTGTCATATAACTTTTTTTTGTATTTGTACAGGTGTGAAGTGTGAACAGTTGACACAGCCAGCTTCTGTGACTGTGCAGCCAGGTCAACGTCTGACCATCACCTGTCAGGTCTCTTATTCTGTTAGTTAATAATAATAATAAAATTCAATAACATGCTTTAACCACTAGGTGCCCGTTTATCAGCTGTGCACCGTTATGGTGTAAATACTGCCTATCTACCAATTGGATCCAATATAAAAGTCAGCCGAATTACTGTTGATATTGCGAGGAGACATATTGTGTGAAAATAAATCTAAGATGTTGTTAAATGGCTGATATATTTGTGATCCACGTCACGTTTTCAGTTTTGGCGGCAGTTCTTCCTGTTTGTATAGAAGTCTTCTCATCAGGGCTCTATAAATAGATAACTACGGCAGATATGTAATATGTAATGCAGCCGAACCATGTATTACAATGCCGTTATGTGATTAGCTC
Source organism: Notothenia rossii (assembly GCF_949606895.1). Taxonomy (NCBI): domain Eukaryota; kingdom Metazoa; phylum Chordata; class Actinopteri; order Perciformes; family Nototheniidae; genus Notothenia; species Notothenia rossii. Next base: position 50,842,462 of record NC_136909.1, read on the forward strand.
CAAAGAGAAAAGCAAGCAAACTCGGAATAAAGTATTATTATTTTTTTTTTAAATGTTTTCGGATTTCACATCGCATAAACACCATTTCCCAACGTGCATTGCGGCTAAACCATGAATCACCGAGCTGAGGATCTTGGTTATGGCTAGAAAGGATCCGTCTTGTGTAAAACTCTCGCGAGAGTTCGGCTGAATGTCACGTGGCTGAATGTTTACGTTTGGCAGGCAGCCTTTCAGTTAGGATCGTTAACATCAGTTGGCCACAGCAAATGATGGTGAGAAGCTAAACTATCTATTAATTATGTCAATGACAGGGAGTGTGATCGTTGAAAAGCGGTCTTGCTGGTGTTCAAAGAAGAATGACAACACTGTAGATCACCAACACTATGGTTTATTTTTTATTCACAGGCAAGTCAACGTTGTCGCAGTAAAAGTCCCAAGATAGCTCCTGGTGCAATAAAATGTTCCCTTGCAGTGTTTTACTATTATGTCTGATGTTTCTCTATTAATATTGCTGCTGCATTAATGTGTATGTTGCATCATGTTACTGCTGTAGATGTGTTTCCGAGCCGCTCCGATTACAACGAGAGTTACAACGAGAACGTGACGTCATATTTACAATAGAAGGATCCTTTCTAGCCATAACCGAGGATCTTGCCTACGTCTGTTTCCGGTATTGTTTTTGACGGATGTATTTTGTTATACACACATTCCTTCACATTTAAATTAAAATGTACATTAAAATATTTCATGAGGCTTTCTAAAATGTTTTAAAATATAACTACGGTTCGAGTTGAAGAGTTTATAAATTAACATGAACCGAAGCTGTTGCCTGGTAACGCAATCGTGCAACGTCACGTCCGTTAATTCCACATCCACACACATCGATTTAATAAATGAATATAGCCTTTGTATCTGCTAAAAGAGGTGCCGACCAGCTGGGGCAACAGAAAATTGGCGAAATTGAGTGTGACTATTACAAATGAAATCATTATTATATTAATATTGATAATAATAACAACCGACCGTCGGGGTAGCATTTGCTTGGCATTTCCGGGTATATCTCCACTGGTTGGGCCACGTTAACAATACTGTGTAATTGTCACGTTTGAAGGGACGAAATCGTGACAGCTTCACGTCTCCCATCATGGTAAATCGTCACATGTTCACGTCTTGCCGTGATACCGGGTTGTGCTGACCATGTCCATGCCTTTATGACAACAGTGTACCAATCTTCTGATGGCTACTTCCAGCAGGATAACTCACCGTGTCACAAAGCTCAAATATTCTCCAACTGGTTTCTTGAACATGACAATGAATTTTACTCAAATGTCACAGTCCACAGTCATCAGATCCAAATCCTACAGTGCACCATTGGGATATGGTGAACGAGAGATTTGCGTCATGGATGTGCAGCCGACAAATCTGCAGCAACTGTGTGATGCGATCAGGTCAATATTGAGTGAAATCTCTGAGGAATGCTTCCAGTACCTTGTTTAATCTATGCCATGAAGACTTAACGCAGTTCTGAAAGCAGATGGGGGTCCAACCCATCCTAGCAAGGTGTACCTAATTAAGTGGCTCGTGAGTGTATTACTTAGCTCAATTTGTATTGTTAGTGTGTGTCTGTAGGAGTAAAGTCTAGACACATTCTTTGGATGTAAGCATTGGCTAATTAAACAGATCATGATTAAATGACATGATGATAATAAGGGTGATCACCAAAACCTTATACCAGGGGTGGGGAACCTCTGGCCCTCGAGGTAACTCGGATCTGAAGGTGACTGATAACTGCTAATGGCATTTACTTGAATACCAGACATAGTAAATGCAAAGCAGGATCATATAAAAAAAAAAGGTAATAAACAAGCCATTCAATCGTAATACTCGTTTTAATACGTTGACATGCATACAACACAATAGACTTGTTAAGTCCTGTTCGTTGTCCTGTTTGTTGTCCTTATCACCGTCTTGTTAGTTTTCCTCATCACCGTCCTCATCACCGTCTTGTTCGTTGTCCTCATCACCGTCCTCATCACCGTCTTGTTCGTTGTCCTCATCACCGTCCTCATCACCGTCTTGTTCGTTGTCCTCACCACCGTCCTCATCACCGTCCTGTTCGTCGTCCTCATTACCGTCTTCAATGTCTTCCTCCATCATGAGAAAAGACGAGTCCGAGCCAATACAGCTGTAGGTGCTGGTGACTCTGCTCAGTTTCTGCTCCAGAAGATATTGATGGTGTAAAATACAGCAGTGCAGTCCCCTGTATCCCTCTTCTGTTATATCGCTTGGAGAAACTAAAATAAAAAGACAAAATGACAGTCTATGTAAGGCAACTTTTAGTTAGCATTGATGTTGGTTCCATATAAGCAATTTGAATGTTTAACTCCGAGGCTGTATATTAGCTAAAAAGATTTGTGATTCAGAAAAAATGCAATCATTACAGATGCTATTCAGTGATAGACATTTGACACTGGGAGGGGGGCAGTGGCAAATGTTATAAATCGGTATTTGTGGAACATACTTTGGTTTCTGATGTCGTCTTTTGTCTGATGAAGGAGGCGGTCCAGTTTGTCCAGTGCCTGCCTCAGATTTTGACAATGCTGGGTCATCTCCTTCACAATGATGACTTTCTCCTCTTCCATACGCCTGACCAGCATAACCTGGTCAAAAAGTCGCCTCTTTGTGCGCAGGTTCACCACTATAATGGAAAAAACACAAAATATAACAACCACAATGGTAAGGCTAATAAAACAAATAATATCAGTTTGTATTCAATCTTTTTTAATTAAATTGACCAAAACCTTAAAATCTGGTAAAAAAAAATTCAACCTCGCCGCTTGCTGAATTTTTTCAATTCTGTCTATGTTGGCAGAATTACATTCAGTATGTCTTGAGGTTCAACATTAGTATGCAGTTCAGGGTGGTCAGGAAGGGTTTTACTGTTTCCATAGATATGCCTGTCCCAGTGAGACTAGACTATTAAGACTTGATAGGGCAACATCATACAGACCTTTCAATATAATTATTTTAAAATGATTTGTTGTGATCATGATGATTTGTGACACCTATGTTGATAGCTCTGTGTTACATTGGTGATTGTATTCTAGTACTTCAACTGAATTAATGGAATATCTAGGGCAAACAAAAACAAGTTGTTTCTTACCATCTCCTTGCGCCTCCCAGGGCAGAATGACATCCTCAGACAGACCGCATGCTGCTTCTGTGTCAATTTTCTCTGAACAGGCATCAATGGTGTTGTACTGCAGTATCCTCTCTCTGAGTTTCTTCTTGAGCTCTGTCAGTCTTCTCCGTTTGCGTTGCCTTGTTTGGTTGCTGTCTGTAAAGTAAAACAAAATACAAATAAACTAATATTAATAATACAAACAACAACAACAAGAAACAAATATTGTTTCTAGATAACGTAATAATAAATACCATTTTGTCGATAGAGGTCATGTTTCTTTCTTCGGAGGGAATAAATAATTTCATCTATTTCTCTCTGGAGCTCCTCTTGGCTACTCTGGGCTCCATGTTTCTCTTGAAAACAGAAACAACAAGGTGTAATCATAAAACATGAAGCCAAATGTTTGGAAATATGGAACCAAATCTATACCACAGTGATCATATAACATACCAGTGGCTGCCCATTGCTTGACCTCCAACACCCACTGCTCCGTGTCCTCCAGGGAGATGTTCAGCTCTTGCTTGAGACTCTCAAGATTGTCCACTTCAGTTTGTGCTCTCTGTGTAGTCTGGTTAGAATGTTTAAAAGGAAAAAGTGAATATGCGTTCCAGTTGGTTGAGAAGGTTGTTTTTTACTGAATTCCTTTATGCACATTAACTGACCAGACAACAACATGAAATGCTAAACACCTTCTCTTCAAGGTTGGCAAGTATCACCTTAGTTTCCCTTTTTTTTCAAGATCAAGCAGGATTAACATTATTATTATTATTATTATTATTATTATCCAGAAATTCAGATGAATCAACCTATAGTGCTTTATTAAAAACAAACAGAACAGAGACTCTCTTGGCAGAACAGTGTGCCATGGCAGCACCATCATAATGAAATGATTGCAGAATACATTCAATTCAACAACATGTAGCTAAGGATGGTGTTAAATTACTACAACAACAAACTCGGATAGTCTTAATATACATTTTGAAATGCAGCATGGACGTCTTACTTTGACAAATCTCTTTGAGAGTGTCTTGTGGAGATTCTCCACCTTCCTGTGGTTCCATTGCATAGCCAGCACGGTTATCATATCTGCTCTAGCTGTAAACACAAAAACATGAAAATTCATATGAGCTTTACAATGTGGCACTACTTAAAACTATTTGTTTTCCTCTACCAACCTGATTTGGTCATGTATTTTGTTGTCAGAGCTGCCCTTGAGAGGAAGCTGTTAACCTGTTCCACTTCCTCGCCGACAGTATTTCCAGCACCTTCCTGGCTTCTGCCACCCCACTTCACCTGCTCAGAATCATAAACAATGAGATCTAGCTATTTAGTTCAATATTATAATTTCTTGTACTGTACATCTTTAGTTATCATCAGTGTCAGGAGCAATTTCAGAAAGTTAAAATGTTCTGATATTGAATTATGCTTTGAACTACAATGTCACAACTGCAGTTATTTGAAGCTCTATTCATTCATTATTTCTACAGTGCGGATATATTTACTAAAATAAACATAATGGGTTTTGGAAGCCTATCCTTGTGACAGTCTGTTTTGTAACAATTTTGTCAACATTTGTAACTATTACAATTATTCCACAGGCTTGAATAGAATATACTACATGATATTCTTATGTGCACTACAATTTCTAAAACATTTGAATCTAGTGACACAAATGTTTAACTTGCATACTGTACCTCGCATTTGCCTGTGTGGGCCTTGGCGTGCATTACAGAGAGAAAAGGTTTCATCTCTGTAAGTGGTTGGAGCTCAGGCAACTTTGCTGCCATCTTCTCCAAATAAGGCCAGTACCTGTAATGACAAAATCAATTAGCTTTTCCAGTTGCATGATGGCATAATAGTAAAAAGATAAACCAGGTCCTTAAAATTACCAGTACAATCCTTGTAACCAACATCAGCATTTATCCAAATGAATGTTTTTTTTGCTTTACATCTACTGGATGTGCAAGAATTAAATAGATAACACGTTTCCCACAAACACTTCCAATTTTGCAATAGTTATAACTACCTGCAGGCAACATCCATACAAAAGAATGTTGCATTCGCAACTTCAGCCAGCTCCTTCTGCAGGAACATTGGGTAGGCATATATTTCACCACGGTAGTGATTTAGGCCTTGTAGTAAGATGCCATGTCTGCACACAGCTATTTGCAGTCCTTCCTCATCCACCTTGGCCCTGGACTTGTGTGAGGTTTCTCTGCAAGCTGTGAATGTTGCCGGTCCACAAACATCACGACCACTTTTCTGAAATAGACACAATCTGTTACATTTAACCCTGTGCTAAGAAAAATAAATAAAGGGTTAAGGGATTGAATAGATTCTTACAATCGTCATCTGGCTCCTGATTTTGTCGACAAAGGCAGACACTTTACTGTCCTGGGCAATGAACAGTCCATCAAATAGAGACGGTTCATCTGTCCTGCGAAATTCGAGAAAGACATTGTAAGCAACATTATCATACATACATAAGTTTGATTGTGTCCTCTATTTAATGTGGCCAATTTGCTTTTGCCATAACATTTTCATAAATGTGGAAAAGGTCTTTGTGAATTTGATCTGTAATTCTGTGTAAAGTCTTTTGCCACCATTATTTAACATTAGTGAAAAGTTTACTGACTTCTTGTAAAAAGGTAAAAATAAAAGTACATCCTTTATATTGATGGGCATGGAATAGGGCAGAGGAAGGCATAGAAAAAGGTTCCTGGGCAATTTAATACATTTTTCATGAAGCGATTATATCCAAAACTGGTTCTTAGCTCCAACATATCCAACTAACGTCAACCATTTAACATTTTAAAGTTGAGTTAACTTTACAGGCGTCATATATAATATTTTTTATGAATTGGATTTATATAATTATGTGTAATTTCAAACCAACTATTGTTTTCTGATGGTCTACAAACTTTGGAAAAAGAAATTGCAGAGTTGGGGAAAGTTAGACATTTCAGCAAAGACATTCAGCTTAGTCAATAAAACAACAACTAAAATGAGAATATGATTTCACTGACCCTCTGGACTTCTTGAAGCGATAATGCTTTCTATTGCCATCTACAGCAATAGCCAGCATGTCAGGTGTGCATGCTGGGCATTTAAAGGGCTCCACCAGGCATAGATCTTCTTGTCTGTAATTACAGAAGGCAAACTCCCGAAAGACTCTGTGGAAGATATCGCTACAGATTCTGCCTGTCTGGAAAAAAGAATGGTATTCATTTGGTTAATTAAAAGTTTGGTATTCAAAAATCTTGAAAAGCACATTTTATTCTTACCCTTCCTGTGGAAAACGATCGATGTTCAAGCATTTTTATAAATACTTGCTGGGATAATGCTGGGCTGGCCAATTTCATTTGCTCGAATGATGTGAACACATCAAAGTTAAAAATAATTTTGCAGCTGTCGGTTGCTGGCCAGTATTTGTATCCCAGCAAGTCACCTATGCTCGGGGACCATTTGGCGGAACAAATTGGGCAGCACACAGAAGGCAGACGAACGTTGTATGGACCTGAGAAAAAATATAAATGTGCAATTTGACAGCTATCTATGCAATGTAGGACAAAAGTATAATAGTAATCCTGTATTTCTGCTTGATCGTCTTCTGGTGGCAACAAACCATTGATAGTCACCAACACGGTCTGCTTTCCTGGGATGATGGTGAAATCTTGGCTTGGACCACAGAAGCAGATTTGGGATGGCGGAGGAATTGGAAGCAGACACACTGCAGCAAAGACAATTTCAGAGATTCATATGCATGTTAGGACATGTTAGGAAATGTAGTCAATACAAATTGAGACATTTTAACTGTTAAAGCAAACTTCCGACATGGTGAAAATGATGCCGCTGTATATGTAGTGCACATTAGGAAACCATGGTAAGGGAATATGTAATACCTTATTTGAACCCACCTTGTTCACAGAGTCCATATTGGCCACTTTCATCCACAACCACTAAGGATGTGGGAGGAATAGGTCTGTAAAACCCATCAAACATGGCTTCCCTGTCATGGAAGACATGTTTACCATGGATAATAGGGTCACATGCCGGACAAAGAAAGGGAGTTCCTGGTGGAACACAGTCCAAGCACCGGACCACAGCATCAGCAGTTTTGCATTGGAGACAGGAACGTGTAGTGACAATCTCTGCAGCCAATTTCAAATTAAGGAGCTCTGGCATTGCAGCTCTGAATTTTTGTTCACGTTTCAACTGTCTTTGGGTCCATGTTGATGCAGTGGGTGTTTCTTCTGATGATGCAGGGACAGTGAGAGAACCCAACAGGTTTCTCAGTGTCTGAAGATGTTGATCTAAAATAACAAAATATAAAACAAATCATGGAATTTAGTTTAATTTAAAAAAGATATTCCATACATGGCTTTTCACTTTACAATGTATCATGAACAAAGCTATTACATACTACAAACAATTACCTACATTTCAAGTTGAAGGATAATTTAAGAATTCATTGTGCATACCAAGACTTGGGACCTGTAGAGGAATCTCATGTGTCTCCTCGACCTCTGGGGACTTCTGAGAGCTGGAAGGTTTAACTGCATAAAACAAAGTACGAATTTATGGGAAACATTATTGAGGACCGACCAACGACATTAAAACTTAATGAAACACTAGAACTAGATTATATTTTACAGACCAGATCGATTCTTATTCCAATGTTGGGCTATAATGTTCCCATCCAGGTCCCTCTTCCTCCAGGAAACATTTGATCCTTGCGTTATTTTCTTTGGTATCTTCTGTATCTTCGGTTTCTTTGGTTTCTTTGGTATCTTAATATATAAATATATAAAAGAGATTATATATTTCCCTTAATTGTTGCACACACATCTTTGTAATGTGTGTGTCTGTTATCATTTGAGTAAATGTTATAATACATTTTTGGATAATGTTGTACTTGCCTTATTTGCCAACTCATCTGCGAGGGCATTCCCTATCTCTAGCCATTCATTCAGTTGCTTGGATGCCATTTTTAAGTGAGGATAAAAAGGGCAACAACAAACAAAGGATGAACTGACATACAGGGAGGGAGAAAAACAAAACAAAAGACAAGAAAACGAGAGGGGTGAAAGAGAGTAGGAAGAGGAATATGGCTCTGAAAAGAACCGTTGATTTTTTTATGATAATAGGCTACTTCATATAATTGAATTGATAGATGACCTGAAAAAAACCAAACAGATGAACTCAGATTAGCTGTGCTACCATGTAATTTAATTGTTGCTTCATAAATAAGCATTCGCCAAAATAAAACTACAGGCACCAAAATCAATCAAGTCCCAGGTAAATCAGTAATTACAGGGAAATATATTTCTCTTTTTAACTAGATGTGATGCTTTCACAAAACTTAAGTTGAATTAGCGAATGTTTAAAGTAGTAAAACAACTATGACCTGATGATATTCAAGTGTTGAACTTACCCTAACTATCATTAATGCAACATGTTAGGTGACATTTCGAAGAAAGAAAAAGTGTGTGCATTATAAAAAGCGCCATGTAAATGTCAACTATTATTATTATTATTATTATTAAAGTGCCATTTCCTTTCGCATTGTTTACGTTCATATCATGTCCTGGTCTGGTTAGCTGAATATACATACTTTTGCCATTGTTATGTGTTATGTCACGTGCTACCAAGGGTTTTGTTTTTAGGCAAGATTTTAGCTCCTTTTGTGCGAAGGAGAAAACTCTCCCTACAACTTGTTGTAGACGAACCTTCTTATATTGCAATACATATCCGTTAGCGCATATAAGCTAAGCGCTAAGCGCTAACCTTTACAGCCATGCTATTGCTAACAACATGCATTCGCCTATACTGCCTATACCACGGGCCAGCCCTAAAACGTAAAACTGAAATATCGTGGTTAAACATGCTTAGTAGAAAAACGACAGGATTAATTAAAAGCGTAAACAAATCAAATGAAATACAGAAATCAGATTTACCACTTGTAAAGCTCTGACGCTCTTTAACAATCCTTCTTCTTCTTCATCTTCTTCTTCATCTTCATCTTCTTGGCTCGTCGCACTTTTATTGATGCGCAAGGTTAAAGTTCACGGGATTACGATCGTGACAAAACGTGACAAAAGGTTGTAATAAACTGCTGCTAGAAATGAATAATGGGAAAGCTACGTGGCTATGGGTCGTAATATCGTGATCAACACTGCTTAAACAATCGACCTATTTGGTCGTTTTTTGTAGGAGGACAGGCTGGTAAATACATTTGTTCCTGCTCAAGATTAGATTCAACTTTATTGTTATTGCACATATTACAGGTACTGAGAGAACGAAATGCAGTTTAGCTTCTAACCAGGAGTGCACAAACAAACAGTCATTTTATGCAACCTGGAGCTTCCGGAGGCTTGCCTTCTTATACTTGACCCACAAGGGGGCAGTATAGAGAGGAGTGCAATAAGCTCTAAAGAGGTTCACCTTAACCTTATCTGAACACCAAGAGAATTTTCTAGCCAACATGTTGGCTTGTATATATAAGACACGCCACTGTCTATACATGTCATCATCATCAGCCATTTCATCTGTGATGATGTGTCCCAGATACTTAGTGTTACAGCAAACAGACAGCACCTGTCCTGATAGATAGAATGTTGGAAAACAAAGGTTCTTATCCCCTTTTGCCCTGGAGATCATTACAGCGCTCTTCTTAGCATTGTATTTAACGTCAAATTTGACTCCGTAATCAGAACAAACATTTAGGAACTATTGAAAACCAGCACTGCTAGGAGAAACAATTGCCAGATCATCAGCATACATAAGATGGTTTACAATCACATTACCAATCACACACCCTGTTTTCCAGACACTTAAATCATCTGATAGATCATTCATATAGGTATTAAAAAGGCATGGTGAGAGGAGCCCCCCCTGGCGGACTCCATTACCAACACCAAATGGCGCCGAGACTGCATTCCCCCATTTTATCCGCATGCTCTGGTTGGCATACCAATAAGCCAGGATCCTAATTATACTGTTAGGCACACCCCTTTGTCTCAATTTAAAAACAGTTTATGATGGTTAACTCTGTCAAAAGCCTTATAGGGATCAATAAAACCAATCAGAACAGTGGAATTCTGTCTTCGATATGTTTCTACCATTTCCTTCAAAGCATAGATGCGGTTAAAACAGACGGTGCATGAATGCGGCTTTGCGGTAAGTGAAATTCGAGCACTTATTTATGTGTTAATGATTTTAATCAGCTACCTAATGAATGTTAAGGCTTGGGTTAGCGTGTAAGCGAGTGGTAGCTACTTTGGTGCTAACGATGCTAATCGTAGCCTCCAAGTTAAAATCATAGACTGTATATATAAAGGTTAAAACGAAATAGAGAAGCGTTAAGTGGCATAATACTGTTGAACAAACGGCTTCTGTTTGAGGTTGATAAAATAAGGTCATCCTTGTAACTTAGAGAGATATTTTATTATGTAGGTAGGAACTGTATGCATCGCTAAGGTTAATTTAAATTGGCTATACGCTTCGTCGTCCGACTAACGAAAACGGCAAATTTCGGCTTGGTGTGTCAGAGCCTTTACGGGTCCCCAACCCGCGGTCCGCGGACCGGTACGTGTTACTGCCGGGCCGCGAAATAGCTGTGATTTTATCGTAATATTTGCAGAATTATAAAATATTTTATCAAAAAAAATTCAATTAATTTTTTTATTTTATTTTATACCAGTCATATTGTTTCATCCAAAACATACAAAATAAATCAAAATTGGTTAGCATAAGGTCTCAGCCTCTTGTGCACAGAGAAAGTTACAGGTGGTGCGCCAATAGGAAGTGGAGCACATAGAAGACAACCGTTTAATCGCCGACTGTTATGTTTGTGGGGGAATGGCAGTGCATTCATTATTTGAGATATATTTCGAACTCGGACTTCATTTTAAGGACATTGCGGCCAGGGGTGCAGAGCTATTTTTTTTTATTTGTAAAGCCTCCTCCACTTCATGAAATGGCTGCAGCCTCTGAGAAGTGCACTACCAGCGCGTACACACCGCCTTCACTGTGTTCCCCACTGCAGGCTGCTACGTTTCAACCACACACACCTCTACACGCACACACATCGAACGGCCCGATTATTCCCCCTATTACTCGTTGTATGAAGGAAATGTCCGGTCACAAAGGCGCATGATGTGTGTGTGTATGTGCTCTGCTCAGCTCCGCTGTGTGTGTATGTTCGGTGTGTTTGTGTGTGTCCAACAACGGCATTTGTTTTCAAATGACCATGAACAGTAATTTACACACATCTGACCAACTCCATAGGTATGTGGGTGTTCCCAAAATAAGTTAGTTTAATCTCAATCTCGATGTAGTGCTAAATGCTGTCGGAGTGCACCGGAACAACGTTATTATTTCTGGCAAACAAGCCCAGGGGTGTTACGACTGAATAAACGGGTTTGAACTCAATTGCACGACTGACACAGGTTTTTACAAAAAAAGGTTTTATTCAAACCAAAACTCCTCGACAGTGGGAAACAAAAACTAAATCACTCTTAACGAGGAAAAACAGTATCAAAACAAAGTCGCTCTTGATGAGGAAAAACACTCACAAAACAAAATCACTCCAATGAGGAAAAAACACTAGGAGCATGAATATCAGAATACTTAGGCAAGACGTGGCTCAAAGCTCTGCTCGGGATTCCTTCTGGCATGATACGCTGCTAGACTTTCACAAGAAATGAAACGAACTGGCACACGACAGGGAGACGAGGACAATAAATACACCAGGTAATGGGGAACAGGTGGAAACAATCAGGGGCGCGGTCGACAATCACAGGAGTGGGAGACACACAAGCAAGGGAGGTCTGAGTATCTGAAACGAGAGGAAAGATTACTATTCAAAATTAAAGGGGAAAATCACTAGACAAAGACAAAAAAACACTTAACTAAACTAACATAATTTGCGAGAGATGACAAGGGGTCTCACTGACATTTCAGTTGTATCAATATGTGTACACTGGTCCTAATTTGTTTTAATTGTATCCTGGTTTTAAACTGTGTTAATATGTTTTGGATGCATATTGTTCTATTATTTGTTCAGGCTGTTACATACAATTAGCCACTGTTGTCACCTATATTAGGCCATATTATATATTATATTAATATTTGTAAGGCGGTCCTAATTTTTTGTTTGAATTGTTTCCTGGTTTAAAACGTTGTTAATGTTTTGGATGCATATTGGTATTTCTTCAGGCTGTTAAATACAATTAGCCTCTGTTGCCACCTGCTGGTGAGTAAATATTCAAATCAGTTCAAATTGACAACCGGTCCGCAATTTTTTTTTAATGCATCTGCCTGTCCTTGGCACAATAAAGGTTGGGAACCCCGGACTACATGGACGATGTTTAATAAGAACGAGGGACTACTTTAAACTCATCTAGAGACTCTGCACCGTGCTCTGATGCTGTTGTTTTATGCTTTATGAACGTGGACAACAGAGAAACATATTCTTCATGACCAAAGTTGGAATTGAAATAAAAAAGGAAAGTGAAATTTATGCTCATCATCCTCACCCTCCGGTCCACATTAATACAAATGATCCCAATACGTATGATTGTATGAAAATATCTTAAAATAAATACAAATGTATTTATTATAAACGTTAGTCCTTAACATCTATCACTGTGTATATCACCATTCAAACATCTTTTAAAAGTTGAACAAACCCCACACAGCTCAGTGAAATGTTGACTTTATTTGATCATTTCAGGAAAAACTAACGTTCACATTTCTCTTTTTGATTATAATACTGATGAACGTTCAAAACAAAGCACTTTGACAACTTACCACATACGTTTTAAAATAATTATTAAGCACCGTAACTTTCATGATATAACTTCTCCGTCATAATCGTTTGTTTCCGTGAACGGCCGACTTTTGTGTGACGGCAAATGCTGCGGCTGCAAGGCATTGTGGGGCAGCATTTTCTCCTCTCCTTTCGTCAAGGGAGGTCCAGTGGTTCCTAAGCTAAAGGAGGTTATAAAGGAAGTTTGAAACTTCCTTTCCTATAATTCTGGAGAATTCGAACGGCACTTATCATGGCTGCCACTGAGGGACTTCCGGGTCATTTCTGTCACGGTTTGTGAAACAAGCAGGACCCAAATGCAGATATAAACTGAAAATTCCTTTATTTCAAGGCTACAATGACACAATGACAAAACAGAACACTCACCGCAGAACTAGTCAGGGAACAAGACGAACCGACCAAGACAGACAGACAACCCAGAACTGAAATACACACAAGACTCAATCACACAACAAGACACAGGTGAGGAGGGAGGAGAAAACACAGGGGCCCAGGTGAACATAATCAGACAATTAGACACACCAGGGAAACTAATGACAAGAGGAAAACACAGGGGAAAGGACCACACAATAACCCAAAGGAAAAAATTACATGTAAAACAGCAAAAACACCCAAACCTACAAAACTATAAACGTGACATAACATGAGAATCGTAACATAACCCCCCCCTCAAGGGACGGATTCCAGACGTCCCAAAAAAACAAAAATCCAGCAGGGTGGGTGGAGGGGGTCTGGAGCACGGGTCTCGGGCGGACGGCCCGGGGGCAAGGCAGAGTTCAAAGAAGGGGAATTCGGGCGGACGGCCCGGGGGCAAGGCAGAGTTCAAAAAGGGGAATTCGGGCGGACGGCCCGGGGGCAAGGCAGAGTCCATGGAGGGAATCTCGGGCGGACGGCCAGGGGGCAAGGCAGAGTCCGAGGAGGGGTGAAGACCCGACAGCTCCGGAGGCAGGTCAGGAGCCGGTGTCGGCAAGATCCCCCATGGAAGAGGACACAGGACCGGCAGGATCCCCGGCAGGAGAACAGTCGGCGGAATCCCCAACGCGACAGGACATGGAGTTGGCAGGACCCCCAGCGGAAGAGTAGTCGGCGGGCCCTCCAACGTGGCAAGACATGGAGTTAGCAGGACCCCCGGCAGAAGGGCAGTCTGCGGGACCTCCAACGGCTCAGGACATGGGGTTGGCAGGACCCCCGGCAGAAGAGTAGTCTGCAGAACCTCCAACGGTTCAGGACATGGGGTCGGCAGGACCCCCGGCAGAAGAGTAGTCTGCGGGACCTCCAACGGGACCAGACATGGAGTTGGCAGGACCCCCGGCAGAAGATTGGTCTGCGGGACCTCCAACGGCACAGGACATGGGGTTGGCAGGACCCTCGGCAGAAGAGCAGTCTGCGGGACCTCCAACGTGACAAGACATGGAGTTGGCAGGACCCCCGGCAGAAGAGTAGTCTGCGGGACCTCCAACGGCACAGGACATGGGGTTGGCAGGACCCTCGGCAGAAGAGCAGTCTGCGGGACCTCCAACCGCTCAGGAAATGGGGTTGGCAGGACCCCCGGCAGAAGAGTAGTCTGCAGAACCTCCAACGGCTCAGGACATGGGGTCGGCAGGACCCCCGGCAGAAGAGTAGTCTGCGGGACCTCCAACGGGACCAGACATGGAGTTGGCAGGACCCCCGGCAGAAGATTCGTCTGCGGGACCTCCAACGGCACAGGACATGGGGTTGGCAGGACCCTCGGCAGAAGAGCAGTCTGCGGGACCTCCAACGTGACAAGACATGGAGTTGGCAGGACCCCCGGCAGAAGAGTAGTCTGCGGGACCTCCAACGGCACAGGACATGGGGTTGGCAGGACCCTCGGCAGAAGAGCAGTCTGCGGGACCTCCAACCGCTCAGGACATGGGGTTGGCAGGACCCCGGCAGAAGGGCAGTCTGCGGGACCTCCAACGACACTTGAGTGGGTTGGTTCGCCAACAGAACCCGGGGAGCTGGCGTCGGACGGACAGCCAACAGGAGACGAGGTGCTGGAGTCGGGACCATGGTTACTGGAGCCGGCACTGAAGCCGGGACCATGGCTGTAAGCTCCCGTTCTGGAGCCGGAAACATGGCTGTAAGGTTCGGTTCTGGAGCCGGAAACATGGCTGTGTGGGCCGGCACTGGAGCCGGAAACATGGCTGTAAGGTCCGGTTCTGGAGCCGGAAACATGGCTGTAAGGTCCGTTTCTGGAGCCGGAACCATGGCTGCTGGGCGCGGAGCGGAAGCCTGGACCCTGGCTGTGTAAGCCAGGTAATGGAGTATGGAAGCAAAGCTGCGTGGGCCGGTACTGGAGCACGGAGCCACGGCTGCTGGGTCTGGCGCTGGAGCCGGAACCCTGGCCTTGCGTCTCTTAGGAGTTTTTTGGAGGCTTCGTGGACCCCCAAACTCCAGACCAGAACCCAAGAAAGGGTCAGAAAATGAGGACTGGCTCTCAGGGCTACATGAAAAAATCCTAAGCCACTCGGGCAACAAGCTCCAGAGCCAGGGCTTGCGAGCAACCTCCTGACGTGCCTCCTTCAATGCAGCCTCTCTACCCCGTCTAGATGAGGCGCCTTTCCACGTATAAAAAAAATACTCCAGAGAATATCCAAGACGTTCTGCCTGTAGCTTCAAAAGGTCTGCTGGGTCCATTTTAAGGTCGGTTCGTACTGTCACGGTTTGTGAAACAAGCAGGACCCAAATGCAGATATAAACTGAAAATTCCTTTATTTCAAGGCTATGATATATACAATGACAAAACAGAACACTCACCGCAGAACTAGTCAGGGAACAAGACGAACCGACCAAGACAGGCAGACAACCCAGAACTTAAATACACACAAGACTCAATCACACAACAAGACACAGGTGAGGAGGGAGGAGAAAGCACAGGGGCCCAGGTGAACATAATCAGACAATTAGACACACCAGGGAAACTAATGACAAGAGGAAAACACAGGGAAAAGGACCAGACAATAACCCAAAGGAAAACATGACATGGAAAACAGCAAAAACACCCAAACCTACAAAACTATAAACGTGACATAACATGAGAATCGTGACAATTTCACTCCGTTACGAAGGTTCCTAAGCTAAATGGACTATTCGACTTCAGCCTAGGCTTGTTTGAGATGAGCTGCGGCTCGCCTCGAAAGTAGACGAGAATAGCTGATTGCAGCCGGGGGAGGTCTCAAAAAGCTCGCCTGAAGTCGGACAGCTGGGGCTGCAGTTGAATAGTCAAAAAATCAGCTCCTAAAGTCTATCCCTATCGTCTATTCCCTGACATCTGAGTGAAACGTCACGGGGTTAAGGGATAGTGGATAGGAGAATTCAAAAGGATTTAGGAGAAGAGACTGTGGTACTTTAGAGAATCCGACTGCACATTCACGAACCGACGTGTTCATGATGCGCCAGCGGACGTCATTTTGTGCGTCTGCTGCTGTGGGGAAACTATGGAAACTACAGTTTTCTATACAACGGACTACAACATGGATGTGTAATAAGAACGGGGGACTACTGTAAACTCAGTCCCCCGTTCTTATTAACAGCATCAGAGCATGGTGCAGAGTCTCTATAGAGATGCTGTTGTTTTATGCTTTCTGAATGTGGACAACAGAGAAACATATTCTTCATGACCAAAGTTGGAATTGAAATAAAAAAGGAAAGTGAAACATATGCTCGTCACCCTCTCCCTCCGGTCCACATTAATACAAATGATCCCAATACGTAGGATTGTATGAACTATGAAAAGAACTTAAAATCAATAAAAATGTATTTATTCCTTAACATCTATCACTGTGTATATCACCATTCAAACATCTTTTAAAAGTTGAACAAACCCCACACAGCTCAGTAAAGACTGTGAAATGTTGACTTTATTTGATCATTTCAGTAAAAACTAACGTTCATATTGCTCTTTTTGATTATAATACTGATGAACGTTCAAAACAAAGCACTTTAGCAACTTACCACATACGTTTTTAAAACGCTTCATAAGCACCGTAACTTTCATGATATAATTTCTCGGTCATAATCGGTTGTTTCCGTGAACGGCCGACTGTTGTGTGACGGCAAATGCTGCGGCTGCAAGGCATTGTGGGGCAGCATTTTCTCCTCTCCTTTCGTCAAGAGAGGTCCAGTGGTTCCTAAGCTAATATAAAGGAGGTTATAAAGGAAGTTCGAAACCTTCTTTCCTATCATCTAAGCCTCATCCCAATAGAGAACCGCAGTGACGCGTCATAAAACCCGGAAGTAAGTTAGCATTTTTAGCACTTCCGGTTCCTTCGTCAAAAAGCAATGCATTTTTTCCATAGGGTTTTGGAAAATAGCTCGAAATAAGGTCTGTGGTTGACACAAATTTAAGAGATAGATCACGTTTTGTTCTACGACATCAAATACATACATTTTTGAAGAGTTTACGTGTCTGAAAAACGATGGTTGTTACAGAGTGGCTGAATAGGACTACAGAAATTGTCGAGGCCGTTGTACGTCATTACGCCTAACACGTAAACACTCCCGCTAAGTTTGTTTTCCCCTGTGTTCTGCTTGAAAGCAAGTACCTGCCTATCTTTAGTATCTGTATATCTTTATCTGACCATTTGAATCTGTATTTTTGAAATTTTCGTCTTTACCACCGTAGTTTTACAAATTATAGAATAATTAATTACCAGTGTTTTCCAATTTTACTCGGCAGTTCGTTTCGTTAGCTAACGTTAGCTAAAGCTAGCGCTACTAGTTAGCTACGCAATGGTTTGTTGTTTTGCTCCGGGTTGCAGCCACAGGTCTTCGCATGAAACGTGCTTGTTCTATCGTTTCCCGGCCAATGTTTTCCAAAGGAGAGTCTGGATTCGTGCCATGAGGTAAGCTGACGTTACATTTTGTCCATGTCACGCTGAAATGCAAATGATGGGTAGTGACTGTATCGCCGTTTTAGAGATGGCGCTGCTGAAAAGACCGCAACATAAATAAAGGTAATGAATACATCCTATTAAAACCTGTGTGGCTTATATGATAAGTTTAATTAGTACACGCAGCATAACGTTTCACCATGTAACTAAAGATTGTAGTCAGGGAAATCAGTTTGACATATTGAACTAATAACAAATCACCTCTGGCTGGCAGAGAACTCTCTGCTCCATAGCCTCTCTTGGATGTAAAATCACATGTACATTTTACATTTATATTCAATTTAATATTCCATCCCTCACATACTTTCGTATATATAATAACTTATATTTTGTTTTTCTTGTTATGCTGCTGCTACACAAACATTTCCCAAATCGGGATCAATACAGTAATATCTTATCTTAATTAATTAAGAATATAACTATTATAATTAGTGTAGCAGCTGACATCTATTTTCAATATGGATTAATCTACCATTTATTTCTTTAGTTCAATTTTGATCTATAAAAATGTCAAAATAGTGAAAATGTTCACGAGACTTATCAAAGTGCAAGGTTATTGTTGTAAGGTCATATATATATATATATTGCATGTTAGTTCACCAGTCCACTAGGTGGCACTGTCACATTGAAGTTGTTGCCGTTCAATAAGCATAGAAGAGGAACTGGGGGCTATGTTGTTATGCTAAGTATGTGATGAACCGGAGTAGCAGTTCGGCACTACCAGTAACCATTAAACTCCACTATGCTCACCAGAAGCCTCCTGTGAGTTACTACAGTTATATCTTTAGATGTTTTGTTTTAGCCTATGTACTGTATGTCTTAATGCTCTTATATGTGACGGTGTGACTTCCATGAAACTAATATTTTATATCTTCCCAACAGACCAGCTGACAGGAAACCTTAAAAAATGTGTGTCAACGCGTCACGCGTCACGCGACCCGTCCTTAAACCCGGAAGTAAACTTCTTCCGGTTCCTTCGTCAAAAACCAATGCAAATTCTCCATAGGATTTTGGAAAATAGCTTAAAATAAGGTCTGTGGTTGACACACATTTAAGAGAGGGATCACGTTTTGTTCAGCCGGATAATCTCCATATGTCAACCGTACTTTTATAATTTTTGAATCATAAATCTAGTCACCAGAAGCAAAATGCTAACGTTATGCTATAAACGAACTACAAGCCAGTACAGCAGCAGGGTCGCACGACTTCAACGTCACGCCAACTTAAAATCGTTTCAGCTGACTTGCACTGAAACTGCACTTTGAACACTTTAAATATATTATTAACGTTAATTATAAACTGTATACCCCGGTTATCTAGGCCCTTTTTTTTTTTTAATGTATACCACGTTTATCTAGGCCCTTTTTGTTTTGTTTTATGTATACATGTCACACTGTGGGAAACGATATTTCGATATTTCTGGATGTATAACACATGTAGAATTTTGATTGATCATACTCTGACTTTCGCGCGCTTGCATATTTTAACAAAGCTTTTCATTTTAGCCACACTGAATTTAACTAGAAGTCATGGCTGTGTCAATTACCAGTCTGATATCATTTTACAAAGATGACAAGAAGAGTGTAGATAGAGGAGAGAACCACGACAAGTCAGGACACGTAAAACAGTGCAGCCTAGATGAAGGTGTGCTTACCGGTGTTGTCAGGGCTAGCATGAGGGACAAGGTTTATAGCAGGGCTTCTCAAACTTCGGACTAAGGTCCGGATCCGGACCGAACTGCAAATCAATCCGGACCGAACCCTGTGTCCCATTATTAAAAAAATAAAAAAATAAATAAAAGAAATGTCTGAATCTGATGAAAATTAAAGTGGACCTATCATGCTATATTGGAAAAATATATTGTAGGGCCATACCTATACAAAACATGTCTGTAAAGTTTTGTGCTTAAAATACCAAACAGATCACCCATTGTAACCATGCCTCATACTGCTCATCATACCCCTCTTTTGCAGCCCTGTTAGAGAAACTCGGATTTTGGGTCCTTAGCTTGAAAAAAAAAAAAAGAGGAATTCTACCGGAGATAAAGTTAAATTCTGCTGTGATAAAATGCCATCCTGTTCTAAACCACATGAAAGATTATTTCTGAAACAGTATCTCAAATGCTTTTTCTCTTGCGGGTTTATCACAAGGTGAGTTCCTTTTTTTATTTCCTGCTTTTTAAACACATGTGCTCTCCAGTACAGGTTAGCTCTGAGTGTTAGCGAGGCTTGCTAATGTAAACAAAGACGAAATTACGTCAAAAACACGTCAGGCATTGTTTCTGATAGCAACTCTCTATGGGTCCGCTGCCGATTTAACGTCAGATCGGCAGCAAATCTGTATCCGCTCGTTGTACCCCTGTTTTTAAAGGATTTGGGTACGGAGGGAAAGAGAGAGGGTTTTATTTTTCTGATGCTGTGTGAGTTCCCCGACGCACCGGGCACACATATTTATACGATAACGATAATACTTTATTGGTCAGATCAAGTCTGAAATTTGACTTGCGTCACAACAGCTCCATGTCCAACATCAACAGACAAGTATCCAGACACAATACATGAAACACAAACAACAAACATTTAACATAACAGCACAATCAGTTATGTATTAAAGACATCACAAAGTGCATTGTCTGACGCGTTGTGAGATTGAACGTGCATATATATTTACTTGTGTTCGTGAGCGTGACACGCATTGCAGACCGCAAGTTAACCGCAAGTTTACCTTGACTTTCTAATGCCATTTTTGCCGAGGTTCAAGGCATTGGCTACAGACAAACAGTGCCATTTCTCCCACTAGTTCAAGCCATTATACTGTATGTATGTATTGAATGTGTGTGTGTATACAGGGGCGCCGTTTACCGACAGGCAAGTGCTTGGACCAGAAGGGGGCCCCCAAATAAGGTAGATTAATCCAATCCAACTTTATTTATATAGCACTTTAAAACCTCCAGACCAAAGTGCTGTACAGAGAGATACATAAAATATAAAACCACACAGCTCAGCTCACAAAACATTCAATAAATAAATACATTTAAAATAAAAGATACAAACACAAAACAAACCAGAATAAACGTAACAATTTCAAAATGTAATTTTCTAAAAAAAATAAAAGAACATAAAAAAAGATTAAGAAGGTCCACAGCAACGACAACATGAAACACCCTTTAATTTACTGCAACGATATGTCGGGAAAACCCCCTCAAGGGGGCCCCAGGCATTGCGCGCCAAAACTGCTTCTTAATTTCAGTTTTGTTGCTCCGCTCCGGGGGTGGGGGGGACTTTACTGGCATTGATCCGGACCATTGACCTTGTATAACATTCACAAGTGGACCTTTAACAAAAAACTTTGAGTACCCCTGCTATAAACATTTAAAGGGATGATTGGGAAGGCATTACAAATGTAAATATATTTTAAATAATAAAACAATCCCCCCACCACAGGTATCTACAGGAGAAGAGGGAATTATCTCCACAAAATATGAATGCCCATGTGGAGAATGGAAATGCAGTCATGCGGCTGCATGAGCCATCTTTGCCATCCGCAATTTCAGCTGCACTGACACCACCCTGTCAGTGGAAGAAGCCCTAAACGTACGCATTCAGTGGAGGAGCTATTTCCTCCAACCAATAACTAATTTAACCCGCTGACAAGAGAGCCCACCTCCGAAGATCGTGACTGGCTGAGGGACAGACTCGGGGGCAGGTTCTCAGGAATCTATTGGCTTCTCTCCCCCAAGCCAGAAGAGGAACACTACAGCTTGAAAACACTTAATGTTCCTGAAATTATCAAATCTGTTGGGCATCAGGGACCTGAGGCAATTGTGGCAAGCATGGCATTGTCTGAAGAGCAACAGAGGGCAATTCAGGTGGCTACCACTGGTCAGCGAACCAGCCCAAACTGGCATTTGTTCAGGAAAGGAAGGTTGACTGCCAGCAACTTTGGAGCTGTCCTGAGGTCAAAGCGTGTGACTGCTTCCCTTATTGCCAGGGTGCTAGGGCAACAACAGGCCCTTGATGGTGTTTTGTCTGTACAGTGGGGGACTATGAATGAATGTGAGGGCGTCAGGGCATTCACCACTGCAACCCAGATGCAGGTCCATGAGTCAGGATTGTTGGGGGGATCTCCAGATGGTCTGGTAGGGTCTTCCGCTGTGCTGGAGGTAAAGTGTCCCTACGGAGCCAGGGAAATGACAATTAGTGAAGCATTGCAAATCAAGGGCTTCTGTTTCAGTAAGGAAGGAGAAACATTCAGCCTGCGTGAGGAACATCCTTACTGGCACCAAGTGCAAGGTCAGCTTCACCTCACTGCAAGAAAGAAGAAGAAATAAAAAAATTGTGAATCGTTTTTAATTTACATTTACTCGCCTTTGCAATGTTGTGGTTGTTAGAGTGTTAGGTTTCCTGTCAGCTCGTCTGTTGGGAAGATATAAAATATTAGTTTCATAGAAGTCACACCGTCACATGATATAAGAGCATTAAGACATACAGTACATATGCTAAAACAAAACATCTAAAGATATAACCTTGCACTTTGATAAGTCTCGTGAACATTTTAACTATTTTGACATTTTTATAGATGAAAATTGAACTAAAGAAATAAATGGGAGATTAATCCATATTGAAAATAGGTGTCAGCTGCTACACTAATTATAATAGTTATATTTCTTAATGAATTAAGATAAGATATTACTGTATTGATCCCAATTTGGGAAATGTTTGTGTTGCAGCAGCATAACAAGAAAAACAAAATATAAGTTATTATATATACAAAAGTATGTGAGGGATGGAATATTAAATTGAATATAAATGTAAAATGTACATGTGATTTTACGTCCAAGAGAAGCTATGGAGCAGAGAGTTCTCTGCCAGCCAGAGGTGATTTGTTATTAGTTCAATATGTCAAACTGATTTCCCTGACTACAATCTTTAGTTACATGGTGAAACGTTATGCTGCTTGTACTAATTAGACTTATCATATAAGCCACACAGGTTTTAATAGGATGGATTCATTATCTTTAATTATGTTGCGGTCTTTTCAGCAGCGCCATCTCTAAAACGGCGATACAGTCACTACCCACATTTACATTTCACCGTGACATGGACAAAAATGTAACGTCAGCTTACCTCATGGCACGAATCCAGACTCTCCTTTGGAAAACATTGGGCGGGAAACGATAGAACAAGCACATTTCATGGGAAGACCTGTGGCTGCAACCCGGAGCAAAGCAACAAACCATTGCGTAGCTAACTAGTAGGGCTAGCTTTAGCTAACGTTAGCTAATGAAACGAACTGCCGAGTAAAATTGGAAAACACTGGTAATTAATTATTCTATAATTTGTAAAACTACGGTGTTAAAAACGACAATTTCAAAATACAGATTCTAATGGTCAGATATAGATATACAGATACTAAAGATAGGCAGGTACTTGCTTTCAAGCAGAACACTGGGGAAAACAAACTTAGCGGGAGTGTTTACGAGTTACGGCCCGTCTACACTACAGGCATCAAAAGATCTTGAAGCTGGGCGTGTCTGAGGCTTGGCGAATTCTCGCGCCCAAGGCGACCAACAACCAATCAGGAATTTCCCGCCCGCCCCCGGCATACAAAGCAAAAAAAGCCTGCTTCTTCAACGAAGTAAACTGGATATAAACTCCCCAAACAGTTGAAAACCTACCAGTTTCACCAACTGTCTCTACCACCTCCCGCCATGCCTGGTTCCTCCGGTTTAGGTCCCGGTAGGTGAACAGCAGTGACGTGCGGTGAGGTTCATGGCTGGTGAGGCACTGACTCTTTCAGAGTCCGATTTACAAATATTATATTTTGACCTTAATCGAAATATTCGGCTATTTTCAAAAGCTTTTTTAGTCTGATGCTTCGATTCATTTTAAACAGACCGTTCAACAAAAGGATACCCAACATCTAAATATTGGATTGTTCTTTCTTAGTAAGATCCCATTTTCATTACAATTGTGGTCTTACCTTGACTTGAAGATGAAGTCCATGCTCTCCTTCTGGACAACAATCTCTATTACTTTTTTGTAAAAGTCCTCCTTATCTTCCTGTAATTTGAAAAGTCCAGCTTGTTGTTTGTGTCTACCGTCTCTGCGTAGAATAACAGTAGCAACAAGAACCTGTGGGCTCATGTGCGCCCCCTTCAGTGCGGCAGAGGTTATGGCTGCCTCCCCTGGTGCTTTTTTCATTGCCGTTGTATGATGAGAAAAGCGAGCCTAAATATCTTATATACGTGAAATAAGTTATTTAGAGACTATGGATGGCGAGGATAAATGTAATAAAGGGATCTACAAACATTACATTGGTGACCTACAGTGAGATGGTAACAGGCATGCGCTTAGTGCCCGCTTTCCAGCCAGTTTCTGTGGGGTGACGCATTCTGAGGTGAGGCAGAGCTCATCTGTGCCTCACCTCACCCCACAGTAACTGACTTGAGCGCGCTCACAAAATAAGTGCCCGTGTTAAATTAGTGCCCGCGCTCCAGCAAGTTACTGTGGGCTTACGTGAGGCAGAGCTCGTCCCTGCCTCACTTCTCATCGCTACCCGTAGTTGTAGCGGAGCTCGGCAAATTTGCTGATTTTGACTTTAAAAAGCGATTGGAATCATACATACAGCACATTTACAACACAGATCAGTGGAGACATTTTATTATTATTACTATTTAGTTTTTCTTTAGTTGTTTTTCCATTACATTGGAGTATGACAGGTGAGGCTCTGCCTTCCCTGCCTCCCCTGACCGCACGTCGCTGGTGAACAGAGTACAGTCATACAGGACTGGGACACTTGCCACGGCAATGATTAATTTATCCTCCATTTTATGACATATGGAAAATAGTCAAGACCTGCGGTATCAGCATACGCGCGGTTTGATTGGCTAGCGCTTGTACTGGCGGGACTTGCATAAACGGGATTTGATTGGCTGATGCCAAGCATTGAGCCTCAAAAGTTGAACATTGTTCATTTTCAACTTGCAAAGCCATGCCATGCTCCCCACAATGCAGTTCGGCAAAGATAAAAAAAATTCTACGTCACCCCATTCAAGTGAATGGGCAAAGCGTTGAAAGCATTTTTCGATGCCTGTAGTGTAGACGGGCCGTTAGGCATAATGACGTATAACGGCCTCGACAATTTCTGTAGTCCTATTCAGCCACTCTGTAACAACCATCGTTTTTCAGACACGTAAACTCTTCAAAAATCACCAGTGGGGTCACTGCTGATGTATTTGATGTCGTAGAACAAAACGTGATTTATCTCTTAAATTTGTGTCTAAAACGGCGATACAGTCACTACCCATCATTTGCATTTCAGCGTGACATGGACAAAAATGTAACGTCAGCTTACCTCATGGCACGAATCCAGACTCTCCTTTGGAAAACATTGGCCGGGAAACAATAGAACAAGCACGTTTCATGCGAAGACCTGTGGCTGCAACCCGGAGCAAAACAACAAACCATTGCGTAGCTAACTAGTAGCGCCAGCTTTAGCTAACGTTAGCTAACGAAACGAACTGCCGAGTAAAATTGGAAAACACTGGTAATTAATGATTCTATAATTTGTAAAACTACGGTGGTAAAGACGAAAATTTCAAAAATACAGATTCAAATGGTCAGATAAAGATATACAGATACTAAAGATAGGCAGGTACTTGCTTTCAAGCAGAACACAGGGGAAAACAAACTTAGCGGGAGTGTTTACGTGTTAGGCGTAATGACGTACAACGGCCTCGACAATTTCTGTAGTCCTATTCAGCCACTCGGTAACAACCATCGTTTTTCAGACACGTAAACTCTTCAAAAATCACCAGTGGGGTCACTGCTGATGTATTTGATGCTTTAGTTTAGTAGATATCTAAAAACAAAGAGTCGATATTTTTCTACACAACGGCTGTAGCCTGTTTTAGGAGCTGTGCTCACACAGTGTGTGTGTGTGTGTGTGTGTGTGTGTGTGTGTGTGTGTGTGTGTGTGTGTGTGTGTGTGTGTGTGTGTGTGGTACAGTGTGTGCGTAGATGCAGCGGACAGACAGGTCTCAGTTGGTTTGGTGTCCTCTGCTTACTTTCAATACTTGTAAATAAAACTTTTGGCCCATAATTTATTGTCCTCATTGTAGCGACCAGAGAGGGGGAGGGGGGGGGGGGGGATATATCCAGTCTCTGATAGTGTTACGTTATTATGAGAGTGCTCTGTTTGAAATGTCTCTTTAAAATGCAGTTCCCATTTCTCTAACCGCCTGCTGCTTCCCCTCCTCTCTCCTCGGTTCCGCTCTTCGGCTCGCATCTCCTGCAGTGTTGCCAACTCCATCGTAAGGAAAGTAGCTATTGGCTGTTCGAAAAGTCGCCATAAGTCCCTAAATGACGTCATTGCCTAATTTGCATATAATGTAATGGCGGTAAAAAAACGTTCCACCCCCTCCAAGTAGGATCAAAACTTGAAACCAGAGTAAATCCAGACGACAGTAGATCAGAAATGCCTCTATTAGAAAAAGTAGGAAGTAGAAATAGTTTTTAGTAGAAATCTCCCTTACAATAAAGGCAGTAGCCCGTGTGTCATCTCCAATAAATGGCTTCAACCATCCTTTAAACTCAGGGTTTGATTCCCACTCCTTTCCGTACTTTTGTGATTACAGTTTAGACTGTGACATGATGACCTACGTGCAGTGGCGGCTGGTGGAAAATATTTTTGGTGGGGCTATGGAAATGGTGACAAAACCATACTAGGGCATTTAAAATCAGGAGGCTAAATACAAACATTGCGTGTGTGTGTGTGTGTGTGTGTGTGTGTGTGTGTGTGTGTGTGTGTGTGTGTGTGATACTTGCCAACCCTCCAGATTTTCGCGGGACACTCCCGCATTTCTCCCGATTTCTGACAAAATCAGATTTACTCACGTCTGTTTCCACTCGGACTTTAATACAGCTACACCATTGTTTGGTTTCCATGGTAGCACGTCTCTTTAGCAGCGCGCGCAACTCAAAGTCTGAGAGGGTGAGGAAGATGAAAACTGAACAAGAATCGACAACTCGACCCTCTGATCACTCCTTTCCTGTAAAATACAGGTCCAGCCCACACATATGCTCCATGGTGCCACAGGCATTGCCCTTACAACTACAATAAGCATGTAAATGTTAATCTACAGCTCCGGCGATCCACTAGCGATCCACTAGCACCGGAGCCATCCTCGACAACTACTGTAGCGTCACCTTGGATACGAGTCCAAACAACTCACAGACACACAGGCCAGGGCGCTGAAAGGGCGCCCTTTGAGCATCAGATCTGACGACGCTGATTGGCTGAAATTATGTTTCGGCGGCATAGTATACAGATAGCAACAGTCAGCTTGTTGGCTGCTGCTGCTCTGGCTGAGGGCTCCTTTCTACCGCCCGGACGAGAGAGGGTAATGATACACGCTGCGGCCAGGCAGGAAAAATGTGACTTATCAGTAACTTTAGACATCGTAAAACTATTTTAAACAAGATTTTATTGTAGATTATACATTTGACTGATACCAACTATATAATATTTACCTTGTTCTTTAAAAATAAAAATAAAAATAAAAAATATATATTTTTGGAAATATATATTTTTTATTTTTTTTTATTTTGAATGACAATCAAACATGTGGGAAGAGGGGGGGGCGGCGCCCCTAGCGCCCCAATGGGCCGGCCGCCACTGCCTACGTGAATGTTTAGCTTGTCACAGAGAGACACACACACAGTGGACGAGGTGATTAAGTGACTGAAGCTGTGTTTGAGTCAATGCAAAGCAAAGGCAGTTATTTATTATAGTGTGACAATGAACACTATATGACAATGAAGAAACATTTTACATTTAAATCCAGCTCAAAACCAGGACGGCTTGGCGCACGCCCAATTCATTTACAGTCTCGACGTGGGAGAGTGTGGCTGTCTCCTCTCTACTTTGACTGCAGCTGAGCTGCTGCGGGAGGCAACTAGCGCCAGTGAGTACTATGGGAGGGCAGAGCAGGAGCAGAGGGGCTCACGGCAGCACCCGCGGCTAGTTAACTGCTGAACAATACGTGAGTCTCCAAACACCAGAAAAGTCCCTAATAACACCATTACAAGTCGTTAGATTAGTCGTTAGTCGCTTTTGACAAAAATAAGTAGCCGGAGGGTTTGGAAATCCGCCGAATTTAACGACAAAGTCGCCAAGTTGGCAACACTGATCTCCTGTGGGCGGGTATAAAGCATCATCCCAATACCCCTCCTCGACTCCTCCTTTCCCTCACTCGCGTGCCTTCCTTGCATCTTAGCTCCGCCTCCGTAAGATGCGAGCGAGAGACACGAGGAGGTGACGAGAGGACAGAAGAGTCCTCAGGTATTAATTGGGATGTCCTCGTTCACTCAAACGTCACTCTTAAACAACGTCTGTTAATGATGACATGTGCACAGCTGTATCCCCACTGAATAACCCTTTAGAACCGGACCATTTCTGGTTAAATATTTATTTAAATGAATGAATCTTTCTCTTGTTAGTCAAGGAATTCAATGTATGATGGTTGTTCCTGCTTTTGTGTTCCATTTGTGTAAAATGTTGTCTACATTTAAATAAAACTATAATGATAGTAATATGAAAGCCTTTTAGAAATGTACATAATAATTCCCACGGAGCTGTGAGCACTTATACATTTATGTGACGCTTTTCCACTCATCTTCCAGTTGTCGGTTTTCCTCTGTTGAAATCGACCAGCTGTGAAGGTGGGGGCGGGGCTTTTATACGCGAGTAGTGATAACACTTCCGCGTAGTCTGCTCGCGTGTATCCTCCCTTTCGTCTCCTCCCACACCCCTCCTCCCTCACCCCTTCTCGACTCCTCCGTGTGCATTTCAGCTATTGGGACGTCCTTCAAAATGGCGTGTCTTGATCGATTTTCGGGTCAAGTCCCGGAGGAGGGGAAGAGAGGAGTCGAGGAGGGGTATTGGGATGAGGCTTGTGTCTCGAGGATAGGAGTCGAGGAGGGGAGTCGAGGAGGGGAGTTAGAGAAATGAGAAAGGGCCCTGGTCTGGTGGTTCATCGATTATAGCTCCTCCATTATCGCTCCTCGCTCCTCCGGCAAAAATAAGGCCATTGGGGCGCTACTCAAGATGGCGCAGACAAATCAACTTCCGCTGAGACCGAGATCCGAGGAAATGAAAAATAAGAGACGTGGGAAAGGGCCTCGGAGTTGGCTTCTTCTTCTTCTTCTTCTTCTTCTTCTCTCGGTCTTTGCCGGATTGCAAACAACTTTAAGGTGCATACCGCCACCTACTGTACAAGAGTGTGTATCACCACATCATCGTATCACCACTTGTGGGGCCACTGTATTTACGTTGTTTTAAATTCTTCCAATCAATCCTGTTTCACTCAAATACTTAATAATTGCCTTCCTGGTAGCTCTTACCCCCTCACCTTCTGTTCCAAGTATCCCCATCAGGCTCCAGTCCCTTCCTGCCTCTCTGACCCTGTCTCTTAGCTTTCCCCTCTCTGTTCAACCCTGTCTCCTAAAAATTACGTTCCCACAAAACTAAACTGCATTCTCAATTACGTTTAGCCAGAAACTTATTTTCTCCCACTTTACGTTCGTTATGAGCGTATCTCAAATACGTTTATTTTCTACATATCTTCTAGAAACATATTTTCTCCCACGTTACGTTTCTTATGAACGTATCTTAAAGACGTTTATTTTTTACATATCTTTGCCATTTATTGTCTTGCTTATAATAATGATAATAGTCATTTATAAATATAATTTTAGAGCACACATTTGAAATCAGTAGGCGAGGCTTTAATTTCGCCAGCTGTTACTCTCATGAGCGAGGCAGAAAGTAATAGTTGTAACATGCCAAAAAGCTGCTGTGTCGTTTATTGCACCTCAAACATTAAAACAAATCCAGAGTTACGTGTTTCTGTACTTCCTCTAAGAAGAAAGGACAGTAACAGAAGATCTCTGTGACGCCAGATGTGGTGTTGTTAATGCGATATTAACACCCATCAGAAAAAAAGACAGACACTCGCGTGAGGCAGTCACAATTTGTACAGGCTCCCACTACCTGTTAGCATCTGGCATTTGTTAGCATCTAGCTCTCCTGCTTACAAACATTTAGCCATCCCTGCTTATACAAGTAGTAGTTTTAGTTGTCTGTGGTCTACGGAGGCCTACTCCGACCTGTCGAGTACGGCTGTGCTGAGGTGGTTTTCCCCCGGAGACGTCGCGAAGAGACAGAGTGGCTCCACCTATTGCTGCCTGCGATCTGCGATATCTGCGATCTACGGAGGCCTGCTCCCACCTGTAGAGTACGGCTGTACTGAGGAGGTTTTTACCCGGGAGTCGTCGCGGAGAGACGGAGTGGCTCCACGCTTCGGGCTTGGCCTGCTTCCACCGGGCGTGTGCTGCTGTGCAGAGGAGGATTTTACCACGGCTGGGGCCTGATTTCCACCTGTCCTGGTTCTGCTGTTGCAGAGGCCTGCTTCCACCTGTCGTGTGCTGCGGTGTCGTATGCTGCTTGCTGAGGAGACCTTTCACCCCAGGGATACCACGGAGGGACCGGAGCGCTTCCACGCTGCTGCTTTCGCCTGTCCTTTGCTGCTGTGCTGATTTGCCCCAGGAACATCGCGGATAATGTGTTCTGGTCTGGGAAAATGGCCCATATCGGGCCCATAGTGGCCCATAGTGTTTTGGACTATGAGAAGATCTCTAGTCTTTCTGAGAAGTCTACTAGATTCAGGTCTGTTCTGCCACCCGCAGTGGGCATCTCCTGCAAAGGTTCGGATGTGTTACAGAAACATTTACCGGTTGCCTTGTCACAGACAGTCTGCTCGACAAAATATGTTTGTCTGTTTTGTTTTCCTGCGATGATGGTTCTTCAGGACTGCTTCTTAAGCTCAAATCACAATCTCGCAGACTTTTCCGGTGTTTCTAAATTAGATGACAATGTATGTGTGTCGATTAAGAGGAAAAGATGCCGTTTTTTTGTTGTTGCTATTACTGTCAGGAAATGTACAACCTAACCCTGGTCCGCCCAGTAGTAGTAGTCAGATCGCTACTCCTGCTGATTTTAAAGCTAGGTCTAGGTTGGGTTTCATCCATTTGAATGTGCGCAGTCTGTTAGGTAAACTAGATTTTGTCCGCATTTGGGCAAGCTCGACTGACGCTGACGTTATTGTTTTATCAGAAACATGGCTAAAAAAATCTATTTTGGCCTCTGACATTGCCTTAAATGGTTATAATGTGTATCGTTCCGACCGGCCTAATAAAGGTGGTGGCGTTGCCATTTATATTAAGAATAAATTCAATGTATCCACATTATATTCTAAATCTATCAGTAAGCAATTCGAAATTTTAGCCTTAAATATAGAAGTGGCAAAGGGGCAACAGGTCATGGTGGTGGGCTGTTACAGACCCCACTCAGCTGTCAAGGACTCCTTGTCTTCGCTAGCAAATCTTTTATCGCAACTGGACTACAAGGAAATAGTGCTACTTGGAGATTTTAACTGGGACTGGTTAACTGCAGTGTTGGAGGATTTTAAAAACCTTTGTATCTCTTTAAATGTTACTCAGATTGTTGACAGTCCTACTCGCCCTAACATTAAGTCCCCTAATAAGTCCTCCCTAATTGATCTCATTCTAACTAATGTTCCCCATAAATACTTATCTGTGGGAGTATTTGCGAATGATCTGAGTGATCACGGTGCTGTAGCCACAATTAGGGACACAAAGGTCCAAAAGGTTAAACCTCGTATTTTTATTAAGAGAGACATAAAACATTTTATGGAGCAGGGTTTTGTTCATGATCTGTTCGGGTTTGATTGGGAAAGAATTGAGCTGTGTGCTGATGTAGAAACGGCATGGTCTTATTTTTATCTTGGTTTTATGGAGATCATTGATAGACATGCACCCCTGCATAAATTTAGAGTAAAGGGACGAGACAATCCCTGGTTTTCTGCTGAATTATCTAGTCTCCTTCATGAGAGAAACAAGGCCTGGGCAAATTCTAGGAAATCAGGCTCAGAGGTAGAATGGCTGCGTTTCATGTCAAAAGTGCTAAGTCGAAGTACTATTTGTTAGTTACTACAGAAAACCTAAATAATCCTAGGAAATGTTGGAAAGCCATTAAATCGATGTCCACCGGTGAGATCCGTAATGAGATACCTCCGTGCATTACCACAGCGTCTGGCACTATATTGGACAGGGCCACCATGTTAAATTGCTTTAAGCATTTTGTGTCCTGTGGCTCTCTGTTTGATTCTGTCACTAACTCTGCTTCTGTGAACACCCCAATCCGTGACTCTGAACAATGTGGTCTGGAAAACCCTTTCAATTTTACTCCTTTTACTGTTAATGTTGTTCATGAAGCCTTAACCAAGTTAGATCCTCAGAAACTGGCTGGCCCGGACAACGTAGAACCTTTCTTTTTAAAGATAGCTGCAGATTATATTGCTCTTCCTCTTACTTCTCTTTTTAACCTCCCCCTTGGATCAAATGCAATTCCAAAAGTATGGAAGTCAGCTTATGTCTTGCCTTTACTAAAAGGAGGGGAGGCAACTATTTTAAATAACTATAGGCCAATCTCTAAATTGTCAGTTCTGGCGAAGGTGCTCGAACACCTAGTGAGTAAACAGGTAAAGGTATTTTTATGGACAAATGACATCCTGTTTAAACATCAGTCAGGCTTCAGAAAGCAACATAGCACCATCACTGCCACAATGAAAGTGGTGAATGACATTACGAGTATTTTAGATAATAAGCAGAGTTGTGCAGCTCTATTTATTGACCTTTCCAAAGCGTTTGACACCGTCGATCATCGCATCTTAAAGCAGAGGCTACTCAGTATTGGCATATCCAGCCATACAGTGGGGTGGTTTGTGAACTACCTCTCTGAAAGGTCCCAATGTGTTCACTTTGATGGGTGTCAAGGAGTGAACTCTGAGGCATGAACTCAATTGCACGACTCAAAACTCAGACTCGGATAGTGTTTCAAAATAAAGACTTTACTGGGATTTGCACAGTAATGAAAACAAGGAAAACAAAACACTCTTTCCAGGAAAACTAGAACAGTGATCAATAACATAGATCCGTGAGAAGTCTGTGAGGTAAGCAGGAACGTAGGTCATAGAGAGACAACAAACTGACAATGAACAGGAGGGAGCTAACACCATATATACACAGGTAAAGGGGACACAGGTGGAAAAAATCAGGGCGGGGAAAATAATCAAGGACGCAGGAGACAGAAGGGGGCGGGGAGCGTGGAGGCCTGAAATTAGATGGAGAATTAATTAAGGGAATAAACATAAAGCACAGGACAAAGGGACAGGACAAAACTAACATAAAGAATAAACTTTCACTATACGTTTCTTAGATATGACAATGGGCTCTCTTCTGAGTGGTTAAACATTGCTAATGGTGTTCCTCAAGGTTCTGTTTTAGGTCCATTTTTATTCTCCATATATATCAACAGTTTAGGTGAAAATGTGAATGAAGCTACTTTACATTTTTATGCGGATGATACCGTGATGTACTGTGCAGGTCCCTCCATTCAGGAGGCTGGTGTTAAATTACAGGTTGTTTTTCAGACTCAGCTCGCTGAGCTTAAGCTTCTTTTAAATGTTGATAAAACCAAGGTATTGCTATTTCCAAAAGCTAAAAAGTCTTCAGAGCCTGTTTTAGATATTGTTACTATGCAAGGACAAGTACTTGAAGTGGTTACCTGTTATAAATACCTAGGTATCTGGCTTGATGATTGTCTTACTTTTAAACTTCATGTCAATAACCTGCTTAAAAAGCTGAGGGTTAGACTAGGTTTCTTTTTCAGAAACAAGTCCTGTTTCTCTTTTGAAGCCAGGAAAGGGCTAGTCACTGTGACCTTTTTACCTGTGCTGGACTATGGTGATTTGTTGTATATGAATGCACCTGCCCATTACCTGAACAAGCCAGATGCCGCCTATCACAGTGCTCCGAGATTTGTCACAAATTGTAAAGCACTTACACATCACTGTACACTGTATACCAAGGCATGTTTGCCATCACTTACTGTACGGAGGCTCAGTCATTGGTACACGTTTATTTATAAAGCTTTGTTGGGTAAACTCCCATATTATATCTGCTCTCTGATAACACAGAGAGTTGCAAGCAGCTATTGTCTGAGATCGCATGATGTAGTATTGTTAGATGTGCCAAGAGCAAGGACTGTCTTAGGTGAGACAGATTTTATGTGCGCAGCTCCACTTGCTTGGAACAATATTCAGCAATAATTGAAACTGAGCAATCTCATTCCTCTGCATGTTTTTAAAGCTAGGCTAAATTAAATGCTCGTTGATACTATGGGCACTTGTAAATGTCTATAACTATGTAAATGTATCCTGTAAATATAATGTATGATGTCCTTTATTGTTTTATGTTTCATGTGGAACCTATATGCTGCAGGTCTCCCTTGAAAAAGAGATCTATGATCTCAATGGGACCAATCTGATTAAATAAAGGTTTGAAATTAAATTAAATGAATAAGATATCTAAAAAAAAAATCAGTTTAGGATGGCCGAAGACACTACACGACCCATAATCCCTAGCTATCGTTTGGGACTACAGTCCCGTTGACAAACCCCATGATTAATCTTCAAGCTCTGGGATTGGATGTTGGAGTGGCAGTGCGCCAAGGTTACGCCGAACGTCAAGCTCTTTGAAATGGAACGAAACCACGGTAGACTATTAAAAACTGGACTTGAACGCCCCCCCAGAACTACACATGCTGGCTATTGTGTTTCGCAACATGTTCTCTATGGCACGTCTCTACTGGGAATTGTAGTTTTAAAAGACGTTTTTGTTTTTCAAAAAATTAGAAGTTGACAGTATTAAACTGTACAGCCCTGGAGGTTTAGGCGATAGGAAACACATTGGTGTGTACAAATTTAAAACATGTAATTACTAAATGGGTGAAAATCCATTGTGTCCATAATGGGCAGCATTAATATATACCCACATGACAGCTCATTGTTACTTTGTAATTCTACTCCACTACAATTCAGAGGTTAACCTGGTATTTTTACTCCACTACATTTATTTTAGTTACTTTGCAGATTCTGATTAATGATGTGAAATATAAACAACCCTTAAAGCAGACTTTAGTTACACCTGAGTAAAATTCAGGGGAAGGTGATTGTCAAGTGCCAACAATCAGGAGAGATATTTGATAGTTGGTGCTTCAG
Organism: Notothenia rossii; assembly: GCF_949606895.1. NCBI lineage: Eukaryota > Metazoa > Chordata > Actinopteri > Perciformes > Nototheniidae > Notothenia > Notothenia rossii. The sequence continues at coordinate 50,877,594 of NC_136909.1, forward strand.
AAGACGAAACATTTATCTGCAGATCTCTATAAAGTATATTAATTACTCGTTATTCTCTACTAATAGTTAATTAAAAACTGTATATAATTGCTATTTTGCACATCCCTTTCAAGATTTCCTAATGTTTATTGACATATCATATACACAACTACAGTGTAGTTATGCAACAGTGCATTACATTACATTACATTGCATTTAGCTGACGCTTTTATCCAAAGCGACTTCCAATAAGTACATTCGACCAGGAAGATACAACCTTGAAGAAAACAGAATCATATAAGTACATCAGGTTTCATTGAGCCAAACATTTCAAGTGCTACTCAACTGGCTATAGATAAGCCAGTCCTTTATTAGTATATAAGTGCTCTGTCAGCAGTTATTTGTTAGTAATTCTATCGCTCGAAGTGGAGTCGAAGAGATGAGTTTTCAGTCTGCGCCGGAAGATGTGCAAGCTATCTGCTGTCCTGATTTCAATGGGGAGCGCATTCCACCATTTTGGAGCCAGGATAGCAAACCCATGTGTCTTTGCTGATGGGAACTTGGGTCCCCCTCGCAGTGCGGGTGCAGCGAGCTGTTTGGCTGATGTAGAGCAGAGTGCACATGCTGTGGTGTACAGTTTAATCATGTCCTGGATGTAGGAAGGGCCAGATCCCTTCGCAGCATGATACGCAAGTACCAGTGTCTTGAAGTGGATTCTAGCAGTTACCGGAAGCCAGTGAAGGGAGCGGAGGAGCGGAGTGGTGTAGGAACATTTTGGAAGGTTGAAGACCAGACGAGCCACTGCATTCTGGATGAGGTGCAGAGGTCGGATGGCACATGCAGGTAGACCAGCCAGGAGTGAGTTGCAGTAGTCTAGGATGACAGCCTGGACCAGAATCTGCATCGCTTACTGGGTCAGGAGGGGACGTATCCTCCTGGTGTTGTAAAGTGTGTATCTGCAGCAGCGGGTTGTAGCAGCAATGTTTGCAGTGAAGGACAGTTTGTTATCTATCACACCCAGATTCCTTGCAGTCTGAGTCGGGGAAACAACAGAGGTGCCGATGTTGATTGTTAGGTCAGGAGTGGGACAATCTTTTCCCGGAAGGAAAAGCAGTTCAGTCTTGTCAAGGTTGAGCTTGAGGTGATGAGCAGACATCCACTGAGAGATGTCAGCTAGACAAGCAGAGATGCTTGCGACGACCTGGGTCTCTGAGCGGGGAAAGGACAGAATTAATTGAGTGTCATCAGCGTAGCAGTGGTATGAAAAACCATGCGGGCTAATGACTGATCCGAGTGAGTTTTTGTATAAGGAGAAGAGGAGGGGACCAAGAACAGAGCCCTGAGGGACCCCTGTAGTTAATTGACAAGGGTCGGACTCGGCCCCTCTCCAAGTTACCCTGTAGGTGCGGTCTTTGAGGTATGAGGTGAGGAGGGAAAGTGCAGTGCCTGAAACTCCAAGTTTTTGGAGAGTGCGAAGGAGGATCTGATGGTTCACCGTGTCGAATGCAGCAGACAGGTCCAACAGGATGATGACAGAGGAGAGGGAGGCTGCTTTAGCCATGTGCAGTTCCTCAGAGACAGCAAGGAGGGCAGTTTCTGTTGAGTGACCTGCCTTGAAACCAGACTGGTGCGGATCCAGGAGGTTGTTCTGATGGAGATAACAGGAGAGTTGTTTAAAGGCAGCACATTCAAGTGTTTTAGACAGGAACGGGAGGAGAGGGACAGGCCTGTAGTTTATAACATCAGACGGGTTGAGAGTGGGTTTCTTTAGGAGAGGGTTTACTCTTGCCTCCTTGAGACTGTTTGGAAAGCAACCAGAAGTTAGAGAAGTGTTGATGAAATGGGTGAGAAACGGTAGAATATCAGGAGCGATAGTCTGAAGGAGGTTTGAGGGGATAGGGTCCAGAGGACATGTGGTAGGGCGGGCAGAGGTAATGAGGGTAAGAACCTCACTTGGAGAGAGAGGGGAGAAGGAGGTCAGTGTGTGGGTGAAGGGAGGGTCTGGTGACCCGGCGGTGAGTAAGGGTGAGTCAGAAAAAGAAGAGCGAATATCATCAACCTTTTTTTCAAAGTAGTTAACAAAGTCGCTTGACAGAAGGGAGGAGGGGGAAGGGGCTTTAGGGGGTCCAAGAGGGTGGAGAAGATGGAAAATAGTTTTTTGGGATTGGAATAGGAAGATTAGATCTTATCTTGAAAGAAAGTGATTTTTGCCTATGAGATCGAAACAGAGAAAGAGGAGAGGAGAGCCTGATAGGTTAGGAGGTTGTCACGGTGTTTGGATTTCCACAGTTTCAGCTCTGCTGCCCGAAGGATGCTTCTATTAGCACGCAGTGCGTCATTTAGCCAGGGAGCAGGAGGGGACTGACGAGCCTACCGAGATGTGAGAGGAAAGAGAGAGTCCAGAGAGGATGAAAGAGTAGAGAGGAGAGTTTCTGCAGCAGAGTTTGGAGGCAGAAGTTGGAACGAGTCAGAGGAAGGGAAGGCTGAGAGCACCGATGAGTCAAAGGTAGAGGGAGAGAGGGAACGGAGGTTACGGTGGACAGGTGCAGGATGAGAAGAGATTAGTTAATAATAACAAAAATAATTCAATAACATGCTTTAACCACTAGGCGGTGCACACAAGGTACACACAGCATACTAATAATAACTTTGTATTATTAGTGTAGGTGCACATATGTATGTATAACATCTGAAGATGTGTAGTTTACTAGTTTTATTCATGTTTTTACATAATTTTACAGGATATTGCTATACTATTTCTCATGTTTTACTTGTACACATTAATATCTGATTTGTAAAAAATCAAAGACAGAAAGGTATATCCGTCATTTAATGGTAAGCTATTAAAATTGTGATTCCATAGATGTGTCTCCCATCACCCAAATCCCCTGACTATTCTCTCAACTCCATTTACATTCTTGTATTCAAAGAAAATCAGCAATATATTTAAAAACTACAAGTCCTTTTCTATCAGCTGTGCACCGTGTAAATATAACCTATCTAACAATTGGATCAAATATAAAAGTCAGCCGAATTACTATTGATACTGCGAGGAGACGTATTTTCTGAAAATAAATGCAAGATGTTGTTTAATTGTTGATATATTTATGATCCATGTCACGTATTCAGTTTTGGCGGCAGTTCTCCTGTTTGTCCAGAAGTCTTCTCATCAGGGCTCTATAAATAAAGAACTACGGCAGATATGTAATATTTAATGCAGCCGAACCGTGTATTACAATGCAGTTATGTGATGACTTCCAAAGAGAAAAGCAAGAACACTCGGGATAAAGTATATATATATTTTTTAAATGTTTTCGGATATCATATCGCATTAATATCATATCCCAACATGCATTGCGGCTAAGACATCCAATCAACAAGCTTCAAGCTGAGGATCTTGGGTAATCTTTTCAGTGGGTGGTTTGTGGTGTGTATCGCTCGAAATGTCCCTTATAGGCCTACGTCTGTTTCCGGTGACTTTATTTACAGCTAAAAAGCATGCTAAAAAGCCCAAGGCTGCAGTCGAATAGTCCAAAAATAACCTCCTAAATTCTAAACCTATCGTCTATTCCTTGACCTCTGAGTGAAACGATACGGGGTTAAGGGATAGTGGATAGGAGAATTCAAAAGGATTTAGGAGAAGAGACTTTAGAGAATCCGACTGCACTTTCACTATCCGACGTGTTTATGACGCGCCAGCGGACGTCATTGTGTGCGTCTGCTGCTGTGGGGAAACTATGGAACCTACAGTTTTCTATACAACGGACTACATGGATGTTTAATAAGAACGAGGGAGTGTAAACTCATCTAGACTCTGCACCATGCTCTGATGCTGTTGTTTTATGCTTTATGAACGTGGACAACAGAGAAACATATTCTTCATGACCAAAGTTGGAATTGAAATAAAAAAGGAAAGTGAAACTTATGCTCTTCACCCTCTCCCTCCGGTCCACATTAATACAAATGATCCCAATACGTATGATTGTATGAAAAGATCTTAAAAATAAATACAGATATATTTATTATAAACGTTAGTCCTTAACATCTATCACTGTGTATATCCCCATTCAAACATCTTTTCAAAGTTGAACAAACGCCATACATCTCAGTGAAATGTTGACTTTATTTGATAATTTTAGTAAAAACTAACGTTCATATTTCTCTTTTTGATTATAATACTGATGAACGTTCAAAACAAAGCACTTTGGCAACTTACCACATACGTTTAAAATGCTTAATAATCACCGTAACTTTCATGATATAATTTCTCTGTCATAATCGTTTGTTTCCGTGAACGGCCAACTGTTGTGTGACGGCAAATGCTGTGGCTGCAAGGCATTGTGGGGCAGCTTTTTCTCCTCTCCTTTTGGTAAGGGAGGTCCAGTGTTTCCTAAGCTAAAGGTTATAAAGGAAGTTTGAAATCTCCTTTCCTATAGAGAATTCGAACAGCACCTATCATGGCTGCCACTGAGGAACTTCCGGGTCATTTCACTCGGTTAGGAAGGTTCCTAAGCTAAATGGACTATTCGACTGCAGCCCAAGATTATAGGATTAAACGAATAAATAAAACAAGGATAATTTTGTGTTATTGTTGAGTAAATAACAATGTGTTATTTAGAAAAGAATAACAAATTAGAAGGAAAAAAAGATTTTAAAAAAATACAGATTTCAGTATTTTGGGTCTCTGAGCCCCATTTCTTTTCCTCACAGATGGCAAAAAAAGTCTGACATTATATGATTTAAAATAAAAACAAATAAATAAAAAGATAAAACACTGGCATGTAATTTACGTTAGAATAAATAGAATGGTTTTGAATAATATATGAGAGTAAAATCTACGTCACTTGTGATATATTTATTTTAATGTCATCTTATATATATTAGTGTGTGTGAAATTTGAAGGGACAAAGTACATTTTTCCTCTTTTAAATATAGCGCAATAGTCTTTTCTTCCACTTTTATGTGTAATCAAAAGGGTGTTTTTTTGGCTATCTGTGGTTAGGCATAATACAAATGACCTTTGACATCTGCTTTGCAGTTCCCAGAATATCAGGAGAGTGTTAGGGTCTCTCTTTTAATCATCCACGGTTTTTGCAATTAACAGGGGAATTCCCAGATACATTTTCAGATATAAGACAGTTAAAGTCTTGTAGAATTAATGATTTATCTCCGACAGACCCCAAAAGAGGCCTTGAGAATTGAGTCAAACAGTTACCGAGGCCATAGTCTTTTGTTCTCATTAATGTCTGTATTCATTCCAGATAGCTGACTTTTAGGTGAGAAGAAGGTCAGGGAAGGCCTTAGGCCATGGGAACAGTTAAGCTTTGTTATTTACCTAATCCTAAAGATGTCATGAGACGATGACATTTGGATATTTACAAATATGGCTTTCATAAAGAAAAACATGTGACTGTTGTGTGATAAGATACATGATAGGATGTGTGTGTGTGTTGAAGATGTTTAGGGGGAATGAGTATGTGTCCTGTCAAAGAGTCCTCTGTCATGACTCCAAATCATTGATTGGGGGATCTGCCTAAGGGCAGAGGGACAAGCACACACACACACACACACACACGCACATACACTGTGAAGCAACAGATGGAATCAACAACTGCGGACTCACTACCTGGGGTCCCGCCCAGAAGTGAAACCGACCAATGGAACACTGCCAACTCACTGGCTAGCTCGCTCAGAAGTGAACTCGCCAATAACAAATAGCTAGGGAAGAGCAAGCGACAAAACTCCTCCCCACCTGTGTATAAATGTTGTGATCATTTTCAAGATCGGCGCTCTTGTTTCTGCCTGGCTGTCGTGGTACGTGTCTCACGCGGTGGTAAAACCTGAGCCCGGAGTACTCTGCAGAGTGCTTTGTGATTAGGTGATTGGGTGATGTATTGTATGTTTTTACCATTAAAACAGATTATTGTTTAACCCTTATCCTGGTGCTTCGACTTTTCCTTCTTTTAAAACAAACTCATAGAGGAACGCGCGAAGCATAGATTCTGCCGTCCACTTTTGGGGAAACCAACGCTGTCATTTGAACGGCGATCAAGCCTGAAGCCACAGAGATCTTCTGTTACTGTCCTTTCTTCTTAGAGGAAGTACAGAAACACGTAACTCTGGATTTGTTTTAATGTTTGAGGTGCAATAAACAACACAGCAGCTTTTTGGCATGATAAAACTATTATTTTCTGCCTCGCTCATGAGAGTAACAGCTGGCGAAATTAAAGCCTCGCCTACTGATTTCAAATGTGTGCTCTAAAATGATATTTATAAATGATCATTATCATTATCATAAGCAAGACAATAAATGGCAAAGATATGTCGAAAATAAACGTATTTGAGATACGTTCATAAGAAACGTAACGTGGGAGAAAATAAGTTTCTAGCTTAACGTAATTGAGAATGCAGTTTAGTTCTGTGGGAACGTCCTTTTTAGGAGACAGGGTTGCTCTGTTTCGTACATGTTGCAGTGTAACATGATGTGTTCCACATTTTCTTTCACTCCACAGCCCCTGCATTCTTCAACTTCGATTTTTCCCATTATAAACATTGTGTCGTGGAATCCTGTATGGTCCAATCTGAGTCTAGTGATGGTGATCTCCTCCCGTCGGTTCCTTTCTGTATAGATCTTTATTATGACTGATTTCTGTAACTTTTGGTATCTCCTCCCTTTCTGATCTTCCTCCCACCTTTTCTGCCACATTTCCATACCCTTCTTCTTAATTATTGCTTTTCCTTCTCCTTTTCCAAGTGAAACAAGGTGTTACGTATTGTAACCCTAGTTATATAAGCACAGGCGGAGCCCTCTACTGGACTCTATGGGTACTACCTCTCAACCATACCATGCAAGCATTCACCTACTGAGAAGTCTATAAACGTAGCCGGCCCCCGGGCCGGGCCTACCAGAATGCGCGCACAAGCACACCGTGTAAAAGGCGGCCTCGCCTCCTGACCGTCATCCTACACCCTCTTCAGCGAGCGGCATAGGACAGACAGTGCCCCGAGTAGAGGGCTCCGCCTGTGCTTACATAACTAGGGTTACAATACGTAACCCCTCGTTTATCTCACACAGGCTCCGCCCTCTACTGGACTCTATGGGTACAGTGGGCGGAGCCCTGATGCATAAACGCGCTGTCGTCCAACAACATCGGCCCATCACACTGCCCCTGAACGGGTTTTGGTTAACAGCCACTGCACCGCCACTACTTCTCCTCTGGTTGTGACCGCGGAGAAGACGGGGCTGCAGTTCACTTGGCTGATAGAGCACACTCAGATACGCTTACCTCGTGAAGAGTGTGAATGAAAAAATATTGAGAAAGGCTCTTGGATGAAGTTAAGGCAAGCAGCAACACCATCTTCCATGACAGTGATTTCAGGGAGGAGAGCTCCAGAGGCTCAAACGGTTCTGTGACCAGAGCCTCGGGCACCAACTGCGGGGAGGAGGCGTGCACTACTGGGCGCTGCCTGCTGACCCCCTGCAAAAACCATGACATAAGCGGCTGACTGAAGGCTGACCTGCCGCCAAATCCCTCATGACAGGATGAAATGGCTGCTGCATACACTTTAACTGTGGAATGAGCAAGCCCCCTGTCCACCAGTAACTGTAAGAAGGGCAAAATAGAGCCCAACGTACAAGATAGGGGCTCTAGACTCCGCTCCTCACACCATCGCTGGAATCCCAACCACTCTGGCCTGTAACAGGCTGTGATGGATTCTGCTCTTGCTGCCTGGATCGTCTGGATAACCTTGCCATACAATCCCCCCTGTCTCAGCCTGTCCCTCTCAGGAGCCAAGCTCCTCCAAGAGGTTGGCCCAGAGTGGGTAACACCCCTATTGCATCTGCTTCCTGAAACATTGCCCCCCAGAACTGAGGAATCGCCATGGGCTGGCCCATCATCATCGGTGTCAATCTGCGAACCACGGTGCTCCGCGGCGATCTGGGGCCACTAGGATGACTGACAGATGCTCTCGTCTCACTCTCTCCAGGAGGGGGAGAATGAGGCGCAGCGGTGGAAAGGCATAGAGCAGCTTTTTTGGCCATGGCTCGGCAGGACAATCCGCCCTTGGGGGCGGGCGCGTTTGCACACGAGGGTGGAAAACCACAGCGTACATTGGCTGTTGCGCCGGCTGGCGAACACGTCCACCTCCGCTCTCCCGAACTGGGCCCAGATCTGCTTCACCACCTCGGGTGAAGCACCCACTCGCCTGACAGGGGCCCGCCTCTTGACATGAGGTCGGCCCCACAGTTCTCCAGTCCCGGGATGTGGAGGGCTCTCAGAGACGACACAATCTCTGAAGCCCATAACCACAATTTCTCCGCTGTGGTCAACAAGGCGGCGGAGCGGACTCTGTCCTGCCTGTTGATGTACGCCACTGTGGTACGGTTGTCGCTCCTCACCAGCACATGTTTGCCCCGTATAAAGGGTTTGAAATGCTGGAGGACCAACAATACTGCCTGCAGCTCTAGAAGGTTGCTGTGCCGTGTCTCTGTCAGAGACGCTCTCTCTAGGCAGGTCTCCCCCATCCTGTCACGGGTGTGTCTGTGAACACCGTGACGTAGGAGGTCACTCGCCCCAGTGGAGTTCCCCTCCGGAGATGCTCCGGGGACCCCCAGTATCGGAGGTTGCCCCCCACTGAGGGGGATCTAAACGAAGGCCGGTAAACCACCTCTGCAGGCGACGCATATGCAGTAACCCCATCGGCACCACAACGTGAGCAGCCGCCATGAGACCCAGAGTCTGCATGATGGTCAAAGCTGTCACCGTTGCCCCCTGTCACAGTCTGCAAACTGCCCGAAGCAGGGATGCCTGTCTGCTCTCTGACAGGGTGGCGCACAGTCTGCCTGCATCGAGCACCCCAGATACTGCACCTGTTGGTGAGGTATGGGAGTGCTCTTCTTCCAATTGACCGCAAAATCCAACTTGGTTAGGTGTAGGATCAATTGGGCTGTGTGGAACATTGCCCATTCCCTGGACCTGGCCATGATTATGAGGTTGTCCAGATAAAAGAAAACCCTCATGCCATGGTCGCGAAGCGGCTGCAGTGCAATGGCCATACATTTGCTGAATGTGCGTGGGGATAGGGAGTAGCCGAACGGCAGTCTGCTGTACTCATAGGCTATCCCTATTTAGGGGCAATGGATGTCCACTTGCGGGAGACGACAGACAGTGGTGCGGTTAGCCAAAGTGACAGACCTAATGTTAGACCAATTTACAGGCAATGGACGTCCACTCTCGGGAGAGAGACCTCCAGCATGTGTCCCTGACATGGAGACTCTGTTTATTTCACTCATCCAGGACAGAGACCGGGGAAATCTCCTCTCTGTGGCCCCTCCAAGACCCCCAAAGGACGGACCACAGACCTCCAGCATGTGTCCCTGACATGGGCACCTCCATAACCTTGCACACCGTGAGTCCCCGGACTCCCGGACTTAAGCACTCCCCCACGGACTAAACCCAGATGTTCACACCCTACAGAACTTCATGCCCCTGGTTAACCTAAAGGGGGTGGATTTTGCGGTGCTTTACCGTCCGCACATCGGTATCCATATTCGGCCTTATTCACGGCACCACCACCCCTTCTGTGGAGGATATTCTCAAGCTCCTGGTAACCCTTTAAATAGTCTGATACTGTCAAGGCTCATCACCGCACTTTACAAGCCATAAATAATGTTTAAATGGTCGGGGAAAGTGTTTTTAAACGTCTGGAAGAGAGTTGTAGCCTGTCATTTTGCAGGATATCATTTAACATGGAACCTCTCCTGGAAATGCACAGAATATGTCCATTTCCAGGAGAGATTCCATGTTAAATTATATCCTGCAAAATGACAGGCTATAACCCAGGAACAAGTGTTTGAAAGGCGGGGAAAAGTTTTTTAAAATAGTCGGAAAAGTGTTTTTAAACGTCTGGAAGAGAGTTGTTGCCTGTCATTTTGCAGGATATCATTTAACATGGAACCTCTCCTGGAAATCCACAGAGTATGTCCATTTCCAGGAGAGATTCCATGTTAAATTATATCCTGCAAAATGACAGGCTATAACCCAGGAACAAGTGTTTGAAAGGCGGGGAAAAGTTGTTTAAAATAGTCGGAAAAGTGTTTTTAAACGTCTGGAAGAGAGTTGTTGCCTGTCATTTTGCAGGATATCATTTAACATGTAACCTCTCCTGGAAATGCACAGAGTATGTCCATTTCCAGGAGAGATTCCATGTTAAATTATATCCTGCAAAATGACAGGCTATAACCCAGGAACAAGTGTTTGAAAGGCGGGGAAAAGTTGTTTAAAATAGTCGGAAAAGTGTTTTTAAACGTCTGGAAGAGAGTTGTTGCCTGTCATTTTGCAGGATATAATTTAACATGGAACCTCTCCTGGAAATGCACAGAGTATGTCCATTTCCAGGAGAGGTTACATGTTAAATTATATCCTGCAAAATGACAGGCTATAACCCAGGAACAAGTGTTTGAAAGGCGGGGAAAAGTTGTTTAAAATAGTCGGAAAAGTGTTTTTAAACGTCTGGAAGAGAGTTGTTGACTGTCATTTTGCAGGATATAATTTAACATGGAACCTCTCCTGGAAATGCACAGAGTATGTCCATTTCCAGGAGAGGTTACATGTTAAATTATATCCTGCAAAATGACAGGCTATAACCCAGGAACAAGTGTTTGAAAGGCGGGGAAAAGTTGTTTAAAATAGTCGGAAAAGTGTTTTTAAACGTCTGGAAGAGAGTTGTTGCCTGTCATTTTGCAGGATATAATTTAACATGGAACCTCTCCTGGAAATGCACAGAGTATGTCCATTTCCAGGAGAGGTTACATGTTAAATTATATCCTGCAAAATGACAGGCTATAACCCAGGAACAAGTGTTTGAAAGGCGGGGAAAAGTTGTTTAAAATAGTCTGATACCTCCAGGGCGCATCACCGCATTTTACAAGCCAGGGAAGGTGTCTGAATCCTGGGTAAACATTGTTTAAATAGTCTGACACCTGGCACTGTATTTGCCCCTTGGAAACTTCAAGGTTATATTCATGTTTTATTATTTATTTAATAATCACATGATTTTTACAAAAACAGTATACACAGTATACATATATACAATAATAATAATAATAATAATATAACAATATACATAATAAAAACATGAAAAGTGGTGAAAATGAGAAAATGTATCCGAAAATAGTGCCTCCTAATGCGGGCATGTGGACAGTAGCCACAGACTCACAGGCACACACACACACATGCAGAGATCCAGGGGGCGGAGCACATGGCTTTTTTTACCCAGAAATAAGTCTATGAGAGGCGGGGAGACTCAGAGGACAGGCTGCGTCACCTCACTTTGTAACCCAGGAAAAGAGCAGGAATTCTGGCTGCGTGAGTGTTAAAAGTGCATTCATCTGTGTTAATCCGACAGCCGCAGAGGTGCTGACGCAAAGCAGGCGGAACAAATTGATTATTTGAACCAGGAATAAATGTTTGCAAGGCGGGGAAAGTGTTCCTGCAGCCCCTCCATAACGGTAATAATGATTAGAAATGATTTCCAGGGCAGAAAGCGTTTTTTAAATGTGGAAAAAAATATGTTAAACTGTTTAAAAAGCACAAAGTGATTTGAGTGCAGTTCTCATGTGTCCCCACAGGAGGGCGCGTCGTCCCAGGGAGCACAGTGCATGGTGACAAGGTACGATTTATACCCTAAAATAGCATGCTAAGCGTGGGTGGATTAGTTTCAAAGCATGCACACTCTGCTCGTGTCAGACTTCCATCAAATAGACCGGGGAAAACACCTCTCATTAGCCCCTCACAGACCACCAAAGGACGGACTAAGCAGCTCCAGCACGGCTCCCTCACATGGAGCTCAGGTTATTTCATACCTCCAGGAGAGGGACCGGGAAAACCACCTCTCTGTAGCCCCTGACAGAGCCCCAAAGGACGGACTAAGGACCTCCGGCAACAGTGGCACTTCCATAACCTCGTGCACCGTGAGACCCCGGGCCCCCGGACTTAAGCACTCCCCCACGGACTAAACCCAGATGTTCACACCCTGCAGAATCTCATGCCCCTGGTCACCTTTAAGGGGGGGTGGATTTTGCGGTGCTTTACCGTCCGAACACAAGCATCAATATTCGTCCTCCTTCACAGCAGCAGCAGCAGCAGCAGCAGCACCTGCCCTGCTGGAGGTTCACACTTTAACTTATTTGTATTCGTTTTTTTTTGTTCCCCTCCTCTGCCTTACACATCCTCCCACGCTCGAGCACTCCTCACTCGGACTAAACCCCTCCATGCACACCGCCAGAACCAGAACCTCACGCCCCTGGTGACCTTAAAGGTGTTTGTCTTTGTTTGTTTTTGTATTCCACATAGACATGCAGGTGTTCAGCACCACGGACAGAGCCTGCCCGCTGCTGCTGCTGCTGCAGATGGAAGGTGGAACACTTTGAGTCTTTTTATTTTCTCTTTTCTCCCTGCTCCTGCACACACCTTTTGTTACCCTCCTCTGCCTTACACATCCTCCCACGCTCGAGCACTCCTCACTCGGACTAAACCCAGATGTTCACACCCTACAGAACTTCATGCCCCTGGTTACCCTAAAGGGGTGGATTTTGCGGTGCTTTACCGTCCGCACATCGGCATACATATTCGGCCTTATTCATGACACTACCACCCCTTCTTTGGAGGATATTCTCATGCTCCTGGTAACCCGTTAAATAGTCTGATACTGTCAGGGCTCATCACCGCACTTTACAAGCCAGAAATAATGTTTAAATGGTCGGGAAAAGTGTTTTTAAACATCTGGAAGAGAGTTGTAGCCTGTCATTTTGCAGGATATAATTTAACATGGAACCTCTCCTGGAAATGCACAGAGTATGTCCATTTTCAGGAGAGGTTACATGTTAAATTATATCCTGCAAAATGACAGGCACTGTATTTGCCCCTGGGAACCTTCAAGGTTATACTAATGTTTTTTTTTATTTTTTATTTTTTATTTAATTATCACACCACTTTTACAAAAACAGTATACAAAATAAACATAATAACAACATGATTACAACATGATTAACAGGGGCCTGGGGGCCATATTAGCCGTCTAACTTGTACAGTGCACCGGGGAAAAAAGGTTGAGTCCACGGCCCCTTTCCCCTCATCAGGAGTACCAATCGGTCCTGAAGAAGAGGTATCGCTGCTCTCCGCCCCTGAATCCTCTTCGGAGGTAGCTGACGGTGGTAGAACTCCTTCTGATGATGATGCTGCTGCAGCTGCTGCCGCCGCCCTGAACATGGAGCGGATCTTCAATGCCTCCTTTATTCCAGGCGTATTCGCGTAGAACCGGTCTGCAGTGCTTACGTCGTGGCACATAAACCTAGCCAGAATCGACCTGCTTTCTGGATCTTGGTGATGCTTGATATTGTCAGCCAGGGCAGTGCGCAAGATGGTGAAGGTGACGGCTGTTTCTAGCCCAGCATCAGCCCAAGCCCTCTTCAAGTGAGCGTTCAGGTTCTTGGAAGCCTGCTTCCCCGATGTGAAAAGGAAGAATTCACTCTGAGGACCCGACAAGCCCTCTTTTATCCCCATCCACCGCATGACCCAGCTAAACTCCTTTATTGTAAGCACCAGCTGTGCTTCACCAAATGTCTTGGCAGTCTTGTGATCCTGCACGTGGATGATGTAGCCCTCAGCAGTGCCCCTTCTGTCCGCCTCAAAGACCTCCGTGTTGGTCATGTTTGCGTACACACCCGGACGGTGGCCATACAGGAGGCTCCAATGGAGGGTTAGATAGCCATATAGCAGGTACTGGGTGATTGAGGTCGGATTGCTAGCCATCAGGTCAAGGAGATCAGGGATGCGCTTCTCAGCGGCCGCCATGGCGGCGAGAAGCTCCGCCTGGCTCGGCAGACGATCCAGCTTGTCCCTCTTCACCTTAAACTGGTGGAGAGTGACAGACTTTTTCAAATCGTTAATGTTGGCTTTCACCTCTCTGATGATGTTGGTCATATCAGACTGGGTGAGCCTGCACCCCCGGAGCTTTGATGCAGACAAGTACCTCAGGAAATGGTTCACAGTCTTCAGGAACAACAGCGATGTTGTGACTGTCCGGCCCGACTCTGAAATATACTTGCTCCAGCCACGGACCCTCTTTGTGTCTTTTAGAAACAGCCAGTCTGACAGCCGGTCAACACCATGGGCCATGAATACTATGAAGTTCTTTATCCGGCTGACATTGGACATACAATTCTCTTTCCGTTTTACTGTCGGTGCAAGACCCTCACAATGACCTCTGTATGTCTGAATGTACGTCTCCATGCTTTTAGGCAACGTGATTTCACGCATGGTATTCCGCAGTCCCTTCCCAGTGCACCATTGATTTTGGGAAGAGGGCCAGTCCTTAGCCAGATTAGCTTTCAGCTTATTGGAGACAGACGCACGGGTCTTCTGGCATACAGGGGTCTCACTACAGGAGGCTTCTACGGACCGCATGACAGTCTTCATCGGGGTCTTGCTTCCGGAGGCTTCTGGGGACCGCATCACAGACTTGAGAGGGATCTCACTCGCAGAGGCTTCTATGGACCGCATGACAGTCTTCACCGGGGTCTCACTACCGGAGGCTTCTGGGGACCACATGACAGTCTTCACCGGGGTCTTGCTTCCGGAGGCTTCTGGGGACCGCATCACAGACTTGAGAGGGGTCTCACTACCGGAGGCTTTGTCGGACCGCATGACAGTCTTCATCGGGGTCTTGCTTCCGGAGGCTTCTGGGGACCGCATCACAGACTTGAGAGGGGCCTCACTACCGGAGGCTTTGTCGGACCGCATGACAGTCTTCACCGGGGTCTTGCTTCCGGAGGCTTCTGGGGACCGCATGACAGTCTTCACCGGGGTCTTGCTTCCGGAGGCTTCTGGGGACCGCATGACAGTCTTCACCGGGGTCTCACTACCGGAGGCTTTGTCGGACCGCATGACAGTCTTCACCGGGGTCTTGCTTCCGGAGGCTTCTGGGGACCGCATCACAGACTTGAGAGGGGTCTCACTACCGGAGGCTTTGTCGGACCGCATGACAGTCTTCACCGGGGTCTTGCTTCCGGAGGCTTCTGGGGACCGCATGACAGTCTTCACCGGGGTCTTGCTTCCGGAGGCTTCTGGGGACCGCATGACAGTCTTCACCGGGGTCTCACTACCGGAGGCTTTGTCGGACCGCATGACAGTCTTCACCGGGGTCTTGAGAGGGGTATTGCTGCCGGAGGCTACTGAGTTCATGTCGGGGGTACTTGGGATTGCTACGCCCTTAAATCGTATACATTCTTCGTCTTCCTCAAGCAGAGCAGCAGTGGCATTCTGCTTCCTGGGTTTTAGACCCTGTTTTAGCCTGGAGCGCAGGGTCTTCACCTCATCAATGAGGGCATCCTTCTGAGCCCTCAATGCCACATTGTCCAGCCTCACCTGCATGCAGTCCTCTTCGTCACACTCGGTATGTGGGGAGAAGGATGGAGGGTGCACCGGGTATTCCTCCTCATTGTCTATATCCAATAATGTAGCCATTCCAATGATGGGATTAGTCTCTCGGAGGTCATGGAGCAACTGCATGGCCACACTATGCTTCAGCCTTGCCATGACCTGATGTGCCTCATCTCGGGAGAACTCAGGGTGGTCACGAGTTACATGACGGTGTAGTTTCCTCCCAGCATACGAACACCCTGTGATGGGACAGGGTTTGGTCCGAACATTTATTCTACCACTGGCCATTTTAAGAATGATGCCTCTTTCATCCAGGTTCCGCACTGCATGTTTGTGCTTAAGGTGCTTATTCAAAGCCAGATAGCGGAGACTGCACACCGGGCATTCGGTCAACATCCTTCCAAAAACACACACAATGAATTCTATTGAAATGGTTTTCTGTTTCTCCGTTTATATGCGTTAGCCAACTGTTGATTGCAACCATGGGTCCGATGCTTCAATGCAGGGAACACGGACCAAGGGGAGGACTTGGGTTACCACCTGGTTAAAATGGTCCCACCTCCGCACCAACGCGGCTGGCGATGGGTCCGATACATTGATTGTTTTTTGTTTCATGGTTCTGCCACGAGCTCACAAGACAGTTTTGGGTACAAAACGTGGGGGTAACAGTACCTCCGGGCACTCCGTCCCGCTCCGGCTTTCGCCGCAGCGGGGGGAGGAGGCATTGAACCCCTCGCACCTGCCCCGGAGGAGGCAGGGGAGTCAGGTACCCGGAGGCGCACGGTGGACGGCCAGGGCGAGACCGCCACACCGCACTGGAGTCAGAGTTCCGAGTTTTTCGAGCCAGGTCCCGGTGAAACGCAGTACGGAGCACCCGGCAGGAACCTCCAGCAGACCCCCCCGCGCGGTTCCCTCGTCCCTCGGAAGAGGCGGAGAGGTGGGTGTTTTTCATCTGCTGGCGGACTGCCGGGGAGAACGTGCTGCTCGGGAGCCAGGCTCAGAGTTAGTGGCAGTGGCAGTGAGAGCCCGTGCACCTGCCTTTTACAGCAGGCACGCGCTGGTATCGGGGTGGGGAGAGAAGGTAGATGCAGAGGCTGCAGAAACAGCCAGAGCCTTTCCCCTCTAACACACCCCTCATTTGGTGCATTGAACCCCTCGCACCTGCCCCCGGAGGAGTCAGGTACCCGGAGGCGCACGGTGGACGGCCAGGGCGAGACCGCCACACCGCACTGGAGTCAGAGTTCCGAGTTTTTCGAGCCAGGTCCCGGTGAAACGCAGTACGGAGCACCTGGCAGGAACCTCCAGCAGACCCCCCCGCGCGGTTCCCTCGTCCCTCGGAAGAGGCGGAGAGGTGGGTGTTTTTCATCTGCTGGCGGACTGCCGGGGAGAACGTGCTGCTCGGGATCCAGGCTCAGAGTTAGTGGCAGTGGCAGTGAGAGCCCGTGCACCTGCCTTTTACAGCAGGCACGCGCTGGTATCGGGGTGGGGAGAGAAGGTAGATGCAGAGGCTGCAGAAACAGCCAGAGCCTTTCCCCTCTAACACACCCCTCATTTGGTTCATGAGCACTGGGCAGAGTCCCCTGTCAACTCTCCTTATATTCCTCCGGAGACCAGTTGGGACATGGCAGCATCCCAATTCTTCTGGTAGACCATATCGTTAAACGAGCTCAGTAATGTACTGCACAACATCACATGGGTAAAATGAGCTATATAATGCACTGCAAAATCACATTTGGTTTATTTCCAAAAAGCCTGGAAAAAACACATATCCATCATGTCCTGTAAAATATCATTCTTTGTTTATTTCCATCCTTCAGGCAAATACACATATCTTTGTCCGCTCCAGGATTACCCGTAGTTTGGATGAACCGACCGCCAAGCACTGGAAGCTGGACCCGGGGAGGAGGCCCTCCGATGGCGGGTCAAATTTGATGATACCGCAGCTGGCTGGACACTAGCCGTAGAAGAACACCTGGGCGGGACCAGGCATGTCCCTCTTTGCAGACAAGCATATATGCGCTCCCAGGAGCAGAGTCAAACCCGCAGTTTGGATGAACCGACCGCCAAGCACCGGAAGCTGGACCCGGGGAGGAGGCCCTCCGATGGCGGGTCAAATTTGATGATACCGCAGCTGGCTGGACACTAGCCGTAGAAGAACACCTGGGCGGGACCAGGCATGTCCCTCTTTGCAGACAAGCATATGCGCTCCCAGGAGCAGAGTCAAACCCGCAGTTTGGATGAACCGACCGCCAAGCACCGGAAGCTGGACCCGGGGAGGAGGCCCTCCGATGGCGGGTCAAATTTGATGATACCGCAGCTGGCTGGACACTAGCCGTAGAAGAACACCTGGGCGGGACCAGGCATGTCCCTCTTTGCAGACAAGCATATGCGCTCCCAGGAGCAGAGTCAAACCCGCAGTTTGGATGAACCGACCGCCAAGCACCGGAAGCTGGACCCGGGGAGGAGGCCCTCCGATGGCGGGTCAAATTTGATGATACTGCAGCTGGCTGGACACTAGCCGTAGAAGAACACCTGGGCGGGACCAGGCATGTCCCTCTTTGCAGACAAGCATATATGCGCTCCCAGGAGCAGAGTCAAACCCGCAGTTTGGATGAACCGACCGCCAAGCACCGGAAGCTGGACCCGGGGAGGAGGCCCTCCGATGGCGGGTCAAATTTGATGATACCGCAGCTGGCTGGACACTAGCCGTAGAAGAACACCTGGGCGGGACCAGGCATGTCCCTCTTTGCAGACAAGCATATATGCGCTCCCAGGAGCAGAGTCAAGCCCGCAGTTTGGATGAACCGACCGCCAAGCACCGGAAGCTGGACCCGGGGAGGAGGCCCTCCGATGGCGGGTCAAATTTGATGATACCGCAGCTGGCTGGACACTAGCCGTAGAAGAACACCTGGGCGGGACCAGGCATGTCCCTCTTTGCAGACAAGCATATGCGCTCCCAGGAACAGAGTCAAACCCGCAGTTTGGATGAACCGACCGCCAAGCACCGGAAGCTGGACCCGGGGAGGAGGCCCTCCGATGGCGGGTCAAATTTGATGATACCGCAGCTGGCTGGACACTAGCCGTAGAAGAACACCTGGGCGGGACCAGGCATGTCCCTCTTTGCAGACAAGCATATATGCGCTCCCAGGAGCAGAGTCAAACCCGCAGTTCGGAGGAACCGACCGCCAGAGCACCGGCACGAGGCCGGGCCGGCGGAGGCCCTCCGATGGTTGGTCACGTTTGCCATTCGATCAATGTCTTTGCAGACAAGCATATATGTGGTTGTTACGCAGGATCAAACAGGTAGTTTGATGAAGTAGGGTCCTGTGCCCGGAGCAAGGCCAATTGCTGAATGCCGCAGCCGACTAAGGCCGCTATGCCACAGTGGAGGATGAGAGAAACAGGTGTTTGTCTTGCATTCCGCGGCGAAGTGGGGAAGTGGAACTTCCACCCCGCTACGGAACCTGTGGTGGGACCCCTGAGTCAGACGGTTCGTCTTGGAAACGCTTCATATCGGTCGGCCTGGGAGGTAAGAGACACGCAGGGTAACGGACACGCAGGGTTACCCCCACGCAGCCCACGCAACACGGAGGAGGCAGGGGAGTCTGGTACCCGGAGGCGCATGGCCGCAACACCGCACTGGAGTCAGGGTTTCGAGTTTTTCGAGCCAGGTCCCAGTGAACGCAAGACTCCAGCAGGAGCCTCCAGCAGACCCCCCTGACGTTTCCCTCGTCCCTCCCGGCCATCAGAGTCGAACCCGCAGTTCGGAGGAACCGACCGCCAGAGCACCGGCACGAGGCCGGGCCGGCGGAGGCCCTCCGATGGCGGGTCACGTTTGCCATTCGATCAATGTCTTTGCAGACAAGCATATACAGGACTGTCTCAGAAAATTAGAATATTGTGATAAAGTTCTTTATTTTCTGTAATGCAATTAAAAAAACAAAAATGTCATACATTCTGGATTCATTACAAATCAACTGAAATATTGCAAGCCTTTTATTATTTTAATATTGCTGATTATGGCATACAGCTTAAGAAAACTCAAATATCCTATCTCTAAATATTAGAATATCATGAAAAAGTATACTAGTAGGGTGTTCAAAGAATCACTTGAATCGTCTAATTAACTCGAAACACCTGCAAGGGTTTCCTGAGCCTTGAAAAACACTCAGCTTGGTTCAGTAAACTAAATCACAAGTATAGGGAAGACTGCTGATCTGACTGCTGTCCAGAGGACCGTCATTGACACCCTCCATCAGGAGGGTAAGACACAAAAAGAAATTTCTCAAAGAGCAAGCTGTTCACAGAGTGCAGTTTCAAAGCACATCCACAAAAAGTCTGTTGGAAGGGGGAAATGTGGCAGGAAACGCTGCACAAACAAGAGAGATGACCGCAGCCTTAACAGCATTGTGAAGAAGAGTCGCTTCCAGAATTTGGGGGAGCTTCAAAGACAGTGGACTGAAGCTGGAGTCCAGGTATCAAAAGTCACTGTTCACAGACGTGTCCGGGAAATGGGCTACAATAGCCGTATTCCCATGGTCAAGCCACTTCTGAACTCAAGACAACGGAAGAGGCGTCTGACTTGGGCTAAGGAAAAGAAGCACTGGACAGTTGCACAGTGGTCCAAAGTCCTCTTTTCAGACGAAACCAAGTTTTGTATTTCATTTGGAAGTCAAGGCGCCAGAGTCTGGAGAAAGGCTGGAGAGGAGCAAAATCCAAGTTGCTTGAAATCCAGTGTGAAGTTCCCACAGTCAGCGATGGTTTGGGGAGCCATGTCAGCTGCTGGTGTTGGTCCACTGTGTTTCATCAAGCCCAGAGTAAATGCAGCTGTGTACCAAGAGATTTTAGAGCACTACATGCTTCCGTCTGCTGAAAAGCTCTATGGAGATGAGGAATTCATTTTCCAGCATGATCTGGCACCTGCCCACAGTGCCAAAACCACCAGTAACTGGTGTACTGACCATGGCATTACTGTCCTCGATTGGCCTGCAAATTCCCCTGACCTGAACCCCATAGAGAATATGTGGGGTATTGTGAAGAAGAAGCTGAAAGACACCAGACCCAACAATGCTAATGAGCTAAAGGCCGCTATTGAAGCATCCTGGGCATCCATAACACCTCAGCAATGCCACAGGCTGATTGCCTTCATGCCACGCCGCATTGATTCAGTAATCCGTGCAAAAGGATTCCCAACCAAGTACTGAATGCATTAATGGACATTTTCAAATGTTTGATTGTGTTTTGCTGTTATAAATCTTTTTTTTTTACTTGGTCTGAGGAACTATTCTAATTTTTTGAGATAGGATTTTTGAGTTTTCTTAAGCTGTATGCCATAATCAGCAATATTAAAATAATAAAAGGCTTGCAATATTTCAGTTGATTTGTAATGAATCCAGAGTGTATGACATTTTTGTTTTTTTAATTGCATTACAGAAAATAAAGAACTTTATCACAATATTCTAATTTTCTGAGACAGTCCTGTATGTGGTTGTTACGCAGGATCAAACAGGTAGTTTGATGAAGTAGGGTCCTGTGCCCGGAGCAAGGCCAATTGCTGAATGCCGCAGCCGACTAAGGCCGCTATGCCACAGTGGAGGATGAGAGAAACAGGTGTTTGTCTTGCATTCCGCGGCGAAGTGGGGAAGTGGAACTTCCACCCCGCTACGGAACCTGTGGTGGGACCCCTGAGTCAGACGGTTCGTCTTGGAAACGCTTCATATCGGTCGGCCTGGGAGGTAAGAGACACGCAGGGTAACGGACACGCAGGGTTACCCCCACGCAGCCCACGCAACACGGAGGAGGCAGGGGAGTCTGGTACCCGGAGGCGCATGGCCGCAACACCGCACTGGAATCAGGGTTTCGAGTTTTTCGAGCCAGGTCCCAGTGAACGCAAGACTCCAGCAGGAGCCTCCAGCAGACCCCCCCGACGTTTCCCTCGTCCCTCCCGGCCATCAGAGTCGAACCCGCAGTTCGGAGGAACCGACCGCCAGAGCACCGGCACGAGGCCGGGCCGGCGGAGGCCCTCCGATGGCGGGTCACGTTTGCCATTCGATCAATGTCTTTGCAGACAAGCATATATGTGGTTGTTACGCAGGATCAAACAGGTAGTTTGATGAAGTAGGGTCCTGTGCCCGGAGCAAGGCCAATTGCTGAATGCCGTAGCCGACTAAGGCCGCTATGCCACAGTGGAGGATGAGAGAAACAGGTGTTTGTCTTGCATTCCGCGGCGAAGTGGGGAAGTGGAACTTCCACCCCGCTACGGAACCTGTGGTGGGACCCCTGAGTCTGACGGTTCGTCTTGGAAATGCTTCATATCGGTCGGCCTGGGAGGTAAGAGACACGCAGGGTAACGGACACGCAGGGTTACCCCCACGCAGCCCACGCAACACGGAGGAGGCAGGGGAGTCTGGTACCCGGAGGCGCATGGCCGCAACACCGCACTGGAGTCAGGGTTTCGAGTTTTTCGAGCCAGGTCCCAGTGAACGCAAGACTCCAGCAGGAGCCTCCAGCAGACCCCCCCGACGTTTCCCTCGTCCCTCCCGGCCATCAGAGTTGAACCCGCAGTTCGGAGGAACCGACCGCCAGAGCACCGGCACGAGGCCGGGCCGGCGGAGGCCCTCCGATGGCGGGTCGCGTTTGCCATTCAATCAGTGAGAAATCAGAAGAGGAAGGGGGAAAAAAAAGACTAACTTGTCTTTTTGGAGTTCCATAAAAAATGGGTGAAAATGAAAAAATGTATACGAGAATAGTGCCCCATAAGGCGGATTGAGTCCCCTGTCAACTCCCCTCACCTTCCTCCACACTCTGAAAAAGTCAGAGTTATTTTTTGGAGAACCATCAAAAAGGGCTAAAAGTGTTGAAATGTATCCGAGAATAGTGCCCCATAAGGCAGGTAAAGTCCCCTGTCAACTCCCCTCACCTTCCTCCACACTCTGAAAAAGTCAGAGTTATTTTTTGGAGAACCATCAAAAAGGGCTAAAAGTGTTGAAATGTATCCGAGAATAGTGCCCCATAAGGCAGGTAAAGTCCCCTGTCAACTCCCCTCACCTTCCTCCACACTCTGAAAAAGTCAGAGTTATTTTTTGGAGAACCATCAAAAAGGGCTAAAAGTGTTGAAATGTATCCGAGAATAGTGCCCCATAAGGCAGGTAAAGTCCCCTGTCAACTCCCATCACCTTCCTCCACACTCTGAAAAAGTCAGAGTTATTTTTTGGAGAACCATCAAAAAGGGCTAAAAGTGTTGAAATGTATCCGAGAATAGTGCCCCATAAGGCAGGTAAAGTCCCCTGTCAACTCCCCTCACCTTCCTCCACACTCTGAAAAAGTCAGAGTTATTTTTTGGAGAACCATCAAAAAGGGCTAAAAGTGTTGAAATGTATCCGAGAATAGTGCCCCATAAGGCAGGTAAAGTCCCCTGTCAACTCCCCTCACCTTCCTCCACACTGAAAAAGTCAGAGTTATTTTTTGGAGAACCATCAAAAAGGGCTAAAAGTGTTGAAATGTATCCGAGAATAGTGCCCCATAAGGCAGGTAAAGTCCCCTGTCAACTCCCATCACCTTCCTCCACACTCTGAAAAAGTCAGAGTTATTTTTTGGAGAACCATCAAAAAGGGCTAAAAGTGTTGAAATGTATCCAAGAATAGTGCCCCATAAGGCAGGTAAAGTCCCCTGTCAACTCCCCTCACCTTCCTCCACACTCTGAAAAAGTCAGAGTTATTTTTTGGAGAACCATCAAAAAGGGCTAAAAGTGTTGAAATGTATCCGAGAATAGTGCCCCATAAGGCAGGTAAAGTCCCCTGTCAACTCCCCTCACATTCCTCCACACTCTGAAAAAGTCAGAGTTATTTTTTGGAGAACCATCAAAAAGGGCTAAAAGTGTTGAAATGTATCCGAGAATAGTGCCCCATAAGGCAGGTAAAGTCCCCTGTCAACTCCCCTCACCTTCCTCCACACTCTGAAAAAGTCAGAGTTATTTTTTGGAGAACCATCAAAAAGGGCTAAAAGTGTTGAAATGTATCCGAAAATAGTGCCTCATGAGGCGGATTGAGTCCCCTGCCAGCTCCCCTTACCTTCCTCCAGAGCCCATTTCAAAAACTTTAAGTTTGGTCAGAACCATGCTGGGGGGTCTCCAGGCAACAAAATGTATCCGAGCCAAAGTGCACATACAGCGGATGAATTCCTCCATGAAGTTACACAGCCGTTTTTTTTCTGAGTCCTCTCAAAAACCGGGTTTCCGATTTCGTGCAGAAGGTAGCTTGTAAAACATGAACGGTTTTTTACAACGGAGGAGGGGAAGTTTGGATTCCCCTCTCCGTTGTACCTTGCAACAGGGGAGGGGAAAAGTGTTCGGCGCTTCGTCCCGAAGCGCCGAACACTTTTCCCCTTCTCCAATTCTCAGATCCCCTCTCCCATGTAATTTTAAAAGTTCATTCTTTGATTATTTTAACATATAATTGACCGTTTTCTTTCATTTTTTTTTCTTTCCATGGGTGGGGGCCTATGGCAGGCTGCCTATGAGCTCCCAAATTTGGCCCGGATCATCCGGGATTTGTGGGATAAGCTCCATAAACTGACAAAGTCATCCAAATATGTCGCTTTTATAGCCCAAAGATATATCATGCAAATACATTAAAATAGTAAAAGGTACGATTGTGCTCGGCATTAACCGGAATTTGATTTATATAGCCCCCAAAAAATGATTAAAAATCATTTTCGTGGGGAAAAGTGTTAAAACGCCTGATTAAAGCATTTGCGGGACCCCAGCGAGCTCCAGACTAGTTGCATTGTGTCGGGGACCCTGGAGAATGATAAGACCCATCATTTAAATGCCAAAACCACCATTAAAAGTCACTTTTAAGGGCAAAAAACAGCCTCTGTCCACTTCGTTAACAAACTGATAGGCAAATGGACAAAATCGTGATTAAAGCATTTTGCGGGACACCAGCGAGCTCCAGACTAGTTGCATTGTGTCGGGGACCCTGGAAAATGATAAGACCCATCATTTAAATACAAAAAACACCATTAAAAGTCACTTTTAAGGGCAAAAAACAGCCTCTGTCCACTTCGTTAACAAACTGATAGGCAAATGGACAAAAGTGTGATTAAAGCATTTGCGGGACCCCAGCGAGCTCCAGAGTAGTTGCATTGTGTCGGGGACCCTGGAGAATGATAAGACCCATCATTTAAATACAAAAAACACCATTAAAAGTCACTTTTAAGGGCAAAAAACAGCCTCTGTCCACTTCGTTAAAGTCCATGTAATGTCCAAAATAAATGTTATTCTGTGTTAATAAATCGCTTCATCACTTTCCACTGTTTCATTTGACATATCAACATCAATGATTCTTTCCATAAATACCCCCCAAATAACATGAAATGTGTGCCACTTTCCCGTGTTATTCCGCTCCGGTAGCAAAAAGCTTGCCAGCCATTAACCCAGCTGTGTGACGTCACACGTGGCAAACACCAGCCCCGTCTGGATTGTTTGTTTTGTATCCTTCCGCTATTTTCGCTCAACATATGTGTAACCGGACCTCGCTAAACTTTTTTTATCTAACAATTCATGATGGGGAAGCGATGTGTAATTGTGAGCTGTGAATGTTTCCTGATTGCTATAAACATTGATCATGGGTGCTGGAAGATTGTGCACAAAACTCGGGTCAGAATTAAGTTACTACAGGTGTTATGCCAGCTTGAGCTAAATGTCACCAGAGTACAGTGAACTTGCCTAGTGACTGAAATATATAAAAGTTGAAGTGAAATAAGTAAGGCCAAAAATGAATTACGTCTGAATATCTTTATTATTTTTACCACTTTTAATTATTTGTGGGCTCGCACATATACCAAAATAGACTAATGTACACTGCAATAAAGATAAAATGTTACAAGTGAAAAATTAACAAAAGAACCCTTTTTTATTTATCAAACAGTAAATTAATACAATCTTACAAATTTGCGATTTGGAAAATGTTGTTTTATTTACATGTTTCTTTGGAAAAATAATATTGTAAATGATGTACTTTGTAAATTATTTACATCATGCGAAACCATTTTAACCAGTTCAGCTGCATGACTTATGTCAAATTACAGATTTGGCCATTGAAATCCCTGATAGCGGCCTCCCGGTTCAGGGAAAGTCTTCCGTATCTCGGTTACAGCACATGCAGGCAGCGGGATTCTGATTTTTGGGCCGAGTACACCCCAGCACCAACGTACAAACTGTCGATAAGCTGTATATCGATACTTCCTAATGAAAAAAAAGTATACAGATTATAAATATATTTGGAGAAAAATAAAATGTTATGTAGTACTATTATGTAGCAATGGTTACAAATTGGCTTATAACATGATATTTGTATTTTACTTGTACAAAATAAATATGAGGTTTTACATGACTGCTTGACAGAATCATAGACCTCTTATATATTTCCTCACATGTGTAGTTGTTTCTTTTCCCAAGCATACATTGAACTTGCATACACAGAAAAAATAAAAGCCAAGCTGTTTTTGACTGCTTGAAAGAGTTTAATGGTATCTTTAAAAGTGTACCATATCTGTAGCGACTAAAAGTATTATATGAAAGCAAAGCTGCAATAGGCAGTTGGGTCAATCAATATTTACTTACTGGTGTAGTGGGCCATCAACTGCTCTGTGTTGTTGTTTGTATTGAAGATACGCTATTTTCAGTGTCCAAACACTGAGACAGCCTTCTCTAAAGCCTGGGTGGCTAATAATGCACCTTGGTTTCTCGTCGGTGTCTTCTATCTGGCAGAGTCCTGCACGGGTCTGATTTTCAAGACCCGCTCCCGCCCCGCACCCGTGACGTGCAGTACCGAACCCGCCCCGCTACCCGCACATATTGCCAATTAGTTCTGCAACCCGACCCGACCCGCCGGCACATGATCCGCAACCCGACCCGAACCCGCATATATAGGCCTATAAGCAGTGACAACGTGCAATTATTAACACACGCAGTTGCATATTTGGCTCAAAAAGCCTGGGATGTTGTTTATTTTCTCCATCTAGGATGACACCAAAGACGTTGGATTTCGCTCTTGAGGAAGAGTTATTGAAAATGCTGTATTCTCCCCTATAGAGAGCTTCACCTCAGCCATTCAGAATGTGGTGCGCTCAGCAGCAGATAGATGCACTGCAGAGGTTATGATTATGCTCGGTAACGCGGAGGAGAGGTCTGAGGATTTAAACATTAAACTAAATTATTATTGTTTAAATATATTTATTATGCAACACCCGCAACCGGACCCGCATCATATTTGTTTTACCCAGAAGCGAACCCGGAAAAAAGCGTTTGAAAAAATACCACCCGCAAATCACCTTTTTTGCGGGTCACCCGTCGGGTACCCGCGGATACCCGACCCGATGCAGGACTCTGCTATCTGGTCAGTAGGTTGCAAACTGTCTATTTGTTCCATCACCTGCCAGATCTCTCTGCAGCATACACATTCATCTGCAGTGGGCATGCTTTCACAGCATTGACATGTACACCTGAATATTGTACATAACATTAAAAAACAAAACAATATCTGCCGGACGTGTGAGGAACAGATGACAAATTAAGATCGACATTTAGTGCAGGTCAAATTAAATAAAACAGAATTTACCATTCAGTATTGCCGACTCGAGTCTCGCCGGCTGTGGAATCCGCTTCTCTTTCACAAGTTTCTGCCTCGTTGTTCGATTGCTGGGCAGGAGGCTCGTACTTATAAGGCAAGATGCCTTGAAGTGAAAGGCTAGCTGGTTGACTCTCTACTTCTGTAACTGTATCCAGATAACCCACCGAATCTGAGCTTGAATGATCGCTGTCGCTGTCGCTGTCTGAAGTTATCGCGTTGCTTGCCATTCGGACTGATTTGATCAAATGGCAATGTTTGCCACGTGTGACGTCACCGCTCGTTCGGGAGTGATCGGGGGCGTACTCGGCAAACTTCGGAACCAACATCGGTTTTTAACGTATATGTCATTTAATTATGACGAAACTTTAAACATTTTTATTTATTTTTATTCTGGTGATATCTAAACTACATGTTAAAAAACACCTGTGTTAGATGCATTACATGGCCTTTAACAAACTGATAGGCAAATGGACAAAAGTGTGATTAAAGCATTTGCGGGACCCCAGCGAGCTCCAGAGTAGTTGCATTGTGTCGGGGACCCTGGAGAATGATAAGACCCATCATTTAAATACAAAAAACACCATTAAAAGTCACTTTTAGGGGCAAGAAACAGCCTCTGTCCACATCGTTAACAAACTGATAGGCAAATGGACAAAAGTGTGATTAAAGCATTTGCGGGACCCCCGCGAGCTCCAGACTATGTGCATTGTGTCGGGGACCCTGGAGAATGATAAGACCCATCATTTAAATACAAAAAACACCATTAAAAGTCACTTTTAGGGGCAAGAAACAGCCTCTGTCCACATCGTTAACAAACTGATAGGCAAATGGACAAAAGTGTGATTAAAGCATTTGCGGGACCCCCGCGAGCTCCAGACTATGTGCATTGTGTCGGGGACCCTGGAGAATGATAAGACCCATCATTTAAATACAAAAAACACCATTAAAAGTCACTTTTAGGGGCAAAAAACAGCCTCTGTCCACTTCGTTAACAAACTGATGGACAAAAGTGTGAAAACGGCCGAGCCGCTGCTCTCAGGGCCTCAGACTCACAGGCACACACACACACACACACACACACACACACAAACACACACACACACACACACACACACACACATGCAGAGATCCAGGAGCAGGAATCCTGGGCACACGAGTGTTACAAGTGCGTTAAACTGTTTTAATCCGATTATTTTACCCAGGATTAAGTGTTTGCAAGGCGGGGAAAGTATTCCTGCAGCCGCTCCATCACGGTGGTGATGATTAGAAATGATTTCCAGGTCAGAAAGCGGTTTTTAAAAGTGGCCCAAAAATATTTCAATCTGTTTAAAAAGCACAAAGTGATTTGAGTGCAGTTCTCATGTGTCCCCACAGGAGGGCGCCTCGTCCCAGGGAGCACAGTGCTTTCACAGTCAAAAATACAACCCAAAAAAGGGCAAATCGATGGATTTAAAGCACAGGGAAGCTCCGCACCGCACACAGGTACATTCCTAAATCCCCACCATAGTGACCACGGTGATTTAAACTAGTTTATGCGGGGGAAAGAGTGCTGAAAATCGGATTAAACCCTGCTCACAGTGTGGTAAGAGCCAGATTGTTTCAGAGAGTAAGGATACCATGGACCATTTGCATCCAAAATGATCCATTTAAAAGCCATGTGGGGGGGAAAGTGCAAGTGCAGAGAGGAGTCTGAAAATGCCTCTCCAGGACCCCGGGGAGCAGCTCCCAGGGGCTGGAGAGGGGGAGACATGTGGCTCACAGGCAGGCCTGGGGGCCCCTGCAGAGCCCACAGCTGCTGGGCATCGACATTGGAGGTGGGCAGTCCGCCTTTCAGCACCCACACTCGGCCCTGGCACCCGCATATCCTCTCTGAAGCCAATCTACAAGAAGCAACTATGCCTCCAAACTCTTTGCTTACGGCCATACCACTCTGATCACGCCCGATCTCGTCCGATCTCGGAAGCTAAGCAGGTTCGGGCCGGGTCAGTACTTGGATGGGAGACCGCCTGGGAATACCCGGTGCTGTAAGCTTTTTTTAAATGCAGCTACATGCATGGTGACAAGGTACGATTTATACCCTAAAATAGCATGCTAAGTGTGGGTGGATTAGTTTCAAAGCATGCACACTCTGCTCGTGTCAGACTTCCATCAAATAGACCGGGGAAAACACCTCTCATTAGCCCCTCACAGAGCCCCAAAGGACGGACTAAGGACCTCCGGCAACAGTGGCACTTCCATAACCTCGTGCACCGTGAGATCCCGGGCCCCCGGACTTAAGCACTCCCCCACGGACTAAACCCAGATGTTCACACCCTGCAGAATCTCATGCCCCTGGTAACCTTTAAGGGGGGGTGGATTTTGCGGTGCTTTACCGTCCGAACACAAGCATCGATATTCGTCCTCCTTCACAGCAGCAGCAGCAGCAGCAGCAGCAGCAGCAGCAGCAGCAGCAGCACCTGCCCTGCTGGAGGTTCACACTTTAACTTATTTGTATTCGTTTTTTTTCGTTCCCCTCCTCTGCCTTACACATCCTCCCACGCTCGAGCACTCCTCACTCGGACTAAACCCCTCCATGCACACCGCCAGAACCAGAACCTCACGACCCTGGTGACCTTAAAGGTGTTTGTCTTTGTTTGTTTTTGTATTCCACATAGACAGGCTGGGGTTCAGCACCACGCACAGAGCCTGCCCGCTACCTCCAGGGCGCATCACCACATTTTACAAGCCAGGAAAGGTGCATGGATCCTGGGTAAACATTGATTAAGTGTTTTTAAATGTGTGGAACAGTGTTTTGTCACTTTCAAAACTCTCCTGTCATTGACCGGAGAATTTGGGTCGATGTTGTATTCAATCTGGCCATTAATATTCCAGTGAGACGAAGTACGTACATTGACCGGAGTGATCCCATGTTAATTTTGTCCAAATACCGGAACATTCCCTAACCCCTGGAAAGCAAAACGCAAATACTTTCTGTGCTCTGGAGCAATTTCGACATGAAAGTAAGCGTCCTTCCGGTCGATGGTTGTGAACCAACAACCCGACTGCACTAGGCCCAATAACTGTTTTACAGTTAACATATGGAATTTTTTGCAGGCAATGTGCTGATTCAGGCTGCGGAGATCTAGAATGGGTCTGCATTCTCCCGTCTTCTTGGGAACCAGGAAATACGTGGAATAAAGACCCTGTTCTCTGTGCCGAGGGTGCACAGATACCTGCTTTTGCACCAGGGCCTGAATCTCTGCCAAGAGGAAACCTATCCCCTCCTGGGAAGATAGCTTCGCCTCTCTTATGCCTTTGAATGGAGGAGGGACACTGCAAAACTGGAGTGAGTAACCCAGTTTCAGTGTCCTGTCCATCCACTTTGTTAATACACAGCTGAGTTTCCAATCCCCATAACACTGCGTTAGGGGACAGGCCATCAGCTGTGGAGCCACAGCTATGAAGCTGTGGTACTCCCTGGTGACCCACTCCGCCGCCAAACTCTCCATAAAAGGAAGTTCGGCCCATGGGGGGTCGACACAGAAAGGGACGATTTTCTACTGAGGTCCCTGAACGCACTGCAGCACGCTTTCGTGGGAGCCTCTGAGACTATAAAATGTATTAATTGGAGTCTTTACACTAGGCGCGGTGTGTCTCCTAACAATCACACGCCGGCCATAATGCCCCTGTACCCGCATAGTGCTTTGATAGCACTTCCTGCGATGTATCACTCTCACATGCGCATGCCCACTAGCTGCTTCCTTTACTGGAGTTACAACTGGGTCAGTGGGGAATCTGTACGGTTAACATTATGTGGAAGTGTGGAATTGTGGAGACAAATGACACTCAGACTGGGATAAATGCAATCATTTTTATTTGAGTATCTCACAATATTTGCATTAAAGAGGGAGGAGGCGGGATTCGCCCTGGGTAGAGGCCGAGGGTTGTTAGTGAGACATTTAGCTGCCGCCATCTGCATTCTGAGGCTTTATTTGAAGTATCAAAGTAACGTATTATGGCAGAAAGTTTGATACAGTGTATTTCTGGTATATTCATTTTAATAATGTCCCATTTTTAGCATAACCTATGACTTCTGGCTTGAGTGGGGTGATTGCCCGTTGAGAAGTATTTTTCAGAAAGTCTTGTTTTATTTTATTTCTCTCTATTTTATTCTTTCATGTTGTGAGTACTGATTTGCTACAACATTTGTGCAGTGGTTAGCTTAAACATGTTTAATTACTCTATATGACATGGAAGCAGCTTTTATGACAGGGATGAGAGAGCTGGGGGAGGGGATATTCTTCTTAAAGATCTCCAGCATGTCAAATATTAGGGAAGTCTACATGATAAATATATGTGTGTGTTTAATTACTTTGTATCAAGAATAGCAGTAATGTTTTCCTCGGTATTGTGGATATTAAGGTAACTCACATACAGTGTTGGGCAAGTTACTTCCAAAATGTAATATATTACATATGACTTATTACTCTCTTTTGAAAGTAATAAGTTACATTACAATATTACTGTCTCTGAAATGTAATGAGTTACACTACTTTAGTTACTTTTTAGTTAGTTTCACCAAAATAACCTCAAAAGAATGGCTAGGTATTTTAAAGGCTAAAATATAGTTATTGTACATCCAGTGAAGGGCAATGTGGTATAGCATAACAACTGTAGGTCCTTAAGGCTACTAACAACTTTTATTACAAGGCTTAGTTGGATACTCGATTCTGATTGTAAATTCTTAACATGTGACACGTTGTTAATACACCAGTGCAGGCCACTGTCAAGGACTATAATGAAGATTTCTAAGGAGGATCAAGAAAGAGAAAGGAAAAGAGGTTAAAAGACGGAGCGCTGGACGTAAGATAAATCACCAGAAGAAGGCAGAGAGGAAGTAAACCATAACAGGACACGGAATGGGCTCTGTAGTTTGTTTAGTATGGCCATGTACAGGCCCGGTTCCAGAACAAAATGACTCAGGGTGCATCTGAGATTACAGGGGGCGCAGCAGTAATAGGTTTACATGAGCAATAGTGGCCGGCAACAGCAATGAAAAATAGCATTGATGGTCCCCAATGAACAGATTATGGCATTTGTTATGTTTTGAAACCAAGCAAGTGAGAACATTTCAAGTGAGTTAAAAGTACAATCCTGAAATATTTCATATAGTCCAAAGTGGGCTATGGCAAAGAAAAGCACAAAAGCTTCAAAACTGTACTGATAAAACAAATGAGAAGATATTGTAAATCAAGGCAAATATTATTTGAACCAGCTCATGGTTTGAAATGGCAAACATGGAAAAGCAAAAGTATTATTAAAACCATGTACATCATCACCTTGGTCCCATCTCTGGGAAGAGAATATTTACTGTGCTTAAAAACTGGTATCACATCATCATGTGAGGTTGACTTTGTGACCTGGAGAACATTTCAGCTGCAACATTAGCTCGTTGATAAGCTTGGGATATGAGATATTTTTGTAGCCATTCGTGGTGAAGGCATCTGTGCTATTGTATGCATTATTTTTGACCCAACATTTATACAGGCATGGCAGAATATGGCACTAATTTCACATGAATATTCCATTGTCTATTTGTATACCACGAGCTGCAAAATGACCGCCTAACCCCACTGTACAGGCAGGTACTTGTTTAGACATACCTGGGCAGGCTCTGTTTTGCCTTGGTATCCTGGCACCTGCGGGCCGCAGAGGGGCGGCGTAGTTTCGGGCGACGGAGACTGCTGCTCCGGGGGCGAGGGCGGCGAGTCAGGCGGGAGTAAACTAGTGTCCACAACGGAGGGTAACGTGATGTCCCCATCTGACCTGTTGCTACTGTCTGCAGTAGATGCAGTGTTGCTGGCATTTAGTGATGGTTGCTTTAACCATTTTCGTATTTGATTATCCACAGATCAGATGTGTGTCACTGCTGTGGAAGCACTTTTGAAATGATGCACGCGCAGCGGAGCAGGTCACGCGCACCTGACACAATTTGTTGTTTGTATTTTTCGCTCTGTTCTCTTTTTTGAATAGAGGGTGCATAACATTCAACTGCCCCGAAGATCCCGACGCGAAGCCTGAAGGGTAAACACACCAGGTTTACTAATCTACCCGCACAATTTGTCTGGTGTTGGAATGTCTCACTGTGTTAGTACATTCAACAAAACACCATTTAATTTCGTGTTAAAATGGGTTGTAACTGCGTTACTGAGCATTGTAACGGGTAATATATTACCCAAATTTCATTAGTAATGCGTTACATTACTTCGTTACAGCAAAAAGTAATATATTACTGTAACTCCGTTACTTTTGTAACGCGTTACACCCAACACTGCTCACATATGATATTTGTATGATTCCAACTATATCTTAAAAGATGCCAAGAGTAGGTGAAACAAAATATGCTTTAACAACTGAGGGGGGGGGGGAGGATAGGATAGAAACTCTACGCAAGAATGCGGAACAATAAAAACCAGATGGGGTTGTTTTGCGTCAAACTTAAGGGTCGCCTCTGGCTGGCGCTGATTGGGTACGACAGGCCATGTGTTGGTCTCTCCCAATGAGATGACCTCTGGGGGAAGCATCCACACACCTCCTCCTGTGTTTTTAGTATGAAAGCCTGTGTTTTCCTTTGGTTCGCTCTCTCTTTTCTTCATGCTGGCCAAGGGGTAAGACCTCTCCCGCGGGATGACCAGAGCAGGGGCACCCGAAGGGGGGCCCCTTTTGAATTGTTTTGTGTTGCATTGTATGTTCTACCATTAAAACAGATTATTGTTTAACCCTTATCCTGGTGCTTTGACTTTTCCTTCTTTTAAAACAAACTCATAGAGGAACGGCGCGGAGCAGAGGTTCTGCCCCAACAAATTGGTGGACCCCGACGTGATGACGTCATGAGGGGGCGACATGAGGAAGTGCCGACGTGGTGACGTCATGAGTAGGGTTTTTTGGAGGAAAATCAGCACCCAGCGGACGAATGGTTCAGGGAGGCCTAGAATAATCTCTGACAACTACAACTAGGATCCTACAACTGAAGAGGTGAGCAGACAGCCTGTTTCTATCGAAGGTCTGTAATTGGCTAAACTAAATTTTAGAGTTGTGAAAGCAATTCTAGAACCCTGAAGGCAGGAGAGACTGAAAAGAGTCAAGGGAAGCTTATAAAAGTTAACAGCATTTAATTACACAAAAGATGCGGTGGTTTACAAAATTAAATGTGAGAGTGGAGGCGCTCTCCACATCCGACCGGTCAGTTCAGGTCAGGGTGTCGAAGAGATCAATTCTTGGCTTGCTCTTCCTGTTGTCATCTGAGGTCTTCTCCTATTGGCCGGTGTCGTCGGGGGGCGGGTCCAATGCAATTCCTGCCTTTTTCTGTAGCTAAATTGAATCATTCTGGCGTCTGTGGTTATTTAAACATTTCCTGCTACACATTATTCAGCGTCAATAAATGAGTGCTAATCCCAGTGTGCTCAGTGTACAACATCACATGTCATTTCACCTTGGTTCAAGGTTTGAAATCGTATGATTCCGCCAGATGCTAAATGCTAACCGGAAGTGACGAATTTTCAGAATAAAAGTGTTAAGCTAATAGTGAGAACTTCCGGTTTTTCAGAATAAAACTGATTTAAATCAAATAGTGTATTTAATTCAAATTACGCCATATCAACCTTGATTTTAATTTCTAACAGTTGTCAGAGACATATTCCGGTGTCATAGTTGTTGAGGTGGAATATACAATACATATTTTAGATAGGTAGGAAAAATATATAAAATAAAAGTGAATCAACGGGGTCTGGTGTGTAAGAAGACGGTGAAAGGCCCCGTACTTTTTTCAAAAGTAGACGGCTAAGACTCGTTGGGGATGTTCATTGGTTGTTTCAAGACGCCATCCGGAACAAATCAGAATAACGATTCTTAGGTTCATAGGAATCGAAGTTGTTATATGTAAAAATCCAAGAGGAGAAAACGCAAACTTCGAAAAGCCATTTGAAACTAACGGATCTCGCTATCTCTTGTTCTGTTGGGTTTTAACTCCCATTCTGTTGAAAGAAATATCGCTTCTTAAAAGCTGCATAGACGGTGAGGAGGATATATTTATGTACCAGGTGTTAGGATTATGTTTTAAACAGGACCCAGGTGCAGGCAATGACTAAAGATGTTTAAATGGTTTATTGTTTCGGAGACTCAGCCACGTTTGGTGATTATGGAGGTCCGGAGTGGAGGTAGGCAGTGAGAGGCTGTACTGATTACCAGGCAGGCAGGTAGGATGCAGGAAGAAGCAGGCAGGTTGGCTGGAAGCTCTGGTGGATGATGGCCGAGGGATTGCACTGGAAACACAAGAGAAACTAGTTACAAAGAGTACGGATTTACACGCAGACAGGATAACTGAATGGGCAGCCAGGAGGATGTAATACCACTGGTGTAGAAAACAATCTGGCGGTGAGTTGCTGGGAGACTGGAGTAGATAAGCTGTGTCCTGATTAGATGATGAGGGACAGCCGAGTCGGACGGCCAGGTGAGAGCAATCAGGCTGCTGCCTGCAAGGGACACCACACCCTCTCCACACACACACAGGGGAACAAACAGGGATACAGTTTGGACTGTGACAGTACCCCCCCCTCAACGGGAGCCTCCAGGCGAACCACCAGGCTTATCTGGGTGGTCCCTGCGAAAGTCCCGAATGAGAGAGGGACATAGAATGAGCTTGCGGGACACCCAGCTCCTCTCCTCAGGACCATAACCCTCCCAATCAACCAGATACTGGTACCCACGGCCCCGGCGGCGAATGTCCAACAGCCGTCGGACCGTGTAGGCCGGGTGGTCATCAATAACAAGGGTGGGTGGAGGGGAGATGGCTGGAGGGCACAAAGGGCTGGACAACACTGGTTTCAACTGGGACACATGAAAGGTTGGGTGAATTCTCATGGAGGGAGGCAGCTTGAGTCTAACAGCAGATGGATTGATTATGCGCTCGATCACATAGGGGCCAATGAAGCGTGGTTTCAGCTTCTTAGACTCAGCTTGTAAAGAAATATTCTTTGAAGAAAGCCAAACTTTCTGACCTGGTTGGAACTGGGGAGCTGCGGTCCGGTAGCGGTTTGCAATATGCCGATTGCGTTCATCGGAGCGGAGAAGGGCAGAGCGGGCATCCTTCCAAATCCTACGACAACGACGGAGATGGGCTTGGACAGAGGGAACTGCGATCTCATCCTCTTGGGCTGGGAACAAAGGGTGTTGATATCCAAGAGAACATTCAAA
Source organism: Notothenia rossii (assembly GCF_949606895.1). Taxonomy (NCBI): domain Eukaryota; kingdom Metazoa; phylum Chordata; class Actinopteri; order Perciformes; family Nototheniidae; genus Notothenia; species Notothenia rossii. Next base: position 50,913,880 of record NC_136909.1, read on the forward strand.
TGGGGACATACCGGTAGCAGCACTAGACAGTGAGTTATGAGCGTATTCAATCCAGGGCAGATGTAAGCTCCAGGAGGTGGGATTCCGGGAGGTGACACAGCAAAGTACAGCTCCAAGGTCCTGATTGGCTCTTTCGGCCCGCCCGTTAGTCTGAGGATGATAGCCTGAGGAGAGACTGACAGATGCTCCAAGTGCTCGACAGAATGCTTTCCATACCTGAGATATGAACTGTGGCCCTCTGTCGGAAACAATGTCTGTTGGAATGGAGCCGGACAACATGATTGACCAGGAGGTCAGCAGTTCCACAGGCTGTGGGGAGTTTAGGAAGAGGCACAAAATGAACTGCTTTGGAAAAGCGATCAACAATAGTGAGAATGGTTGAGTTACCCTGTGAAACCGGGAGGCCGGTAACAAAATCTAGGCCGATGTGACTCCAGGGACGACTAGGGACTGGGAGAGGCTGGAGTAGACCGATAGGAGCCTGGTGTGAAGACTTGCTACGGGCGCAAATCGTGCAGGCCAGCACAAAGGCTCGAGAGTCCGCTTCCATAGAAGGCCACCAGAAGTGTCGTCTCAGGAGGGATAGGTTCCGACTCACACCCGGGTGGCAGGCAAAGCGGGAAGCATGGGTCCATAGGAGAACCTGTGAGCGGACAGAGTCAGGTACAAACAAACGGTTAGCTGGACCCTTTCCTGGATCTGGATGGTCTCTCTGTGCCTTCCTCACTGAGTTCTCAATCTCCCATGTTACAGCGCCCACCACTCTGGTAGCGGGATTATGGTGTCAGGAGCTATGGGATCCTGATCCACTGCAAACTGCCGGGACAATGCGTCAGGTTTAAGGTTTCTAGAACCAGGTCGGTAGGTAAGGGTGAAGTTGAACCTCCCAAAAAACAATGCCCAGCGTGCCTGACGGGAGTTTAGTCGTTTGGCAGTTTGTATGTAGACCAGGTTCCTGTGGTCTGTCCACACAATGAATGGATGTTCAGAGCCTTCCAGCCAGTGCCTCCATTCTTCCAGCGCAAGCTTAACAGCAAGCAGCTCCCTGTTGCCAACATCATAGTTGCGCTCAGGGGTTGTCAGTCGTCGGGAAAAAAAAGCACAAGGGTGAAGCTTTTGGTCGGAGACTGAGCGTTGTGATAGAACCGCCCCCACACCGGTGTTGGATGCATCAACCTCAACAATAAACTGAAGAGATGAGTCAGGGTTCATAAGAATAGGAGCCGAGGTGAAGCGTCTCTTCAGCTCAGAGAAGGCAGCCTCAGCCTGAGTAGTCCACGAGAAGGGGATTGCTGGGGAGGTGAGTTGGTTGAGAGGACCGGCAACACGACTGTAGTCTCTGATGAACCGGCGATAGAAATTTGCAAAGCCCAAGAAACGTTGGAGCTGCTTCCTGGTGGAAGGCTTGGGCCATTGTGCCACTGTTTGTACCTTCTCTGGGTCTGTTCTCAGCTGACCTTGCTCAATGATGTAGCCCAGGAAATCCACTGAATCCACGTAAAATTTGCATTTCTCTACTTTGACAAACAGCTTGTTCTCGAGGAGCCTTTGTAGAACCTGCTGCACATGTTGGATGTGTTCCTCCATGGTCTGTGAGAATATCAAGATATCATCAAGATACACAAATACTGAACGGTTCAGGAAGTCACGGAGGATATCGTTCACAAGAGCCTGGAAGACAGCTGGGGCATTGGTGAGTCCAAAGGGCATCACTAGATACTCGAAATGGCCTAGTGGGGTGTTGAACGCCGTCTTCCACTCGTCTCCTTGACGTATGCGGACCAGGTGGTAAGCATTCCTGAGGTCGAGTTTCGAGAAAATGGTGGCCTTCTGTAGGGGTTCGAAGGCTGAATTGATGAGGGGCAGTGGATACTTGTTCTTGATGGTGATGTTGTTAAGGCCCCGGTATCAATGCAGGGGCGTAGGGAGCGGTCCTTCTTGGATACAAAGAAGAAGCCTGCTCCGACGGGAGAAGAAGAGGGTCTTATGATGCCAGCAGCCAGTGAGTCTTTGATGTATGTCTCCATGGCCTCACGCTCAGTTCGGGACAAGTTAAACAGTCGACTGGATGGGAGAGATGCCCCAGGAAGAAGATCTATTGTACAGTCGTAAGGGCGATGAGGGGGCAGAAAAAGAGCTCGCTGCTTGCTGAAAACCTCTCCCAGGCGATGATAAACCGGAGGGACAGCGGACAAGTTGAGTAGCTCCTGCTGAACTGAAGGAATACCGACCTCTGCTGGGGGAATTGCAGACCGCAGGCATGAAGAGTGACAAAAGGAACTCCAACTCCTTACTTGATTCTCCGACCAGTCCATGTGGGGGTTGTGCAGTCTTAACCATGGCTGGCCCAGAACTAGGGGTGTGTGAGGGGAGGACATGACGTGGAACTGAATCATTTCATGGTGATTACCGGACAGGACGAGATGTAGGGGTTCGGTGACATGGGTAACGCGTGCCAGGAGCTTCCCATTCAGACCTCGAGCATTGAGAGGAGCTGTCAGAGGTTGAGTTGAGATGCCGGCTGAGGCAACCAGTTGGGCATCCAAAAGACTCTCATCAGCCCCAGAGTCCACTAGGGCAGGCAGAGAGAGAGACTGTTGATTTAACAGCAGTTTGGCTTCAAGAGGCTTGCGGGTCTGGGGGGTTGAGGAAGAAACAGCCTTGCTCACCAGTATCCCCACCTTTACTGGCGAGCACCCTCTTTTGGGCGCTGGGGGCATGTGTCCACGAGATGACCGGAGTGAGCACAGTAGACACAAAGTCCCTCTCTCATTCTCCGGAGACGTTCTTGGGGAGTGAGTCGGGCTCTGCCTAGCTGCATCGCTTCCTCTGAAGACAGGAGAGGAGAAAAGACTTCAGATGGAGCACTAGGACTTGGGAAAGTCTCCGACCTGAATCTTGCGAGAGGAGACGAGACAGGGCAAGAGGGGAGTGACCCAGGAGATCGACTGGCTCTTTCCCTACGGCGCTCCCTAAGGCGGTTATCCAGTCTTATGGCTAGGGAGACCAACTCATCCAAGTTAGCTGATTCGTCCCTGACTGCTAACTCATCTTTAACAGAATCAGTTAGCCCGGTTTGAAAAACCCCTTGAAGCGCTGTGTCATTCCACCCCGCCTCTGCCGCTAAGGTCCTAAATTCCACTAAGTATTCGGCTACACTATGGGAGCCCTGTCGCAGTGAGAGGAGGCGTTTAGTAGCGTCCCTACCGCTGACGGGGTGGTGGAAAACTTTCTTCATTTCTTCTGTAAACTCTGGATAAGAATAACAGAGGTTGGACTGACTCTCCCATACAGCTGATGCCCAGGCTAGGGTGCTACCTGTAAGTAAACCTATCATATAACTAATCTTAGCTCTGTCATTAGCATAAGTAGACGGCTGCTGCTCAAACACAAGAGAACACTGCATTAAGAAAGAGTTACATGTCCCTAAGGCACCTGCGTACCGCTCTGGAGTGGGAATGTTTGGCTCACGTGAAGGGAGAGCGGGCTGGGCTGGAACCTGTGCTAAGGGAGCTGGATCCTCCGGAGCAGGCGGAGCAAGATGAGTTGAAACCAGGTTGAGGTGATGTCCCATCTGTGCTACATTGGCGGCTAGTGATGCGAGGTTATCCATAACCTCTCTGAGCATCTGGTCATGCCGGCCCACGAGGACGCCTTGGTTGGAGAGAGCCTCACGAATTGGGTCCGGGCCTGCTGGGTCCATGGTGGCCAGATTGTTCTGTTAGGATTATGTTTTAAAAAGGACCCAGGCGCAGGCAATGACTGAAGATGTTTAAATGGTTTATTGTTTCGGAGACTCAGGCACGTTTGCTGATTATGGAGGTCCGGAGTGGAGGTAGGCAGTGAGAGGCTGGACTGATTACCAGGCAGGCAGGTAGGATGCAGGAAGAAGCAGGCAGGTTGGCTGGAAGCTCTGGTGGATGATGGCCGAGGGATTGCACTGGAAACACAAGAGAAACTAGTTACAAAGAGTACGGATTTACACTCAGACAGGATAACTGAATGGGCAGCCAGGAGGATGTAATACCACTGGTGTAGAAAACAATCTGGCGGTGAGTTGCTGGGAGACTGGAGTAGATAAGCTGTGTCCTGATTAGATGATGAGGGACAGCTGAGTCGGACGGCCAGGTGAGAGCAATCAGGCTGCTGCCTGCAAGGGACACCACACCCTCTCCACACACACACACACAGGGGAACAAACAGGGACACAGTTTGGACTGTGACACCAGGTGAATAAATAGAATATATTATTGAACATGAAACAGCCTTAGTCAGATGAATAGATACGAAGTCATAATGAAAGGAGAATTTGAACGAGAGGAGCGTGAGTTAAGAGCTTACGAGAACAGTGGGTTCAAGCAGAAAAATTGAATAAAATGATAGCAGAAGTGTTAATTGTTGAAAGAAGCCCCCCTTCTCCTAAAAAGGCTGAGAGCTACAGCTGGGGAGAGAGGGGGGTGTCAGTATTTGTCTGTGAGAGTCCCCCCCCCTTTTTTCCTCTCGAGAGCAGCAGCAGTCCGGAGTTTGTCTGCTTGCTTTTTTCTCTAATGCCTGAAGTTGGAGTGAAATACATAGAAAATTAACAGATCAATGTGTGATTTGTAGTGGTAGATATATTGCAATAAATAAGAAACAATGATTTGCTGCTATTTAAACATAGTCTTTGAGAACTGATTGATACCGTTGCATTGCGAATTTCATGGTATTTGTCATTAACTAAGGATTGTACTTAATTATACTTCAAGGAAAAATTATATTACATACAGGAACGTAAGGGGAAAGTGAAAAGTGGTTTACTGAGTATATGAAGTACATTAAAGTTAAGGATCTATTCAAATTAAATGTAATAGTGGATTTTTCCACCTAGAATAAGACATGGAAAGAGGAGAATTTGTTAAACATGAAATAACGAACACAATGTAAGGAATATATATATTTTATAAATGTTATTTGGGAGTAGTATTGATCATACAATAGTGACTCTCATTTGATGGCTGTTTAAAGTAGATAGGAAACTGAAAACTTAAACGATTCACCAGAATTGTGTTTTTAAGTTTATGAAGAAAGAGTAGAAAGTAAAAAGAAAGTTTTATAAGTTTGTCAGAGGGAATCTGTTAATGTTTAAGCATGACAGAGGTCCTGCACGAGGTTTTGCTCCAGCCATCCCACACGGTTACACAAAGGGGTGATTTATGAGAAACTTGTGGTCAGGAGAAATTAGATTTTTTGGAAAGTAGAGAGAGAGAGAGAGAAAAGTAAGGTTGTTGGAAAAATATAGAGAGTAAAAGTTATATAAAGTTAACTACTATTCGGGAGAATGTCATATTGTTTAATGAGTAACCGAAAATAAATGAAAATTGTGAAATAGTTTGAGTAGGGATACAACCGGTAACTACTGATTAAATACACAGTGATGGTGTACATGAACATTGAGAGTAGATTAAGTTGTTTTTTTGTTCATGCTTTTCACCAAAAGTAATTTGAATTGTTGTTATTTTAATGTAGTGTTGTTTTGCGTTATATTTCTTAACTATAATGTACCCACATGCATGTGGTTTCTTTGTCCCAGTTCATTTTAAAGTCAGCCGCCTCATGGCTAAATCTATTTGAACCCATGAGGTCAAGAGTCATTCTGTTAGACCACCATCTTGTGAAAGACAAATCATTGTTCTTTTGTCACATTTTGAATTAGAAAATAGTTCATTTTGCTAGATCAATTTATCTATAAATGTTGTAGTGGGAGTTTTGTGTTTGTTAACATTTAGGAACGACAACACCAGGAAATCAGTAAACTCAAGAATCCGTGGAGTGTAAATACATTGAGAAAAACACATTTTTATACTCTAACTGTTTGCACATCATAGACAAGGAATTTAGACAATATAAATAAATGTTCACCAAAAGTAATAAGTATAATGGAAAGTAGACATAAGCCTACACTTGAGTCAAATTATATTACTGTGATCTGATCAGTGTGCTCTGCAGGCTTACTACTGTTCTAAGTAACAGTAACAGTGGGATTTAAAATATTGGAGAAAGTAGGGAGATGTTCTTTCGTAGTGTGTGAAATATGTGATGCTTGAAACATGTAGGTATTTCAATTTATAGGACAAAATGGTTTTCTGAAAGAGTCAGGTTGGGTAGATATGTAACAATGGATGAAACAATTTTTAGAGGGAGTTTTTGTAATATCATTAGTAGATATTAATTGAACTAAGACAGCTAGTATGATTAGAAAGAGACAGAGTGGAAAGGGTTGGATTTATTTAACCTCAGTGTGCTAGATTTCTTATAGATAATGCCTCTGAGTTAGAAAGGCTACGACCCCGACCCTCCAAGCAGACAAAAAGACCTAACCCAACAGGAGACTCCTCCTTCTCCATCAAACAGACAGAGAACCAGAGCTGAACCGTCTCTACCTGAGGCATCCAGTACCAAACCGCTTGCTGACATACAGAAATACTCTCATCAGTCCCTCAGACAGGGCATGAAGTTCCAAGCTGAGCCACGAGATTTGGCACAGGAGCAGAGTGTGGGACATGAGAGCAGCATCCGCCCTCCATAAAGCAGCAGAGAGACTGTAAAGGAGGAGATTAAATGCAAAGCAGTGCAAAGAACAGTGGCATGTTGTGGGCTGCAGATGTGACTGGGCCAAAGGCTGCCTAAAACAGGTACAGCGGATGGATTCAAGAGCTGATGGACTGAAGAGAAGACAGAATCAGAGGAGTTGGCATGGTCGATTTGAAGTGAGGTGGCCGGGGTCACGGCTCGAGACAACCAGGGGAGGAGAAAAGGAGAACGGCAATGAGTGAGTTTACACATAAACACACTTATTCACCAAACGCACATAGAAGACACCGCATTTAAAAAGAAAACTTGAATTGACTTGATAAATAAGTAAAGACAAAAAGCTGTATTAACCATGAATTAATCAATTGGTAAATTCAAAATAGCAGTAAAGAGGAAACTATTAAAGTGAAATGAGAAAATCATCCTAAAAACACGCTGAGGGATAAAGGGGGAGACATGATGGAAATATGCACCACACTTTAAGCAGTGGGTGTTATATATTCTTCCATTTTTCCATCATATTAACAAATTCTTCTTCAAGTGATTTTTATTCATGTGTGAATAAAGTAGTGATCTCATTTGTTATAATATTGATCACAATTAAAAGGATCGTTTTAGGAACCACTCTATAAGACAAATCTTTATTTGTATGGATAATGTTGAAGGGAAAACTAGTTCTGAAAAATTATAGTATTTCATTTTGAGGTATTGGTTTCACCATTGTAACATATATTACTATACGAGAACTTTTTAGGGGGAAGTAACTGTTGTTTGTAGTCCAGAATGTAGTGTTTACAATTCCTAAAAGTTAAACTACAAACCATTGATGAAATTACTTCTGTTTTTTGAATCCTTGATCAAGTAAAGGGTAATTGTTGCGTGTTCGGACACCCAGGGTTCCACACACTGCTAAAGAGTTTAACATTGTTTTTTAAGTAGACCAGAATTGAAAATAAATTAGTATAATGAGCTATGAAGTGCAGAGCTACACAGATCCGGGTAATGATCTGACTCAAGATAATAGTTATGTACACAAGTTTCTGAATTAGATCTATTAGACATTGTAATACTAATTAGGTGTAAATGAATTGCAGTAGTAGTAGTACTATAAGGAAGTGAGTTTTGTACCAAGTTTCAGGAAAGATGGGAGGCAGAAGTCCAAATGGAAAGTTAGAACCATCTTGAAAATCATAGTTGAAATCGTGAATGAATAAGGGATGGTGCTCCATATATGACAGATTTTTGTAGACAGAGGATACTGGCCTGTGCTGAAATATCAAAGTCTCTGCAGAGCACGACATGGCCAATAGACTGAGACGAAAGGATCTGACCTGAATGATTGACTGACCCTGACTGACAGAGTGAGTGTGAATGAATGTCTGCATGTGATCAGTGCAACTGCATGATTCTAAAACAATGACTAACCAAGCATGTTTTTAGACAAACACATTATTTTGGAGCTCCATGGGAAACACAGGTTTCCTACAATTCCACACATTTGGAAAAACGCACATGTGACCCGTTTCTAATTCCCACAGGAGTTGGCGGTTTGCAAATGTAAAACTCAAACTAAAATCTGAAGATTCTGTTTCTTTTAGGACTGAAGGACGGAGAGAAACACTTATTTTCACTGGAGTGTTTACTGTGAAAAATAATGGATGTACTTTTGTGAATGATGTTTGGTATTTTCTTATAACCACTGGTTACCTGAAGGTTTTCTTCCCTTACAGGATTTTGTTACACATGTGTACATGTGTAAAAAAGGGGAGTGTGGGATTTTTTCATTTAGGGACTGGAAGAAACCTGCCGCCCCAACTCGGAGGTTCAATCTGACCATTGATTGACAGTTTTAGAATTGACCTGCTCCATATCTGGGGATAAGATACTGTTTGATGAATGTTGACCTGTTTCTAATATTGATTGAGTTAAAACAGCTAACACAGATGCTGAATCAGTGGCCGAGGGGCTACTGTGAGAGGTGTAATTCCAGAATGGGAATACCAGAGAAGTTGACCTGTGATAATGAAACCATTTTGTAATATTTCAACAGGTATTAAAGTAACTGAGGTTTGAAATGTAGAAAGAACATATTACGGTTAAGTTAAAACATAGTAATGTAATGAGATAGAATTTAATTTAGACAACATCTTGTAAATAGCCTGGTAAAGAAGTAAAAGCCATAGACTGTTTAGATCATTATGGGGATGTACATTTAATTTAAATTCAAAATAGAAAGACATTTGATGACAGTATGTTGGATTTCTGGATTCATTTTTTCAGCTTGATAATATCTAGGCACTGACAGGTAGAAGCAGTATCACCAGGAAATTATTCACTTTGTCAGTATCATGATTTTAGTTGTTTTGAATACATAACATTAGTGTGTTTCTTTACCAGAGACATTCGCAGTTAATATTATATTTAGATTTTAAAGAGGATCTCAAGGATTTCATTTAAAAATAACACAGATGCTTGTCAGAAATTCAGAGCTATTGAAATATGTTATTTAGTTCACCTGAAGATGTTGGGGTTTATTTTGTTGACACAGGCCAAGTATTAAGATTCTGAAGCTGCACTGGCAGATACAGATGTAGCGATTCATTTCAGACAGTTTGAAACGCGAGGGCCGTGATTTGTACGTGATCTGCCCTCGCTCAAGGGAAAACCTCCAGCTTGACTTGAGACCGCCCCCGTGATAGATAATGAAGCCAGTTGCAATGGATCATTGATCTGCCAGGGGGTGCAGTGGGGTTCCAAACTGGAGCTCATGTGGAATAAAGTGAGATACAGTATGCTGGATATACAGCGGAACTTTGTTAAGATCCATATGTCACGGATATCATACTAGTGTGCTAAATAAGAGACATGTAATCATTTACAAAACATCACCATGTTGTTATTTAACAAAATAATTTCGTTATTCGAAAAAAACGAACGGGAGGAAATGCAGCCCGGCTCTCGATTTTTAATCCTAATTTAATCCTCATCTTCACCACGATAATTTATGTTTATGTTCGCCGAATTGACATGAAATCACTGACACATATGAATATACTGTATTCAACTTCATTAAAACGTTATTAACGTGCCTAAACTCAGTAATTCACCAAAAATATGTATATTTGAATGGAGCTTCGTCGGTCGATCAGGATCCCAAAGTGTAGCCGAGGGATCCTCATCTGGATGAAGGGTGTTATTTTCCCCATAAGGAACAAGTCGCTGCAAATTATCCCGCTTATTACATGGCCACATTCTCAACAAATTAACGACATGACTCCCAATATTAATTGAAATGCTTTTATGGATTTAGAAAATGTTTTTATTGATTTAAAAAATAGTTGTATGTATTGATTTAAATTGACATGCATCCGCTCAGAAAAATAGTCCGTTGTTACCGTGTTTTAACAGTCTGAATGAAACGGCAGCTCTCAGCTGTGTATTTACACAACTAATGGCCCATCAGCCACAGCTCTCTCCCCCCCTCCCCCCCTGATCTTTCTTCCCCAGCAGCTAAATTAACAGTAGGTTACTCTGAGTGACCATAGACTGTATGTGACAAGCTTACAGTTAGTGACGTAACAACACCATAAAAGCTGGTGGGTTGAAAGCAATACGGGAGGTAAAAATAACTAGAATAATTGTGATTTATTTATTGTGGTTTTTATGTTTTTAGGTATAAAATGTTATGTAATTCAGGCTTATAGTTCACCCTTCTCTAAAAGCCTTCAACAATGACAATATTCATTGTAATTTAATAAATCCTTCCAACACACATTGTAAAAAATAGCCGACTGTAAGTTAAGAAATCATTTCAATATGTACATATTCTGATGTAACAACAATAACATTATAAATAGTAACATAGCTGAACATGGTATTGCACATTTAGCTTTGAGTGTTACTGACCTGAGATGTTTTTATTACATGAATTAAGGTGACTGAGGCTTTTTAACATACAGGGATGCAAACTCATCAGGTATGAAAAAGGTGACAAGGATCCGAGCCCCCGGCTCCCCCACCCCACGGAATGACAGAGGATTTTAGCAGTCAGAACAACTAAAGCAGCAGTGTTAATAATAACAGAAACGCCAAAGAGTCACATCTAATAGAAATATATAAAAGCATTTATTTTAAATTGTGTAGCAGTCAGTTTATAATTTTGGCAGCACTTTTGAGCATTTTGAAAATGTATTTTCATGCCTCTGTGCAAGGCTTAAGTCTTTTTATCTTTATAGCCACATGGTGTAAAGTAACTAAGTTCATAAACTCAACAAGTACTATACTTGGGCACCATTTTGAGATACTTGTACTTTATTTAAGTATTTCAATGTTTTGCTACTTTGTTCTTCTACTCCACTACAGTTCAGAGGTACATGCTGTACTTTTCCTCCACTCCATGTATTTAATACCTTTAGTTACTTCACAGATGTGGATGAATGATGTGAAATATAATCAAGTGTTAATTCCGACTTTAGTTCCACCTGGATTAAATCCACAAGCTACCCTGCAGTATACAAAGTCATTCAAACTAGCTGCACCTTTACCAGCTTTGAGAACACTTTCATGATCAATCATTATAAAACCTATCATATCTATTATTCTGAAATGGACCAATCTGCACAATGACTAGTTTTACTGTCGCTACTTTCACTATATTTTGATGATAATACTTTTCTACTTTTACTTGAGGAACATTTTGAATGCAGGACCTTTACTGTAACAGAGTATTCCTACACTCTGGGACTATTACTTTCACTCACGTACAAGATTTGAGTACTTCTACTTTTACTCTAGTACAAGATTTGAGTACTTCTACTTTTACTCTAGTACAAGATCTGTGTGCTTCTACTTTTACTCAAGTACAAGATCTGAGTACTTCTACTTTTACTCAAGTACAAGACCTGAGTACTTCTACTTTTACTCAAGTACAAGATCTGAGTACTTCTACTTTTACTCAAGTACAATATATATATACTTATACCACCTCTGTTTTATAGCCTATGAAAAAAACTATTAGAAATAGAATGACAATGTATGCTAGCTAGCTAGCTCAACGATTCCTTAAATAATATTGCCACAGAAAAACCTTTCAGTTCACATCACGCTCTGCCGCTCCGACAGGGAGCTCTGCTCTGAACACCTGAACGGCCCGTTCTAACAGCTGTTCACCAGCGGTCCAGTCTGTGCCACAGTGACTCCGGACGCACAGTTAATATTAACGAACGCACCGTAGGTAATGTAGCTGCTGAAGCTAGACCATCATCTCGGAGCAGCAGAGTCTTATTATACATCCATGAGCAGAGCCGACAGGCAGGAAGACTCGAGCACACAGCTCGTACTTCATTATAATATATAAAAAAAGAACACCATGCGTGTCATGATGGCACATAACAGCTCACGGCCGCAGATTACTCCGGGTCCCAGCCCCCTCCATACCCCAAAAATATTTGTATTGCAGATCTACATGAATCACACAAACGACTTATTTTGGATTCAAAACGGCAAATTTCGCCGAAAGGTGACAAGTTTGCATCACTGAACATAGACAGAGCACAACTGAAACATAACATCTGAGATGTAACAACATAATACACTTTTTGGGGATGCTTGGGATGTGAGTGAGGGACACGGCTTAGGAGAGTGTGTGCACCAGAGAGTGTGTGCACCAGTCTGCCTTGATCTATGAATTCATGTCCATGACACTCACTGCTGCCCACAGCTGTTTTATAGAAGGAAATTCCTTCACTTCATGAAAGTGTTTTAACCACACACACCTCTACACACACATGACGGGTGTTATTTTCCCCATAAGGAACAAGTCGCTGCAAATTATCCCGCTTATTACACGGCCACATTCTCAACAAAGTAACGACATGACTCCCAATATTAATTTAAATGCTTTTATGGATTTAGAAAATGTTTTTATTCATTTAAAAAATAGTTGTATGTATTGATTTAAAAAATAGTTGTATGTATTGATTTAAAAATACAAAAATAGTCCGTTGTTACAGTTTTTTAAACAGTCTGAATGAAACGGCAGCTCTCAGCTGTGTATTTACACAACTAATGGCCCATCAACCACAGCTCTCTCCCCCCCTCCCCCCTTGATCTTTCTTCTCCAGCAGCTAAATTAACGGTAGGTTACTCTGAGTGACAAGCTTACAGTTAGACACAACACTGTCATTGCAAGTGACCCTCAGTTAGTTGACTTTTATGTTCAACTGCTAAAGTCGTTACTGATAAAAAAGGGCTTCTACTGTACCTAATTACCTTAACACTAGAACCGCCAGAGGTTTTTGTATAGGCCTACCTAAACCCGTCAAATCCCGCTATTAAAATGCAATTTTTTACAACATAGGGTGCTACATAACACACTTTCAGGAAAAGTCACGGACTGGGAGACTTTAATATTTTATTGAAAAAAAGTTACATTGCACACACACAACACACATCACACAAATTGACCCGATTGGCGGTTCTAGTGTTAAATAAACTCACTAATTAATGAAACCAGTTCAATACGCATTATTCTTATTCTTATCATTCTTTATGAGCGCAGAAATAGTCTTAAAATCAGATCTGTTTTTTAAATGAAATCTGACGGCAGGCAGTTAGCTCTGATCACCTATGATAAATGCGCCGCACCTAATCGCTGGCCATTCAGCCACAGACACTGTTCGAAATGGGGGGGAGCTAGGGGGAGCTTGGCTCCCCCGAAGAGGGAGGGACCTCCCCTGAAAGCTGATTTTGAGATAAATAGGGGGAGCCCAAAACAATCGTGCATATTTGTGTCACACAGACTAGAAATGTTGAGTTTCTGTAAATAACAGTTCTTGAAATAAATAATAGTTATTGTTCATTACAGTTTCTGAATATTTGTTTTATATTTGTGAATATGTCTGGGTGTTGCCATCTGTACGTGGCGGCGCTGCATTCTTACTTACGTTGCTATGGTTATGGCGGTGATGCCGGCGCGGTATTTGAAATGTTCATATTGATATTTTTTTAACTCTGGCTTTGTAATAAAAAAATATGGCAAAACGAAAACAGCCAAGCGTCACAGCTTTTGGATTCACAAGCAAAGAAGCGAAGGAGTCTAAAAATGACAACGTGAACGGAAAACAACTTTTAGTTGGCCGGCTGTAAGCGGCGTTAGGGTCGAGCTTGACAGCTCCACACCGAGGGAGAGGCTTGCCGATGCGGAGCCTGAAGAGGCTTCAACAACGGCCACATCCGCCGGCATATTGACACCGTCTGTATTAGTAGAAGAGTGTTTTTATAGCAATTGATCGCATCCGCGCTGCTGCGCCAGTCAACAGAGCGTGAGTGTGACATATTTAGTAGAAGGATGTGCTCTGAAAAATAGGGCTCCCCGAAAGCAAATGGGTAATTCGAAAACTGACAGAGCTCCCTCTATACAAATCAAACTGTAGACGGTGTGAAAGCACCTATTGTTTTAAATAATGGTCGGAATGTGACCTGTGAGCCTTCTGAATTACCGTGGGACAGCACATTCTAAACTAAAATGTTCAATCAATAAAGTAACATCTTATCTTATCTTAATAATATCTTCATATTAATAATAATAATAAATCATACAGTATGTGTCCGAAAGGGAGCAGGAGGAAGCAAACACAAAAATATACTGCATATTAAAGCAAACGATTGTAAAGGTTAAAGTATGAGCATAACAAATAAAGAAGTGTAATGTAAACATTTACATTATAATTATGATTATTAAATATATAAAGACTATATATTATTGAATTACAAGATTAGATATACTTTAGTTGATCTAAAATATTGATGTGTTCAAATGCTCTTCAAAACACAACTGAAAGTCCATGAAACTTGTCTTTCTGTATTTGTGAATGAAGCGCCATCTCCTGTTTAAAACCTGAAATTGATCATCTGGCAACGCCCTCTTGGAAAATAGTGGGAGGGCTTAACATTCCTCTATACTGGTCTTTGGCAGGTGGTAGGCAGGAAGCTGTAAACTGGAGTCTGAAATTCAGTGCTCCATCTGTAGGAGGTCTACAACTAATTTAGAAAACCTGTTCACAGACAGCTGTTGTTTTAAGACACCCCACCAACAGGCTCCAAGTAGCCTACCAGTGGTGGGTCAAACACCTGAGGGCCCAGAAGCCCTGAGCGTAGGCTTCAGGGGTGGGTATCAGATTTCTCCACACAGGTTGCTGACGCCAAAGGGGGACTCAGAGGGGTCTCGAGGAGCAGGAGGCCGACACAGCGGAGTTCGTCTGGCTGAAGGTCGTCAGGCCTACGTGGCTCAACCCCAGGTTCTCCGGCCCCCACTGAGTGACCCAAAGGACATCTCATGCCGTCCGCCTAGAAGGAAAGGGGGACATCTGGTACTACTGGAGCCAGTGTGTGGCGGGGAAACCTCCGGCTAGGACCTTGGACGACCTCAGGACGGATCTGGCTCTCGTCTAGGACTCGACTAGAAAGCGGCCATCAACGGACTGGAGGAGCAGGATCCTGAGGACATAGATCCAGCAGACGGCCCAGAAGCCGCCGTCAGCGGGCTGGGGGACGAGGACGCCGGACTTCTCGAGGCAGCAGAGGAGGCTACTTCTCTCTGATCAGATTAATCAGTTCCACCTTTGAAGGAGAGGCCGCATCTCCCCTTCCCTATCAGCTGCCCTCGTTGGTGCATTCCTTTGAGGGGGAGGGGGGCCCTGATGATTCACAACAACACAAGTTGTATTTGAAGTATTAAAGTAACGTATTATGGCAGAAAGTTTGATACAGTGTATTTCTGATATATTCATTTTAATAATGTCCCATTTTTAGCATAACCTGTGACTTCTGGCTTGAGTGGGGTGATTGCCCGTTGAGAAGTATTTTTCAGAAAGTCTTGTTTTATTTGATTTCTCTCTATTTTATTCTTTCATGTTGTGAGTACTGATTTGCTACAACATTTGTGCAGTGGTTAGCTTAAACATGTTTAATTACTCTATATGACATGGAAGCAGCTTTTATGACAGGGATGAGAGAGCTGGGGGAGGGGACATTCTTCTTAAAGATCTCCAGCATGTCAGATATTAGGGAAGTCTACATGATAAATATATGTGTGTGTTTAATTACTTTCTATCAAGAATGGCAGTAATGTTTTCCTCGGTATTGTGGATATTAAGGTAACTCACATATGATATTTGTATAATCCAACTATATCTTAAAAGATGCCAAGAGTAGGTGAAACGAAATGTGCTTTAACAACTGAGGGGGGATAGGATAGAAACTCTATGCAAGAATGCGGAACAATAAAAACCAGATGGGGTTGTTTTGCTTCAAACTTAAGGGTCGCCTCTGGCTCGCGCTGATTGGGTACGACAAGCCATGTGTTGGTCTCTCCCAATCAGATGACCTCTGGGGGAAGCATCCACACACCTCCTCCTGTGTTTTTAGTATGAAAACCTGTGTTTTCCTTTGGTTCGCTCTCTCTTTTCTTCATGCTGGCCAAGGGGTAAGACCTCTCCCGCGGGAGGACCAGAGCAGAGGCACCCGAAGGGGGGCCCCTGTTTTGTGTTTTGTGTTTTGTGTTGTATTGTTTGTTCTACAATTAAAACAGATTATTGTTTAACCCTTACCCTTAGTGCTTTCACATTTTTTTCTTTTAAAACAAACTCATAGAGGAACGGCGCAGAGCAGAGGTTCTGCCCCAACAGTTCCGAGCTGGAATTGATATCTCGGTCCCGAGACAGCGGGGGCAGAGGTTTTTTCCCCTCCGCCCAACCGGCTGCCTGAGGAAGCAGATGGGCCGCCAGGCTCTCATCAAGGGGCGGCCCTACACCCTTAGGATTCCTGACATACTGCCACTGGAGCCTTCGTTCTAAGTGGCTGCCGCCACGTTGCCTCCACACACTGCCAGATATCTGGCAACGGGGGCGGATCACCGGATGGTCATCACCGCAGGGAGGGCCTCACGTGCAGACCTGTGTAGCGGACCCTCCTGGACGCCGGATAGATCCATCTGTATAAATGTTGAGGTAATTGTAATACTTTTCGTTCAGGTACATACTCGTTTTAATTCTCATTTATTAGCCACTCTTTTTTCTTTTCTTTGATACTCACATCTATATTAGCTTCTGGGAAAAGCCATGGGGGAACACGGCTAAGTGGGCTTGCTTTGGCAAACTTTATGGTCTCCATTGTCCAGTCAAAACCCACACCCCTGGAACTTTGTATATTCCCAGCAATCCTGTAGTATTATGTTTGTAATATTTTCCTCTCCACTTCCTTGTAGCCTGAGTAAGTTTCTCTTTTCTCATCTCCAGAGGTGTCTCTCCTCTCGGAGTCGGCTTGACTCGGTTTGCATTTATAAAGAATGCACAAATGTGTTTAATCGTTAATGTCAGATGTACTAAGTAAATATATTTTTTCATGCTCAAGATTAGATTCAACTTTATTGTTATTGCACAGATTACAGGTACTGAGACAACAAAATGCAGTTTAGCTTCTAACCAGGAGTGCAAAAAGCAGTAAAGTGAAAAGTAATGTAGACAATCTACAGAATAAAATATAGAATGAATTGAATGATGAATAAACAGTGAGGAGGGGTATGAATACACTAGATATACACAGCAGCCTATGAACAGTATGAACAGTGTGTATGAATATGCTAAGGTATATAAAGTATGACAACGGTAAGCAGTGCAAGTATAGTATAAAATATATAGATATTCATTTCCTGATGATAAACATTGTGGAACAATTAGGAAAAATGTGAATGGAAGTGGCGACGTAAATCTGACACAAAAAAAACAAAAACTTTTGCCGAGCCGAGTTTCATCAGCAGCACGGGGTAAAAACAACCAATGAGCGCTGAGCTCGAGATACCAGTGAGCCGTTTCCCATCAAGTATTTCGCTTCGGGAGCTCGTGGAGAGAAACTGCGCCGCCTCGCTTTCAAGTCTGAGGGCGTCTTTGTCCCGTGAGAAATTCGGCGTCTCATGTAGGCGAGCCTCCAGAGCAAGTCGGACAAAATGACTAACCATCATGCAACGCACTAGCAAGACGGCGATCGCAATTGCGCAGGTCGGTGTCGGTCTCGCTCATCTCAAACAAGCCTACAGACAGGGGACAACGCGATCTCAGCCTCTTCTTCACCCCGCTCACCTCCCCACCACAGTTGTGCCCCTGTATCGCTTTGTTTGTTTCATTACCATGTGTTAGAAATTAAAATCAATGTTTTAATGGGGAAATGTAGTTTAAACATGCCGTCAGTTTTAATGCTCTTTTATACTGAAAAAACAGAAATTCTTGTGCACAAGCAGTTAAGCTTTTATTCTGAAAATCCTTCATCTCCGGTTAGCATTTAGCATGTGGCTAATATACGATTTCCTAAAGAGGTGAATTTAGTAGCGAAATGATATGGAGTGGTGCAAACCGAAGCCTACTGATTTAACACTACAACTATAGATGTCGAGATACTACCATGCTGAATATTAAATGAAGGTACAGTTTATTTGAATACGTTATTGTTTACAGACGAGAGTAGCATGTGACAACATCCGGAATGACCGGAAACCAAACGAGCCGAGAAGTATTGTTTAGAGCAGGGGTGTCAAACTCAAATACACAGTGGGCCAAAATAAAAAAATGGGTACTAGTGGAGGGCCGGACTGGTTCAATGTTTATTGCAAAACTTATTGAAATGAACTTATTGCACATATTAAACCTGGAACTAACAAAGCTTAAATAGTTGCCTATAAAAACAACACATTAAATAATCAGTTGCATTCATTTCTTATGGCTCTATCTGCAGCTTTTCCAGAGTTATGTCTTATGATTACATTTTTCCACAGGCCAACAACAGCTTCAACGAAACTATTTCCCTCAAAGAACAAACCAAACATGCCCTGTTGTCGTGAGAGAAAGTGCAGAAGGAAACATCCATTAAACTCAGTGTGCTGCTCTGTGATGCTAGTTCAAGCCAGATACTTGGCATCTCATCTTGGGTGCAAGTTCATCAATGTTTGGGCTCAGGCTCTGAGCTGAGGAAACCCTCAGGATGGAGTGAAGGTGTGTGTGCAATATACCGGCGGGCCAGATCTAAGAGTAATTAAAAATTATCCTGCGGGCCGAAATTAAACCAACCAAGGGCCTGATTTGGCCCCCGGGCCTTGAGTTTGACACATGTGGTTTAGAGTATTGATTACAGCGTTTAGAATGTGTTAAATGAAAAGTGATGAAAGAGAATATGAGGAGAAACGGCGTGTTAAGCATATATTGAATGTGAAAAGAACCTATCCTCTGTTTAAATGCAATAACGGACATTGGAGACGAGGTGAGCCGGCTGGCGGGGAGGAGCCAGCAGAGGATATATAAAAAGCACCGGAGGAGAGATCGAGTCTCTTCTCTTCCCTATCGAGGAGAGCCAGATCACAGCTGTTTGTCTGACTGAACAATATTCTGTCTGTAACACTACCGCGCCTTTTTTAATTAAAGTACCCAATTGAACTTTCACAGAGACTCCATCTAGTCTCCTATTTTAAAGCTTCTCTCCTGGTCGGGAGAATAACGAACACAGTTAACAATCTGGTGAGTTCCCTGACGTGATCTCGCTGACCGAGGAGAGAAAACCAACCGGCTGTTTCCTGGAGACGCTTGCAGCCATTCGACACACAAGAGCTCAAATCAATCGGTAAGAAGATGCCTGTTATGACAAAGATTCTTCACTAGTTAAACTAGGCAAAGTTAGATTTGTGTGTTTGATGGCAGCCGGCTGATCCTGAAAATAGCTGTGCATTTTAATGTTAAAACAACCCAAATTGATAAAATAATCACTCTAAAACCACGAGGCGTTGTTTTGTCACAAGCGGGGTGAGTTCACACTTTCTTTTGTTCCATTAACCCTGCATGCTATTAACCACGTGTGGGTGTTGAATTTTAAATATGTAGTGTGTGGACATTGTACTTCGGATAGGTGCCTTGCTGCTTTCACATGGGTGTCTCTTGTTACGTTAATAGTTATTTAGCCTATGACGTAAGGGTATATAGCCCATTTGACGATTTTTTTTTAAGATCTGGAGACATAGCGAATCGGTTAAGGGCCGAGTAAGTGAAAACCAGCGGGGCATAGTGAATCAACTCAGGGTTAAGACCGAAGTCAGTGCTTTAAAGAAAGTCCTTTTCAAGAAAGGCTTGGTTAAGGTCTAAGCCTTTATCAGTGGTTAAAACTGTTCTGTTTAAAAAAGATATTGCGGGTGGGTTACGGTAATCGGAATTACAGCAGCAGTGCAGTAATAAGACGACGGTCTATTATCAGTGGCTGATAGGTCTCCATATTAGTCCCAGTTTGGCGTGTCCAAATAGCAACAGTTAACCATAGTCGACGATAAAGTCAAATATTACGTGAACAGGTTTATAGCTAGTGCGTAAGGGTTCCTAACTTAAGTGATGATATCAATAAGATAAAGCCCATTCTTTTCATAGTAAGCTAGTTAGAAATGTTGTTATTTTAAACTAAGTGTTTTTTTGGCTTGGATTTCAGGGTTTATAATACCACACCAGTGGTTTACTTTGTTACGGTTCCTTTAAAGATCACCTCTCCATTGTTTAAACTCCCACCTGAGAGCCGCATGGACAAATCTCCTTGTCTAAAGGTCAGAGTGCGAAATAATCGGGTGCCATCTTGTTTACACCCCACATGTGGAAAAACAAAGACAGGGCAATCGCCATTTCGTGAAATGCAAATTCAATTTGCTCCTTTTGCTTTGAATTTGCATTTACACAGAGCATCCACCAATTAGAAGTAGCAGAGTAGAACATTTAGCAGACTATTTTTGTAATTATGAGAAGGATACAGATTACAAGTGATGTTGTTCCCCCACACAGAAAACTATTGTGTCCACACAACTAGTGAGGTCAAGATGTGACGGAGCGACAGAGACTGGCCCAACATTTTCCAGCCAGTACATAGATAGACCCCGTCAGAAGACCGGGGCTGTGTTTAAAGGGGAACTTCATTTATTCTTAGCCAGAAGTGCAGTTTTTAATCAAACAATTATGTGATTTATGGAGTCAGATTACATTTTTCTCATAAACACAATTTTATAATCGGTCTGAAGTGTCTGTTTTAAGGCATGAGCCGCAAATTAAATAACATAACACTGATGAAGAAGTTGTAGGGTTTTTACAACAGTTTCAAGAATCAGTCTTTATTTATTTATTCTTGAGTAACTTTACTGATTTATAGTGTAGTGCGTAAGGCAATATCTCATTTGAGTGAGGGGCACCAGCCCTTCATGCAGGTCACCCTCTGTGAGAATAGTTCATATTTTCCCTCCAGTTTGGAGACAGATTATTTTATCATATGTTAGTTCAGCAGTGTCAACCAATCCTCTAATCCTAGAGTTATTGAGACGTATTAGTGACACCAGGGGTATTGTTTTTCGCAGCAACGATGATGCATAATACCATGACAAAAGCCGTTATTGAAACAAGTAAACTATTAGAAGTGCTAATGGGAAGTGTTTTGTGAATATGCATTTATGCCATCAGAAAGCCATACATCATATGATATTTTTGTACGCCTTGTGGGTACATGGAGAAGTTATATTTATTGAATGCAACGTTATGGGTTTTACATGTCCTGTTCATAATAGGGTAATCATTGCAATATTAATTGAGCACTTTATGCTCAAAGGAGGGAGTGTCATGATTATACAGATATGTTGATTTCAGTGACGTAGTTAATAAATAATAACATGTAGTCAACAATAGGTCATAAAACAACAAGAGGTATGCCAAAGCTTGGGCCTTCTCCAAGGAGGGAGTGGTCCAGTTTTAGATATTAGACAAATAGAAGTGGATGAATATGTCAGAACTCTGAGTAATATTATGCAAGTTTTGTATGTATGTACACCACCCCAAATTGATCATGTTGTTGATAGTGCTACAGATGCGCTGCGAATAAAATTAGACTCTGTTGCTCCTTTGAAAAAGAAGAAAATAAAACAACATAGATTAGCTCCATGGCATAATGCCGAAACCCGCAAAATAAAGCAAAAGTCGAGACAACTTGAAAGGATATGGCGTTCCACTAAACTTGAAGAATCTCGTTTAATTTGGCAAATTACACTCAATGAATATAAGAAAGCACTGCGTAAAGCCAGAGCAGCATACTACTCTTCATTAATAGATGAGAATAAGAATAATGCAAGATTTCTTTTCAGCACTGTAGCCAGGCTGACAGAGAGCCACAGCTCGACTGAGCCTTCTATTCCCATAGCACTCAGTAGTAATGATTTTATGTGCTTTTTTAACGATAAAATTGTTACTCTTAGAAACAAAATCAATGACCTCTTGCCTTTAACCAGTATAGTGTTATCAACAGCTCCCGGAAACGTAAGTTCTAATATTACACTCGATAGTAAACTAGAATGCTTTTCAGCCATAAACCTTGAACAATTAAATTCAATGATTCTCTCTTCTAAACCATCAACGTGTATCTTAGACCCGATTCCAACTAAGCTGTTAAAATAAGTTTTTCCATTAATTAGCACTTCTTTATTAAATATTATGAATATGTCTTTATTATCAGGCTATGTTCCACAATCATTCAAAGTAGCAGTGATAAAACCGCTTCTTAAAAAGCACAACCTCGATCCAGAGGTTTTAGCCAACTATAGACCTATTTCTAATCTTCCGTTCCTCTCAAAGATTCTTGAGAAAGCAGTCGCAAAACAGCTGTGTGATTACTTAAAAAACTATGATTTATTTGAAGATTTTCAGTCTGGCTTTAGAACACAACATAGCACAGAGACAGCTCTGGTTAAAGTCACAAATGACATTCTAATAGCCTCTGACAAGGGACTTGTCTCTATTCTTGTCTTGCTCGATCTTAGTGCTGCATTTGATACTATCGACCATGATATCCTATTGCAAAGACTAGAGCACTTAGTTGGCATACAGGGAACTGCTTTAGGCTGGTTTAGGTCCTATCTATCTGAGCGCTCTCAGTTTGTACGTGTCAACGATGAATCTTCCATGCAAACCAAAGTTAGCCATGGAGTGCCACAGGGCTCAGTGCTTGGACCTATTTTGTTCACCCTATGCTTCCGTTAGGCAATATTATAAGGAATCATTCTGTAAACTTTCATTGTTATGCGGATGATACTCAACTATATTTATCAATCAAGCCTGATGAAATTAATCATCTAAATAAAATTCAAGACTGCCTCAAGGACTTAAAAACGTGGATGACCTTACATTTTTTGATGTTAAACACGACCAAAACTGAAGTTATTGTACTTGGCCCGAAGAATCTACGAAACAAATTATCTAAAGATATATTCACTATGGATGGCATTAATTTGGCCTCCAGTGAGACTGTAAGGAATCTTGGTGTTATATTTGATCAGGATTTATCCTTTAACGCCCACATAAAATCAATTTCAAGGACCGCCTACTTCCATCTACGTAACATTGCAAAAATCAGGCATATCTTGCCTCAAAACGATGCAGAGAAACTAGTAGTCCATGCATTTGTTACTTCAAGGCTGGATTATTGTAACTCCTTATTATCAGGGTGTACCAAGAAGTCAGTCAAATCGCTTCAGCTGATTCAAAATGCTGCAGCTCGTGTACTAACCAGAGTTAGGAAAAGGGACCACATTACTCCTGTTCTGGCTGCCTTACACTGGCTCCCTATAGAACACAGGATAGAATTTAAAATTCTTCTTCTCGCCTACAAAGCCCTTAATGGGCAGGCGCCTACCTTAAAGAACTCATTATACCCTATTGTCCTACTAGGGCATTGCGTTCCAAGAATGCAGGGTTGTTGGTTGTTCCTAGAGTCTCTAAAAGTACAATGGGAGCCAGAGCCTTTTCTTATCAAGCTCCACTTTTGTGGAATCAGCTTCCAGTTTGTGTTCGGACGGCAGACACCCTATCCGTTTTTAAGAGTGCGCTTAAGACCTTCCTTTTTGATAAAGCTTATAGTTAGGGCTGATTAGATTCAGCCCCTAGTTTTGCTGATATAGGCTTAGTTTGTCGGGGGACATCTTACTTCTTCCTTCTCTCTGTCTATACCTGTGTACTCTCATGTTCCGATTAACCCAGCTTCCCCAAATGTCTTTCTTTTTGGTGTCTATATACGCCGGGATCCGGAGTCATGGATGATCCTGCGGTCCTGTGTCATGGATTGCGAGTCCTGGATCTTGAGTCGTGGCTGTGGTCCTGGATCATAAGTCCTGGATGGATATACTCATGGATTCATCTTCCTATTATACACACATGCATTTCCAAACATTTGGACTACCTATGTTGCAAATGTATTATCTTTTCAATTTACACACGGCATCTATTGCACGTCTGTCCGTCCTGGGAGAGGGATCCCTCCTCTGTTGCTCTCCCTGAGGTTTCTCCCATTTTTCCCTTTAAACTGGGTTTTCTCTGGAAGTTTTTCCTTGTACGATGTGAGGGTCTAAGGACAGAGGGTGTCGTATTGTCATACTGATATTCTGTACAAACTGTGAAGTCCACTGAGACAAATGTAACATTTGTGATATTGGGCTATATAAATAAACATTGATTGATTGATTGATTTTGTCTACACAGCAGGCTAGGAAAACTACAGAGATACCAGACGAGACACCAGAAGAGACTCCTGTTCGGCCAGGTGATTGGGTGAGGGTGAAGGTTCACAAAAGACAGTGGGCTCATCCCCGGTGGACGGAAGCGTGAAAGGTTGTAACAAACTTCACACGCGCTCTGGTTTAAAGGTAAAGAAAAAGGAGCAAATTGACACCACCTCACACATTGTCACCCTTCACTGGCGACTTCCAGAACATTATTGGGAGTTAGGACTGATTTGGCAGAGCTGGAACAATAAATAGAAATAAGATAAAGATAGAAACAGCTCAAAAGACAAATTGTCTATAGATTTTTATAGATTGTACATTAATGTGAAAACCTATTTTTTTTGTTTTACATCTGAAAAAGAGTCCAATTTTTTGTATGTTATTTTTGGACTCATTATTTAAATTCTGTAACGGACACAACCAGGGATAAAATAGAGATGATGACGAGAACAAAGCCAAACCAATTGTGGGGTCCCCTAGGGATAAGAGTCAGAATAGCATTGTTGATTGTAATCATTACACTTGGCACCTTGTTGGTTGGATGGGGAGTACAATATCAAGTAAAACATGAAACCATTAGTTCACTCATAGAGAATGCCCACATCACTAACAAGACTCCAGCTGTGTTTCACAGACTTTCACTTATCCTCAGAGCCAAGAGATCAGCTGAGCAACAAGAGGAGGAGTTAGAAATACTCGTTCCCAAACAAGAGGCGGTTATAATCAAGATGATTCACCCCCTATATGCAGTTCTTGTATCAAATGATGAGATGGGTTTAAGTGATCGGGATATGTAAGTGATGGGGATTTACAGATTAGGGGAATCTCTAAATACACTGGATCCATGTTTTAGTCTGTACCAGAAACACCCCCTGTTAAGTTTATGAACAACCGACCGGTGACCTGAGTAGAATTATTGAAAATGATTACAGTTGAAACAGGCTACTAACCCAAAAGTACAGCTTTGTACGTACAAACTCTATGAACAAAATTTCCTAGCAGACAGTGGCGACATTGCAGATATGTCCAGTCACCAAAGTTACTTATGTTCTAAATAACAGTGAGATTTAAAGTGATGGAGAAAATATGGAGATGTTCCTTTATAGTGTGTGAAATATGTGGTGCTTGAAGCAACTAGGTATTTAAATGTATGAAAGAAAGTGGTTTCCTGAAAGAGTTAATTGGAGTAAACATGTTACGGTGGGTGAAAGCAATGTTTAGGGATATGGTACAATTATTAGAAGACATTAACTGGGCTTAGATGACATTTAACATCAAAGAAAGATAGTATGGTTAGGAAAATGGAGTGGGAAAGATTGGATTTATTTTACCTCAGTGTGTTAGAATTAACTATAGATAATGCGTCCCGAGATCTCTCTCTCTCTATCTCTCCGCCTGTCAGAACGCTACGACCCCAACTTCCAAGCAGACAAAAGACCTCACCACGGAAGACTCCTCCTCCTCCATCGAACAGACAGAGAAGCAGAGCTGAACCATCTCCACCTGAGGAATCCAGAACTACAGGTGACATAAAAAGGCACACTCTCATCGGTCCCCCACAGGACATGAAGTTCCAAGCTGAGCCACAAGATTTGGACACAAGAGCAGAGTGTGGGACATGAGAGCAGAATACGCCCTCCATGCAACAAAGTAGAGACTGTAAAGGAGGAGATGAAAAGCAAAGCAGATGGGACACTGAAGAGAGTTACAGCGGAAGGATCCAAGCGCAGATGGACTGAGGAGAAGGTGGACGGAGGAGAAGACAGGCCGGAGGAGTTGGCATGGTCCGGCAGAACGTGAGGGGGTCGTGGCTTGACAACCAGAGGGGGAGAGAAGGAAAACGGGAGTGAGTGAGTTTACACATAAACACACTTATTCACCAACGAGAAATACGTAAAGAGAAAGGTTTATTAGCCATGAATTAATCAATTGGTGAATTTATAAAGAAAGAAAGAGGAAACTATTAAATAACCCTAAAAACACACTGAGGGTAGAACATATTATTCAATCTTTTCATCATATGAACAAATTATTCTTTAAGAGTTTTTTTATTCATGTGTGAATTTGGGTAAGATTTAATTTGTTACAGTATAGACCTACAGTTTAAAGGGATGGTTTTAGTAACCACTCTATAAAAGCAGACAAATCTTTATTTGTATGGAAAATGTTAAAGGTAGAGCTAGTACCAAGCCAAAGATAGTATTCCAATCTAGAGTATTGATTTCTCCATTGTAGCATGGTTATTACCTCAGGAGGGAAGATTAAGGTGGAAATAACATTTGTTTTTTGTCCAAGATGTAGAGTTTTAAAAAGACAAAAGAGAGATTGCACATTTTAATTTAAAAAAAACTAATATAATTGGGAGTAATACATGCGGGGCCTTGGATCACTCATTGTGATGGTGCATATGTTACAACAAATATCGTTCAGGGAGAAGGGGTCGCTCGATCCACCCTGCAGATGTTTTAAATCTTACTTGCAGCTTCAGATGGAGTATGAGTTTTAAAAGACAAGCGCCACCAGCTCCTAAAGGTCATCCATTCAATCAGTGATGACCTGACTTTTAGAGATGTTATTTAAAGGAGAAACATATCTGCCATAGGTGTAAATTCCTGAATTGAACTGCAAACCATTAATGAAATGACTTCTGTTTTAAAGTTCTTGTTAAAGGAGGGAGTAATTATCACATGCTCGGGCACCCAAGGTTCCACACACTGTTAAAGGGGTTAGCATAGTTATTTAAGTAGACCAGAATTGAAAATAAATTAGTATAATGAGTTATTGATATTCCACTGGTTCTCACACCATTTCAGGGACTTTATCTCTGCATTAGAACAGACCACCCAAAGGTAATGAGAAGGAACTTTTAAGTGATGAAACTCTACAACTGTTGTAACTGACCAAAATCTTCTCCCAGAAATGACTGTCTAGAATGCCGTACCCCAGAGTAGAACGTACCGATTGATCACGACGGCCCCTTCTAGAGAACATATTACTTTCATACCTTAAATGGTATGAAAGGAGGGAGGGTACATTTCTCATGAGGAGATAATTACAAATGCTAGCAGAACAAGACGACCAACCCCCGTATTCAGATGTTGATGACAATGATGAGTTAGTTTAAATGATATGGATGTTCGGAGATGAGATTGATCAATGAATGTCCAGCTGATGTGATTCTTTACATTATGAAATCATGTGAAGAAGTGAGCAAAATAAAATGCTAAAATGGAGTGAATCCATTTCAATTTACTTTACACTATTCCAAGATAGTTTATTTTTATTTTTCAATTTACTTTGCCAATCCAAGATATTTTAGTTTATTCTTTATTACTTTATACTATTCTAATATGGTGGATCTCATGTTGTAAAAATCATTGCTATTCTAAAATGGTTTGTTTCTTTTCACTTTGTAAAAACAAGTGCCTTAACACTGAGCGTGGTATGAGAACGGTTTCTGTGAAAGGAGGGACGAAGAAATGTTCTGATACCAAGCCATTGCTGCTATTTTGAAGAATGATATTGAATGTAAACACTAGAAGTTATGCACAAGGGAAAACTTTTATGTTTGAACACAGACAAGAATTTATTTTGTATTTTTGTAAAGCCGGCTGTAAAACCATTCCATTTGATTGTATGTTTGTTAATATGAGATATGTAATATGCAAATTTCAGATGAAGAACTCATTGATTTCAGTATTATACACACCTTTTAGGTGTGTAAGGAGGGACTGTTAGAAATTAAAATCAATGTTTTAATGGGGAAATGTAGTTTAAACATGCCGTCAGTTTTAATGCTCTTTTATACTGAAAAACCAGAAATTCTTGTGCACAAGCAGTTAAGCTTTTATTCTGAAAATCCTTCATCTCCGGTTAGCATTTAGCATGTGGCTAATATACGATTTCCTAAAGAGGTGAATTTAGTAGCGAAATGATCTGGAGTGGTGCAAACCGAAGCCTACTGATTTAACACTACAACTATAGATGTCGAGATACTACCATGCTGAATATTAAATGAAGGTACAGTTTATTTGAATACATTATTGTTTACAGACGAGAGTAGCATGTGACAACATCCGGAATGACCGGAAACCAAACGAGCCGAGAAACCAGGGGTGTCAAACGTACGGCCCGCGGGCCGGATCAGGCCCGTGAACAAGTTTAATCCGGCCCGCGAGATGATTTTGGAAAGTATAAAAAATAAAAAGAGCTCCAATTTTTCAATGAAAGAAACTGCTGTTCTAAATGTGTCCACTGGGTGTCGCAATAGCAATTATGTGAAGCGAGCAAACTATGTATAACGGGGCTGAGGAAGTAATCCTGTGTTTACAGTCTATCGTGCTTGGCTTCCTCACTCCCCAAAATGTCGCTATCAAAAAAGAGAAAAGTGGACACAGAGTGCAGAGTTTTCCAAGAAAAATGGTCATCCTCCTATTTATTCACGGAAGTGAATGGGAAACCCGTGTGTTTGGTTTGTTCGCAGCACGTTTCAGTGCTGAAAGAATATAACCTTCGTCGCCACTATGAGACTCAACATGCCGACAAATATGATAACTTGAAAGGAAAACAGAGAAGCGAAAAGGTGAAGGAATTGCTGGCGGGTCTGAAAAAACAGCAGTCTGTGTTTACTCATAGCCGAGAAATCGGCGATGCTGCAGTGAAAGCCAGCTACCTTATTGCTAATGAAATTGCAGTGGCTTCAAAACCATTTAGCGAGGGTGAATTTGTGAAGACATGCATGCTGACAGCTGCAGAGATTGTGTGCCCTGAAAAGCGTCAAGCTTTTGAAAATATCAGCCTGACAAGAAACACAGTTGCACACAGGATTTCTGATCTTTCGGAGGATTTGGACAGCCAATTGAAGCGCAAAGTTAAGTCGTTTATTGCGTTTTCAGTTGCAATTGATGAAAGCACGGACATTACAGATGTTGCGCAACTGGCCATATTCATCCGCGGAGTTGATGATACTTTGACCGTAACCGAGGAGTTTGTGGAGTTGGTGCCGATGACGGATACCACGACAGCGGCTGATATTTTCAACACACTCGAGGGTGCCCTGGACAGAGTCGGAGTGGACTGGTCACGCGCTGTCAGCGTGGCTACAGACGGTGCGCCTTCAATGATCGGGAAAAAAGCAGGTGTTGTGACGAAATTCAGGGAAAAAGTGCAGACTGCAAATGGAGGACGTGATTTTTGGACTTTTCACTGTATTTTGCACCAGGAGGCATTGTGTTGCAAGTCATTAAAGATGGATAACGTCATGAAGGTGGTCGTCCAAACTGTTAATTTCATCCGATCAAGAGGCTTGAATCACCGTCAGTTTGACAACCTTCTCAGAGATAAAGACCACAACTACGGCCTGCCTTACCACACCGAGGTAAGATGGTTAAGCCGAGGCATTGTGCTGAGGCGTTTCTTTGATTTACGAGAGGAAATTGAACAATTCATGAAACAAAAAGGCAGACCAGTGTTAGAATTTAAGTCCAAAGAATGGATGCAGGATCTTGCGTTCATGGTGGATGTTACAGAGCACTTGAATAACTTGAACACAATGCTGCAGGGGCGCAACAAAGTTGTAACGCAGTATTATGACAGCGTATGTGCGTTCAAGTTGAAGCTGTCATTGTGGGAGACGCAGCTCGCGGGAGGTGATGCAGCGCACTTTCCTTGTCTGAAAAATGTGTGCGATACCCAACATGTCGCAGACATGAAGCGGTTCAAAGATAAACTAATAGGACTATTGCGGGAGTTTGAGCAACGCTTTCAGATTTTTGGTGAACTGGAGAAAGACTTCAAAGTTTTCTGCTCGCCATTCACCGCGAATGCCTCTGATCTGCCCGTCAACATTCAACTTGAAATAATAGACTTGCAGTGTGACTCAGATTTGAAGGGGAAATTTGCTGCAGCTGGCTTAGACACATTTTATCAGTATCTTTTGCCAGGTTACCCCAACTTGACAGCCCTTGCTGCAAAAGTGTTGTGCATGTTTGGAACCACGTATATTTGTGAGCAAGTTTTCTCTGTAATGAGCATCAATAAAACAAAGCTGCGCTCAAGGCTCACGCACAAGCACTTAAATGACATCCTGAAATTGGCTGCCACTCAGGCTTTGACCCCTGATATTGATGCACTTGTGAAAGCTAAAAGATGCCAGGTTTCAGGAGCAAAAACAACAGTGGGTAACCCAACTTAAAATGCTGCATAAGACACTGCACCCTGATATAGTTATCTAAAAAATGATTGTCTTCTGTGCAGATTGAAAGAAAGTGAACAGTGTGTGATTTACTGTAATAATGACAGTAACTTCAGTTCATAAGTTAGGTTTGTTGAAATTGTTCATGCATTGCACAGCTTTTATTTATCAATAAGTAATGTAGCCTACAAGGCAGGAAGTAAGTAACTCAACCCTCTTGAAAAGTTTCTACCTCAATTTGTCTCAATCATTTGGTGAGTTAGTACAGGATTAATATGTTAAAATGACAAATTAGTTATTTGAGAAGAGTTTTTGTATTTTGTTCATTCCCAGTATATGACTTAATGTTGTTGTATGGCTTTTTGTTGATACGCCAAGTCTAAATGTGCTTGTACTGTTATTGCACTAAAGTTCACTAAACTTAAACAAAGAAAACAATCTGAAGTTGTCGTCATTTTTTTGTTATTATGCTATGATTTTACCGCTCCGGCCCACTTGGGAATAGATTTTCCTCCATGTGGCCCCTGAGCTAAAATGAGTTTGACACCCCTGGTTTAGAGTATTGATTACAGCGTTTAGAATGTGTTAAATGAAAAGTGATGAAAGAGAATATGAGGAGAAACGGCGTGTTAAGCATATATTGAATGTGAAAAGAACCTATCCTCTGTTTAAATGCAATAACGGACATTGGAGACGAGGTGAGCCGGCTGGCGGGGAGGAGCCAGCAGAGGATATATAAACAGCACCGGAGGAGAGATCGAGTCTCTTCTCTTCCCTATCGAGGAGAGCCAGATCACAGCTGTTTGTCTGACTGAACAATATTCTGTCTGTAACACTACCGCGCCTTTTTTAATTAAAGTACCCAATTGAACTTTCACAGAGACTCCATTTAGTCTCCTATTTTAAAGCTTCTCTCCTGGTCGGGAGAATAACGAACACAGTTAACACATGCTACTTAATTAAAGTACCAATTTGAACCTTCTCAGAGACCCAGTGGCGTTGCGCAATATTTCGGGGCTCCCCCGCAGGTCGGACCATGGGGTCCCGCCCCCTCCCCTAAATCAATAATAGAGTGACATGGGATAGTCATCGCGGCCACTTTTTTAAATGTTTATTTTTCAGGCATCTTTTGTAAACAGTATAGGTCAGTAGGAACTTTCTGTATAAAGATACATCTGATTTAAACAGTATAGGGTCAGTAGGAACTTTCTGTATAAATATACATCTGATTTAAACAGTAGGGTCAGCAGGAACTTTCTGTATAATATACATCTGATTCAAACAGTAAGGTCAGTAGGAACTGTATAATAATATACATCTGATTTAAACATCATTTACAAATACAAACAAGTGGCTGTGTATTTTTTGTAACATGAAGGTATATTGTAGAACGTTATAGCATCATCATTGGAGTTCACACAACGGAACGGTTCACATATATATAACATTCTGTATAAAAGAAAAGTAGCCTACAAAAAACAAACAAATAAAACACATCCTATAGGCTACATAGAGGATGCAATCAGGAGCTGCTTTGTAGGCCTATTATTTTATACGAGCGCGTCTCCTGGCATTCTTCTGCGCAAAGTCCTGTATAACAGTCTTTAAATCTATACTGCGCGCGCGTCGGCTCTCAATACTAAGGACTGCTAACCCAGACAGTCTCTCTTGCGACATTGTGCTCCTCAAATATGTCTTTATTAATTTAAGTTTTGAGAAAGATCTCTCAGCACTGGCAACAGTCACGGGTATAGTTAAAAACAATTTCAGTGCTGTGGCAACATCGGGGATACTTGGCAAAATGGACTGATTTTCAATGAGCAGGGTTTGTGCAAGGTCTTTGATTGTTCCACGCTCAATTTTCTTTATAGTAGGCCTAAGAGCATTACGGAGGGACAGGATCTGGAAAGGAAACTCGGCTGACAGGTCGTCTTTATACTGGCCTGATAAAGCACTTGCGGACTCAGACAGATCCTTGTCTGTTGCGCGCAAAAGTTCGGGGGGAAGCGAAGTCGTTTCCCATCAAGCATTTAGCTTCTGCAGCTCGTGGAGAGAAACTGCTCCGCCTCGCTCTCAAGTCTGCCGGCGTCTTTGTCCCGCGAGATTTCAACGTCTCATGCAGTCGAGCCTCCAGAGCAAGTCGGACAAAATGACTAACCATCATGCAACGCACTAGCAAGACGGCGATCGCAATTGCGCAGGTCTGCGTCCGTCTCGCTCAAACAAGCCTGCTATTTCAGATCATCAACTCAATCAACTCACGGAGAGCGGACTGGCAGATTAAATCTGGTGCAGTTATTAATTTATATCTTTGGCTTTTCCTTGTATTCATTTATATTACCTTGTATGACTATGTTTACATGCATTATCAAGGCTTGATTACTCTATAAGGCCACTACACACCAACCTGAGACCAAAGAACGCGTACCGAAGGTGTCCCGACTTTTACGTCCGCTACGTCGCCTGCGTCGGCTACTCCGCCCGCCTACGGACACACCGCAAAGACTTCAGTCGACAAGTGGCAATAGCTGTCCTTACCAGCAGGCAGCGGTAGTGTGTATTCGTCATTCAAAAGAGGCAACAACCGGAAGACAGACTGCCGAGAGAAGAAGAACAGACTGCGTGATATAAACAAGCAACAAATAGCGTCTGGGTTCCATTTTCACTCTCTATCGTCAATCGAAAACATATGGGCATAGATATGTCTCATAATTATTTGTGTGAACACAAAAATAATTTGTGTGTAAATATGTGATTTGTAAATGTAAAACACCATCCACAAATGCATTTAAAAGATTTGCAAACTCACAAATAAATTTGCAAGTGTAAAATGGATCTGCAAATACGCTAAATATTTTCAGGAATAAAAAAAAGATTTGTGAATATCTCTTTAACATTTACAAGTTTCGATCAGGCATTTGTGAATCCATTTTGTATTTGTCGACCAAAGATGCGCTCGTGGATCTCAAATCTCTGCTTGTGGATCTTCTTTTTACACACACAGAATTTTGAGACATCTTTTCCGCCGGTCTCGGCTAAAATCTACTCTTGTCACTCGGTTATTTTCGGAAACAACGTGATGGCTTGCTGATGACGACATTTCCGCATGATTTCGAAATAAGAGCATGACGGTTTGTTTAGTGCTCTGTTTTTTTATTATAATGAACAGCGGAACGTTAGATGCATTCTTTATCACCATCATCATCATCATCATCATCATCATCATCATCATCATCATCATCATCATGTTATAGTGATACAGTTAGTTTGTGTTAGTTTATTGGTTCAATATAGCATATATCGAGCACTTTCGTTGATGTTGAAGTACAGGCTATATGCCACTTTCGGGTCCCGGGGGAGCAGCTGGCAGCGAAGCAGCCCAGATAAAACTCTTTCTTCATTGTTTTTTGTGTATTCAGTCAAGCGGCATCTGTTGCAGATTTCTTCTCTGTACCGATGCATCACCCTCTCCACAATATCAACCAACACCGATTTCACTGTGTCCATAAACAGAGACGTCTTGGCCCAAGGAGCAAAATCTGCAGTAGTAGTACTGCAAGATTCGGGTGTCCAAAATGGTGGTGATGATGGTAGTCCAGGAGTTTGTTCCTGGCTGCAACTCGCGGGGGGAGACTTGGTTTTTCTCAGATCCATGGCTAGTTTTCAAGGCTCGTCTTAGTGGGGTCCTTAGTTTTATATGATTTGCTGAGTGGAGGGTGGGACTTATTGCGTTGAATGGGGGAAGGAGTCATCTGCAGAATTGAGAGTTTAAAAAAAAAGTTCTTTAAGCTTTGTAGCTTTTTCATCTATCATTTCCAACCAAGCAGCAAGAGGTCATATTTAAGAATAAGTAATAGTTTGTCACGATTTTTTATGGAAAAAGTCAAAAGTATAGTTTGTCAGAAAAAAATATATGGAAAAGTCATTGTGTACAAATAGTATGTTGGAAAAAAAAGAAAAAAAAGAAACTCAATTCATTACAAATTAATGAATATTTTACCCAGTTCTAAGCTTTGCACCCATTAAAGAAAACCCCATTCCTTACAAAGTACTTCATAGTATACCCTTTGTTAAGTGTTGCATACATCAAAGTGTGTCTAAAAGTATCTTAGTAACACAAGAAAGGAGAAAAAAGCATTGATGTTAACAAAACTGGATTCTTCCACTGAAATAGCGTTAAAATCAAAAGTGCCTTTCAAGAAAATGTATTCAGACAAAGTATTTTTTTTTGAAAAATGTTTAAGGTTTTGCATACATAAAAGGTGTATCTTACAGTTCCTTTGTGAGAGAATTACACACAAATCTGCCGAGTGTCAGTAAAAAAGTGTTAAAATCACAAACTTACCTTTTAGAGAAACAGTCTTCAAGAAAAAATCTAATCAGACAATGTACTTCATTTTCTAGTTTTAAGGTTTTGCATACCTCAAAGTGTGTCTAAAAGTATATTGGCAAGAGAAAAAATCCAAAATCTGCCTAAGCCATTAGAAGAAACTGAATTCCTTACAAAGTACTTCATATTCTACAAGTTGTTAAGTGTTGCATACATCAAAGTTTGTCTAATCTATTATGCCAGTATCATGCAGCTCGCTGATCCAGTAATGAGTGACCCGACAGTAAAACTAAACATATCTATAACTAGTGTTTGAGAGGTAATTAAAATAGCTATGTGTGATATTCTAACCTGAAGTGTGTGTTTTGTTCGCTCACCACTGCATGTGATCATGCAGAGCTGCATGTCGACTCGTCAGCAGCAGCTGATCTCTCTCTCCCGTCAGATTAGACTTCACTCGCGTTTATGTCCATATTGATCAGATCCAGCTAGTTTTAGCTAATATGACTACCTGCTTATTAAAAGACACCTAAACAATAAGTGTCGCTATGCAACTGGTGAGGCCACAAAGTATAGCACGGGACATTATGCATTTGTTTACATGCCCACCGGAACCCAGAGACATTACCAACAGATCAACGCACAATCAACCCATACAGGACATCTCTTTCTCCACATTAAGTGTTAGACATTAGAATTGACTATTCTTGTCTTTCACATACTCTTCTTGTCTGTCACATAAGTGGCGCAACTGAAGCGGTATTGCGCTAAAGGGAAATTATTTTGACCGAAGAGATTTAAACCCGGCTAACGGGAACTCTGACGTCGCCATTTTGTGTGCTTCGCGGATGCGGAGGCATTTGCCTTCATCAGATGGTATTTCGTATAGCTATGCAGGGCATGCAAGCAAAAGAACAAACAAACAAGGGAAATGAAGAATAAAATTGAAATTGTACAATATAATATTGTGGTGGTTCATCTTATAATTCAGTCTAGAGAATGCACCAGACAGTATCTAAGACCTGCAAAAATCTAAATTTTCTAGGGGGAGGCCCCCCAAACCCTTCGTGCCATTTTGTCCGCGCGCATTTTTCAGGGCAATCTCTATTGGGCTCAGGGCCATCTGTAAATTAGCTTAGATGGCCCACAGGGCCATCTCCCAAAATCCTTAATGTCATGCACTGGCGTCAGTAAAAAAGTGTTAAAATCCTCACTATTGCGGTAAGCGTGTTGTCACTTCCGGGCTATCCTGTGTGCTTCCTGTGTGCTTGCTCTGCTGCTGATAGCTTATATTATCTTAAATTAAATCGATCGTTTTTACAATTCTTGATCACGGCAGCTACCTGACGTTATAATCACACGTTACTACAGCTTAAGCACTCACAAGTCTCCTTCTCTTAGCGGCTGTAACCCCACAGTTGCTTACACTTCTTTCGGTTTTGCTAACGGTAGCTACTTTAGCTTGATAGCTAACCATGGCTACTTCCCCACCTTCGGGTGCTATTTCCTGCTCTATCTGTCTTATGTTTGGCTATTTCCCTTCCTCCTTTACTGGTAGGCCTGCGTGTGTTAAATGTAGTACAGTTGCTAGGTTGGAGGCGGGAATCATAGCCATAGAAGCCCGGTTCCGCATTTTAGAAAGTAACTTAGCTACATTAAAACCCATGTTACATTACATTGCATTTAGCTGACGCTTTTATCCAAAGCGACTTACAATAAGTACATTCGACCAGGAAGATACAACTTTGAAGAAAACAGAATCATATAAGTACATCAGGTTTCATAGAGCCAAACATTTCAAGTGCTACTCAACTGGCTATAGATAAGCCAGTCCTTTATTAGTATATAAGTGCTCTGTTAGCAGTTATTTGTTAGTAATTCTATCGCTCGAAGTGGAGTCGAACGAGATGAGTTTTCAGTCTGCGCCGGAAGATGTTCAAGCTAGCTGCTGTTCCGATTTGAATGGGGAGCTCATTCCACCATTTTGGAGCCAGGATAGCAAACCCACGTGTTTTTGCTGCTGGGAACTTGGGCCCCCCTTGCAGTGCAGGAGCAGCGAGCTGTTTGGCCGATGCAGAGCGGAGTGCACGTGCTGGGGTGTACAGTTTAACCATGTCCTGGATGTAGGAAGGGCCAGATCCATTCGCAGCATGGTACGCAAGTACCAGTGTCTTGAAGTAGATTTTAGCAGTTACCGGAAGCCCGTGAAGGGAGCGAAGGAAACAACAGAGGTGCCGATGTTGATTGTTAGGTCAAGAGTGGGACAACCTTTTACCAGAAGGAAAAGCAGTTCAGTCTTGTCAAGGTTGAGCTTGAGGTGATGAGCAGACATCCACTGAGAGATATCAGCTAGGCAAGCAGAGATGCGTGCGACGACCTGGGCCTCTGAGCGGGGAAAGGACAGAATTAATTGGGTGTCGTCAGCGTAGCAGTGGTATGAAAAACCATGCGGGCTAATGACAGATCCGAGCGAGTTTGTGTACAAGGAGAAGAGGAGGGGACCAAGAACAGAGCCCTGAGGGACCCCTGTAATTAATTGACAAGGGTCAGACTCTGACCCTCTCCAAGTTACCCTGTAGGTGCGGTCTTTGAGGTATGAGGTGAGGAGGGAAAGTGCAGTGCCTGAAACTCCAAGTTTTTGGAGAATGCGAAGGAGGATCTGATGGTTCACCGTGTCGAATGCAGCAGACAGGTCCAGAAGGATGATGACAGAGGAGAGGGATGCTGCTTTAGCAGTGTGCAGTTCCATGTTAGCCGGTATAGACTGGCAAGAGGTAGCTTGTACTAGCCGTCTACTAGCAACTCCCGAGCAGCTAGGAGACTGGGTGACTGCTCAGAAGGGGCGTAAAGCGAGACTCGCAGGTCCCCACCAACCCGTTCACGTATCCAACAGATATTCCCCACTCAGCGAGACACCCGCTGAGAAGCCAATTCTGGTTATTGGTAGCTCTATTATGAGACATGTACATTTAGAGACCAAAGCCTCCACAGTTACATGCATTCCGGGGGCCAGAGCGGGCGATGTTAAGGCGCATCTTAAACTGCTGGCTAAGAATACACGTAAATACAGTAAGATTGTTATTCACACTCGGTGGTAATGATGTTCGTTTGCGCCAATCAGAATTCACCAAAGTTAAT
Organism: Notothenia rossii; assembly: GCF_949606895.1. NCBI lineage: Eukaryota > Metazoa > Chordata > Actinopteri > Perciformes > Nototheniidae > Notothenia > Notothenia rossii. The sequence goes on from NC_136909.1 coordinate 50,951,716, forward strand.
GTGGCGTCGGTGTGTAGATATGCTAAAACAATATCGGACAGCGTAATTTTCTCTGGTCCCCTCCCCAATTTGATCAATGATGACATGTATAGCCGCATGTCATTGTTTCAGCGCTGGTTGTCTCGGTGGTGCCCAGCAAACAATGTGGGATTCGTAAATAATTGGACAGCCTTCTGGAGAAAACCTGGTCTGATTAAGAGAGACGGCATTCATCCTACTTTGGAAGGTGCAGATCTCCTTTCAGCAAACATTTCAGAGCTTTGTGGATGTAATCCATGACAAAGTGGAGTTGTGACCAGGAGGAAGAGTCGCAGTTTTATATGTGTCTCTGCGCTCTCTCCAATAAAATACCCAATATTAACGGTGTGTGTGTCTGCCCAAGGAACATTTAAAGTAAAACCTAATAGAGGTGTCACACATAATAACTTAAGAGAAGTAAATGTAACAACTACTACTGTGCAACAAAACAGGAAGATTAAATGTAGACCCTTAAACATAAGATCTTTAGCATCCAAAGCAATATTGGTAAATGATTTAATATCAGATTATACTATTGATATATGAAACTTGGTTGAGACATGAAGAATATGTCAGCATAAATAAGGCCACTCCACCCAGCCATATCAATACTCATATTGCCCGAGGCACAGGCCGAGGAGGTGGAGTTGCAGCCATCTTTGACTCAAATTTACTTATCAATACTAAACCAAAATTAAATTATACCTCCTTTGAAAGTCTCGTTTTTAGTCTTACGTATCCGACCTGGAAAACTGTGCAGCCAATCTTATTTGTTACAGTGTACCGTGCACCAGGTCCTTATTCAGAATCCTTATCAGAATTCTCTGAGTTTTTATCAATTTTGGTACTTAAAACAGATAAAGTAATTATCGTAGGTGACTTTAATATTCATGTTGACGATGATAAAAATAACCTTACTGTTGCATTTAACTCTATATTAGATTATGTTGGTTTCTGTCAGTGTAAATAAACCAACCCACTGCTATAATCACACTCTCGACCTTGTTCTGACTTATGGTATTGAAATTGAGCAACTATTAGTCGAACCGCATAATCCTGCTTTATCCGACCATTTTTTGGTAACTTTTTGAAGTACTGTTACTAGACTACAAAGCATTAGTCAAAAGCTCCTGCAGTAGAAACCTATCTGTAAAGGCCCTGACACACCAAGCAGTCACCAGAGAACTCGCCGATGCCGACGCCGACTGTTGCGTTGGCGTGTTCTCTTGCGTCTTGGCCATGTGTCGCACTGGAACACGCCGCAAAGACTTCAGCCGAGCATGTACGAACTGCGCATGCATGAGTGGCAATAACTCTCCTTACCAGCAGGCGGCGGTAGTGTGTATTCGTCATTAAAAACAGGCAACAACCGGAAGACAGAGAAGAAGAACAGACTACGTGATATAAACAAACAACAAATAGAGTGTGCGTTCCATTTTCACTCTCGTCCATCGAAAACATGTTTCGTGCAGTACTGGAGCTATCAGCCATTGGAGTGTTGCTTGTGGAAGACATTCTCAATCAACCGTTTCGCTTCTCATGCACTGATTCGCTAGCTGAACAGCCAATCAGACTGATTTCTTTGTCCGAGTGCCTGTGGCCGACACACGGCCGATTCAACATGTTGAATCAGCCGTGCGTCGGCCATGAAAGGCCAAATAAGGCGTGTCACGGCCGACGGTGCGGTACACACCAAATTGAGTTTGGGCGACTAACGAAAACGGCCGATTTCGGCCTGGTGTGTCAGGGCCTTTAGTGCTATAGCCAAATTTAAGGAAGAGATTCCACCAATACTTAACTCGATAGCATGTCTGCATGTAGGGGAGGAAACGTATACAAAATGTACACCACCCCAAATTGATCATGTTGTTGATAGTGCTACAGATGCGCTGCAAATAAAATTAGACTCTGTTGCTCCTTTGAAAAAGAAGAAAATAAAACAACATAGATTAGCTCCATGGCATAATGCCGAAACCTGCAAAATAAAGCAAAAGTCGAAACAACTTGAAAGGATATGGCGTTCCACTAAACCTGAAGAATCTTGTTTAATTTGACATATTACTCTCAATGAATATAAGAAAGCACTGAGTAAAGCGAGAGCAGCCTACTACTCTTCATTAATAGATGAGAATAAGAATAATGCAAGAGTTCTTTTCAGCACTGTAGCCAGGCTGACAGAGAGCCACAGCTCGATTGAGTCTCCTATTCCCATAGCACTCAGTAGTAATGATTTGATGTGCTTTTTTCACGATAAAATTGTTACTCTTAGAAACAAAATTAATTACCTCTTGCCTTTGACCAGTATATTGTTATCAACAGCTCCCGGAATCCTAAGTTCTAATATTACACTAGATAGTAAACTAGAATGCTTTTCAGCCATAAACCTTTAACAATTAAATTCAATGATTCTTTCTTCTAAACCATCAACGTGTATCTTAGACCCGATTCCAACTAAGCTGTTAAAATAAGTTTTTCCATTAATTAGCACTTCTTTGTTAAATATCATGAATACGTCTTTATTATCAGGCTATGTTCCACAATCATTTAAAGTTGCAGTAATAAAACCTCTTCTTAAAAAGCACAACCTCGATCCAGAGGTTTTAGCCAATTATAGACCTATTTCTAATCTCCCATTCCTCTCAACATTTTTGAGTAAGCGGTCGCAAAACAGTTGTGTGATTACTTCAAAAACAATGATTTATTTGAAGATTTTCAGTCTGGCTTTAGAACACATCATAGCACAGAGACAGCTCTGGTTAAAGTCACAAATGACATTCTAATAGCCTCTGACAAGGGACTTGTCTCTATTCTTGTTTTGCTCGATCTCAGTGCTGCATTTGATACTATCGACCGTGATATCCTATTGCAAAGACTAGAGCTTTAGTTGGTATACAGGGAACTGCGTTAGGCTGGTTTAGGTCCTATCTATCTGAACGCTCTCAGTTTGTACGTGTCAACGATGAATCTTCCATGCAAACCAAAGTTAGCCATGGAGTGCCACAGGGCTCAGTGCTTGGACCTATTTTGTTCACACTATATATGCTTCCGCTAGGCAATATTATAAGGAATCATTCTGTAAATTTCCACTGTTATGCGGATGATACTCAACTATATTTATCCATCAAGCCTGATGAAACCAATCACTTAAATAAAATTCAAGACTGCCTCAAGGACTTAAAAACGTGGATGATCTTACATTTTTTGATTATAAACATGACCAAAACTGAAGTTATTGTACTCGGCCCAAAGAATCTACGAATCAAACTATCTAAAGATATACTAGTTATGGATGGCATTAATTTGGCCTCAAGTGAGACTGTAAGGAATCTTGGTTTTGTATTTGATCAGGATATATCCTTTAACGCCCACATAAAATTAATCTCAAGGACCGCCTACTTCCATCTACGCAACATTGCCAAAATTAGGAATATCTTGCCTCAAAATGATGCAGAGAAACTAGTCCATGCATTTGTTACTTCTAGGCTGGATTATTGTAACTCTTTATTATCAGGGTGTACCAAGAAGTCAGTCAAGTTGCTTCAGCTGATTCAAAATGCTGCAGCTCGTGTACTAACCAGAGTTAGGAAAAGGGACCACATTACTCCTGTTCTGGCTACCTTACACTGGCTCCCTATAGAACACAGGATAGAATTTAAAGTTATTTTTCTCGCCTACTTAGCCCTAAATGGGCAGGCACCATCTTACCTTAAAGAACTCTTTATACCCTACTGTCCTATTAGGGCATTGCGTTCCAATAATGCAGGGTTGTTGGTTGTTCCTAGAGTCTCTAAATGTACAATGGGAGCCATGCCTTTTCTTATCAAGCTCCACATTTGTGGAATCAGCTTCCAGTTTGTGTTTGGGCGGCAGACAGCCTATCCGTTTTTAAGAGTACGCTTAAGACCTTCCTTTTTGATAAAGCTTATAGTGATCAAATAAAATAATCTAATAAGAGTGCATTGACGTAGATACGTTGTGCCTCTTCACCTATACATTTGAGTTCTTACTCTTTTACTTAAATCCTAAAAACTTAGATCTTACATTTAAAACTTTATCCAAACCTTTCCCTTCTCTGACCTCTCGAGGTTTATTAGAGGGTAACAGGTTGCAGAGAACCCCTAGCCCGGCCGGGGAGTGTGGAACGTAGTCACTTATAGACACATGCATTTCCAAACATTTGGACTAAATGTTGTAAATGTATTATCTTTTCGATTTACACACAGCATCTATTGCACGTCTGTCCGTCCTGTGAGAGGGATCCCTCCTCTGTTGCTCTCCCTGAGGTTTCTCCCATGTTCCCCTTTAAACTGTTGGGTTTTCTCTGGAAGTTTTTCCTTGTACGATGTGAGGGTCAAAGGACAGAGAGTGTCGTATTGTCATACTGATATTCTGAACACACTGTGAAGACCACTGAGACAAATGTAACATTTCTGATATTGGGCTATATAAATAAACAGTGATTGATTGATTGAAAATCACAAACCTACCTTTTCGAGAAACAGTCTTTAAGAAAAAATCTAATCAGACAATGTACTTCATTTTGTAGTTTTAAGGTTTTGCATACCTCAAGTGTGTCTAAAAGTATCTTGGCAAGAGAAAAAAAGCCCAAATCTGCCTAGGCCATTCAAAGAAACCAAATTCCTTAGTTGTGTTGGGGGTTAGCATCAGACCTGTTGAAGGGGGGCGTTACAGGGGGACGAGTCCGTCTGGCTCTCTGAGGGATGGTATGTGAGAGGATCACTGAAGATCAAACTTAGATCAGCAATTGTCGCAGAAGGTAGGCTGTGTGTAAACTCCAGAGAGGGGAGGTTTTCACGCTGTATGTTAGGATTATGTTTTAAACAGGACCCAGGCGCAGGCAATGACTGAAGATGTTTAAATGGTTTATTGTTTCGGAGACTCAGGCAGGTTTGGTGATTATGGAGGTCCGGAGTGGAGGTAGGCAGTGAGAGGCTGGACTGATTACCAGGCAGGCAGGTAGGATGCAGGAAGAAGCAGGCAGGTTGGCTGGAAGCTCTGGTGGATGATGGCCGAGGGATTGCACTGGAAACACAAGAGAAACTAGTTACAAAGAGTACGGATTTACACGCAGACAGGATAACTGAATGGGCAGCCAGGAGGATGTAATACCACTGGTGTAGAAAACAATCTGGCGGTGAGTTGCTGGGAGACTGGAGTAGATAAGCTGTGTCCTGATTAGATGATGAGGGACAGCTGAGTCGGACGGCCAGGTGAGAGCAATCAGGCTGCTGCCTGCAAGGGACACCACACCCTCTCCACACACACACACAGGGGAACAAACAGGGACACAGTTTGGACTGTGACAGTACCCCCCCCCTCAACGGGAGCCTCCAGGCGAACCACCAGGCTTATCTGGGTGGTCCCTGCGAAAGTCCCGAATGAGAGAGGGACATAGAATGAGCTTGCGGGACACCCAGCTCCTCTCCTCAGGACCATAACCCTCCTAATCAACCAGATACTGGTACCCACGGCCCCGGCGGCGAATGTCCAACAGCCGTCGGACCGTGTAGGCCGGGTGGTCATCAATAACAAGGGTGGGTGGAGGGGAGATGGCTGGAGGGCACAAAGGGCTGGACAACACTGGTTTCAACTGGGACACATGAAAGGTTGGGTGAATTCTCATGGAGGGAGGTAGCTTGAGTCTAACAGCAGATGGATTGATTATGCGCTCAATCACATAGGGGCCAATGAAGCGTGGTTTCAACTTCTTAAACTCAGCTTGTAAAGAAATATTCTTTGAAGAAAGCCAAACTTTCTGACCTGGTTGGAACTGGGGAGCTGCGGTCCGGTAGCGGTTTGCAATATGCCGATTGCGTTCATCGGAGCGGAGAAGGGCAGAGCGGGCATCCTTCCAAATCCTACGACAACGACGGAGATGGACTTGGACAGAGGGAACTGCGATCTCATCCTCTTGGGCTGGGAACAAAGGGGGTTGATATCCAAGAGAACATTCAAATGGGGACATACCGGTAGCAGCACTAGACAGTGAGTTATGAGCGTATTCAATCCAGGGCAGATGTAAGCTCCAGGAGGTGGGATTCCGGGAGGTGACACAGCGAAGTGCAGCTCCAAGGTCCTGATTGGCTCTTTCGGCCTGCCCGTTAGTCTGAGGATGATAGCCTGAGGAGAGACTGACAGATGCTCCAAGTGCTCGACAGAATGCTTTCCATACCTGAGATATGAACTGTGGCCCTCTGTCGGAAACAATGTCTGTTGGAATGCCATGGAGCCGGACAAAATGATTGACCAGGAGGTCAGCAGTTCCAGAGGCTGTGGGGAGTTTAGGAAGAGGCACAAAATGAACTGCTTTGGAAAAGCGATCAACAATAGTGAGAATGGTTGAGTTACCCTGTGAAACCGGGAGGCCGGTAACAAAATCTAGGCCGATGTGACTCCAGGGACGACTAGGGACTGGGAGAGGCTGGAGTAGACCGATAGGAGCCTGGTGTGAAGACTTGCTACGGGCGCAAATCGTGCAGGCCAGCACAAAGGCTCGAGAGTCCGCTTCCATAGAAGGCCACCAGAAGTGTCGTCTCAGGAGGGATAGGGTCCGACTCACACCCGGGTGGCAGGCAAAGCGGGAAGCATGGGTCCATAGGAGAACCTGTGAGCGGACAGAGTCAGGTACAAACAAACGGTTAGCTGGACCCTTTCCTGGATCTGGATGGTCTCTCTGTGCCTTCCTCACTGAGTTCTCAATCTCCCATGTTACAGCGCCCACCACTCTGGTAGCGGGGATTATGGTGTCAGGAGCTATGGGATCCTGATCCACTGCAAACTGCCGGGACAATGCGTCAGGTTTAAGGTTTCTAGAACCAGGTCGGTAGGTAAGGGTGAAGTTGAACCTCCCAAAAAACAATGCCCAGCGTGCCTGACGGGAGTTTAGTCGTTTGGCAGTTTGTATGTAGACCAGGTTCCTGTGGTCTGTCCACACAATGAATGGATGTTCAGAGCCTTCCAGCCAGTGCCTCCATTCTTCCAGCGCAAGCTTAACAGCAAGCAGCTCCCTGTTGCCAACATCATAGTTGCGCTCAGGGGTTGTCAGTCGTCGGGAAAAAAAAGCACAAGGGTGAAGCTTTTGGTCGGAGACTGAGCGTTGTGATAGAACCGCCCCCACACCGGTGTTGGATGCATCAACCTCAACAATAAACTGAAGAGATGAGTCAGGGTTCATAAGAATAGGAGCCGAGGTGATACGTCTCTTCAGCTCAGAGAAGGCAGCCTCAGCCTGAGTAGTCCACGAGAAGGGGATTGCTGGGGAGGTGAGTTGGTTGAGAGGACCGGCAACACGACTGTAGTCTCTGATGAACCGGCGATAGAAATTTGCAAAGCCCAAGAAACGTTGGAGCTGCTTCCTGGTGGAAGGCTTGGGCCATTGTGCCACTGCTTGTACCTTCTCTAGGTCTGTTCTCAGCTGACCTTGCTCAATGATGTAGCCCAGGAAATCCACTGAATCCACGTGAAATTTGCATTTCTCTACTTTGACAAACAGCTTGTTCTCGAGGAGCCTTTGTAGAACCTGCTGCACATGTTGGGTGTGTTCCTCCATGGTCTGTGAGAATATCAAGATATCATCAAGATACACAAATACTGAACGGTTCAGGAAGTCACGAAGGACATCGTTCACAAGAGCCTGGAAGACAGCTGGGGCATTGGTGAGTCCAAAGGGCATCACTAGATACTCGAAATGGCCTAGTGGGGTGTTGAACGCCGTCTTCCACTCGTCTCCTTGACGTATGCGGACCAGGTGGTAAGCATTCCTGAGGTCGAGTTTCGAGAAAATGGTGGCCTTCTGTAGGGGTTCGAAGGCTGAATTGATGAGGGGCAGTGGATACTTGTTCTTGATGGTGATGTTGTTAAGGCCCCGGTAGTCAATGCAGGGGCGTAGGGAGCGGTCCTTCTTGGATACAAAGAAGAAGCCTGCTCCGACGGGAGAAGAAGAGGGTCTTATGATGCCAGCAGCCAGTGAGTCTTTGATGTATGTCTCCATGGCCTCACGCTCAGTTCGGGACAAGTTAAACAGGCGACTGGATGGGAGAGATGCCCCAGGAAGAAGATCTATTGTACAGTCGTAAGGGCGATGAGGGGGCAGAAAAAGAGCTCGCTGCTTGCTGAAAACCTCTCCCAGGCGATGATAAACCGGAGGGACAGCGGACAAGTTGAGTGGCTCCTGCTGAACTGGAGGAATACCGACCTCTGCTGGGGTAATTGCAGACCACAGGCATGAAGAGTGACAAAAGGAACTCCAACTCCTTACTTGATTCTCCGACCAGTCCATGTGGGGGTTGTGCAGTCTTAACCATGGCTGGCCCAGAACTAGGGGTGTGTGAGGGGAGGACATGACGTGGAACTGAATCATTTCATGGTGATTACCGGACAGGACGAGATGTAGGGGTTCGGTGACATGGGTAACGCGTGCCAGGAGCTTCCCATTCAGACCTCGAGCATTGAGAGGAGCTGTCAGAGGTTGAGTTGAGATGCCGGCTGAGGCAACCAGTTGGGCATCCAAAAGACTCTCATCAGCCCCAGAGTCCACTAGGGCAGGCAGAGAGAGAGACTGTTGATTTAACAGCAGTGTGGCTTCAAGAGGCTTGCGGGTCTGGGGGGTTGAGGAAGAAACAGCCTTGCTCACCAGTATCCCCACCTTTACTGGCGAGCACCCTCTTTTGGGCGCTGGGGGCATGTGTCCACGAGATGACCGGAGTGAGCACAGTAGACACAAAGTCCCTCTCTCATTCTCCGGAGACGTTCTTGGGGAGTGAGTCGGGCTCTGCCTAGCTGCATCGCTTCCTCTGAAGACAGGAGAGGAGAAAAGACTTCAGATGGAGCACTAGGACTTGGGAAAGTCTCCGACCTGAATCTTGCGAGAGGAGACGAGACGAGACAGGGCAAGAGGGGAGTGACCCAGAAGATCGACTGGCTCTTTCCCTACGGCGCTCCCTAAGGCGGTTATCCAGTCTTATGGCTAGGGAGACCAACTCATCCAAGTTAGCTGATTCGTCCCTGACTGCTAACTCATCTTTAACAGAATCAGTTAGCCCGGTTTGAAAAACCCCTTGAAGCGCTGTGTCATTCCACCCCGCCTCTGCCGCTAAGGTCCTAAATTCCACTAAGTATTCGGCTACACTATGGGAGCCCTGTCGCAGTGAGAGGAGGCGTTTAGTAGCGTCCCTACCGCTGACGGGGTGGTGGAAAACTTTCTTCATTTCTTCTGTAAACTCTGGATAAGAATAACAGAGGTTGGACTGACTCTCCCATACAGCTGATGCCCAGGCTAGGGTGCTACCTGTAAGTAAACCTATCATATAACAAATCTTAGCTCTGTCATTAGCATAAGTAGACGGCTGCTGCTCAAACACAAGAGAACACTGTATTAAGAAAGAGTTACATGTCCCTAAGGCACCTGCGTACCGCTCTGGAGTGGGAATGTTTGGCTCACGTGAAGGGAGAGCGGGCTGGGCTGGAACCTGTGCTAAGGGAGCTGGATCCTCCGGAGCAGGCGGAGCAAGATGAGTTGAAACCAGGTTGAGGTGATGTCCCATCTGTGCTACATTGGCGGCTAGTGATGCGAGGTTATCCATAACCTCTCTGAGCATCTGGTCATGCCGGCCCACGAGGACGCCTTGGTTGGAGAGAGCCTCACGAATTGGGTCCGGGCCTGCTGGGTCCATGGTGGCCAGATTGTTCTGTTAGGATTATGTTTTAAACAGGACCCAGGCGCAGGCAATGACTGAAGATGTTTAAATGGTTTATTGTTTCGGAGACTCAGGCAGGTTTGGTGATTATGGAGGTCCGGAGTGGAGGTAGGCAGTGAGAGGCTGGACTGATTACCAGGCAGGCAGGTAGGATGCAGGAAGAAGCAGGCAGGTTGGCTGGAAGCTCTGGTGGATGATGGCCGAGGGATTGCACTGGAAACACAAGAGAAACTAGTTACAAAGAGTACGGATTTACACGCAGACAGGATAACTGAATGGGCAGCCAGGAGGATGTAATACCACTGGTGTAGAAAACAATCTGGCGGTGAGTTGCTGGGAGACTGGAGTAGATAAGCTGTGTCCTGATTAGATGATGAGGGACAGCTGAGTCGGACGGCCAGGTGAGAGCAATCAGGCTGCTGCCTGCAAGGGACACCACACCCTCTCCACACACACACACACAGGGGAACAAACAGGGACACAGTTTGGACTGTGACACTGTATAAATATGTCATCGTGATGATACACTGATGGCTGGCTTACGCTGCAAACTTCAACACCTTTTAACAAGAGAGTTAGTTCATAAAAAATTATTTTGGATATTTTACACATCAGCAAAAAACATATTTGATTTTAAAAATAAGCTAGATACAAACACATACCGTTTTAAATACATACTGTATATACTCACTTTCCACAGGGAATGAATCATATGGGGTTCCACCAAAAGAGTTAATCCTCTCTAATATTCCAATTCGTATTTGGTTCAGACTTTCCTGAACTGAGACACACAAACAAAAGATTTGATTAAAAATCTACACCACATTATTTGTACATAGAGGGTGCTTTCCCAAAGCTTCTAAATCATTACGAGCAGTGCTTGAATTGGAATAAAAAAGGTGCCAGTACTCTAAATCAGCAACAAGTATTTGGCACAAAGTCATAGTATATCCTATAATGCTGGTGGGTTTGTCTCTTTACTGTATATTTTAGAAAGGCTCACTGTACTTAAACCAAATGACTCAGGGTGCATCTGAGATTAGAGGGGGTGCAGTGGTAAAGTGCTATTTTTATAAGTGGGGAGTGGACCTGACACCCTCTAGTCTAGGGGGGTCCGGGGGCATGCCCCCCCGGGAACATTTTTTTTTAAATATTGAAGTTAGATGCATCAATCTGGTGCACTTTGAGAGCAAAATGAAGAGATATATGGATACCTCTCAACATCCATAATGAAACAACTGTAAACAGATATACCTTTTCTTTATGGATATAAAAGAAAGTAAAGCTTGACTCCTACTGGCTGGTTAAATGACTCCTCGTCCCTGAGGCCACTACCAGTTTTTTGTGCCATTTTGCTGGATTTATTTGTCAATAGCGTTGCTGCACAAAGTGATAGCCCTCTAGTTTAAATCTACTACCCAAAAAGAAACATATGGAGATGGGTTACTATTTAAAAAAAATTGCAAATCTATTTGGGAACAGTGGGTCCGGGCCTCAAATCCTATAGGGGGGTCCTGGGGCATGCTAAGATATTTTTTTAAATGTTGGACTTAAATGCATCAATCTGGTGCATTTTGAGGGGGAAATAAAGAGAATACACGCATATGAAACAAAAATGTTTACATTTAAATAATCATAAAATCATAAGTATATGGCCATAACAAATAACATACAATATCCAATATGAAAAAACATTGAAACTTGTTTATTTATTTGGTTTTGGTTCATTTATAGTTGTGAGTGTGTCTGGGCTCCTGAATCGGCCTCTCATGTCTCCCTCCTCTCCCCCCTGCTCCTCTTTGAGGCAACAGCAAAGTCTAGTTTTAGCTCTCAACAAGTTTATCTTACCTTTTTTCACCTAGTTAACATTTTGTTTGTATTATTCATGCATATTTTACTAATCACTACCCCCTCAAATGGAAATATGTGTTTACATAAATGGTGACCGAACCGTTTGAGACCCACTGAGATAACTTAAACTAAGTTAACTATCTAAAGACTCAGAGAGTAATTTACCTCACCAGAGCTGTAGTTATCAGCCTCTCAGTCTGACAGCAAAGGACTCTCCCTCCACCTTGTTGTTGAAACAGCTCCTTATATCCGTTAGTGCAGCTAGCTAGCACCAGATGCTAACAACAATACACGTAACCGGTGCGCGCGCTTTCTCGCTCGCTCCCGCAACACATACACCAACACACACCCTCCCGAGCTTGAATGACAAACAGAGACCAATCGAGGGCATTAGTATGATCTGTATGAAAGTGGCAATGTCGGCAGGACACGTCATGTAGACAGCCAGTCACCCTCTGTGAGGCAGAGTCAGACCCACATTTGCGCTGCGTTGCGTTTACAATATATACGTATATTGCCGGCGGCTGAGTACCGGCATTTTACTGAGTACCGGCACCTTGCAGTAAGAAGTGCCGGTACCACATGGGTAAAAATCAGAAGTGCCGGTACTGCGTACCGGTGAGTACCGGCCCAATTCAAGCACTGATTACGAGCCGTAGTGCTGTTACAAAATATATACAACAGATGCACAGAGGTTGTTTAACACACACCAAGCAACATTAAATAATTACATGATATTATAAAATAAAATAAAATGTACTTACCAGAGTTTTTCGAGATCAGATCCAGGTCAAGAAAACGCAGAGGAAGTATGGTGCTGGCTCATTAGCCCTCTCACTCTTCTTAGAATGATCCTGTGCATTTTTACAGTTGAACTCCTATCCCCTTATAAACCACAATAACAATAGCACTTAATTAACACTAATAATTTTAAAAACCTTAAATGTAATTTAGAGAGGACAACTAAAGTGTAAGGTGACTGTTTTAAACTAATTCCACCACTCTGTCTACTGGCATTACAGCAAAAACAGAGAGATGGCAGGAAGGGGGGAGACAGTCTCCCCCAACTTTACAGACACTGTGTTTTAGAGAGAACAATACAAGTGTAAGGTAACTGTTTTTAAATTCCATCTCCCTCTGTCTACTAATAAGATGGCAGGAAGGGGGGAGGAGGGGGTAGGGACAGGCTCACACAGTCACACACATCTTCACAGACCATCCCTTTATAAACTAAAGTAATTCAACATTAGTTAACAGTCTCCCCAAAACTTAAAAACCATTATGAATCATAGTGCTAATACACAATAAATACAATATATACACAGAGGTTGTTTAACACACAACATACAACATTTAATAATTATATGAAGTGTTTACCAGAGTTTTTCAGGATGAGATCCAGGTCAGGAAAACGCACAGAAGAAGTGCTAGGGTGGTTCATTATCTCCTTTCTCTTGTTGGAGAAACTAGATCTCCTTATAAACCCTTAGCTAGGTCAATGGCTAAAAAAATGACAACCAATCGGTCTAATCCTTGCAATGTAGACAGAGACTTCCTCATAGCTAGTAAACTAATTAACACAAATCATATTAAAACCTTAATCTAATTTAGATAGGACAATAAAGTTTGTATGGTGACTTTTAGTATAGTAGAGAGGGGGGTGGTAGGGGTAGACAGTATCACACACCGTCTACCTCCATCACCGCAGAAGGAAGGAGGCTTTGAAACGAGAGTAGATGTTAGCTTAGGTTCCCGTTAGAAAGGGCTGTCTGATGAAGAAGGAAAGTGGTAACATACATCAATACTATTTTTAATTATTATGTTTACACACACACACACACACACACACACACACACACACACACACACACACACACACACACACACACACACACACACACACACACACACACACACACACACACACACACACACACACACACACACACACACACACCCCCACACACACACACACACTCACTCACTATCTTCTGCTCAACTTCATAGAGACTGTCTTAATTCACACATAGGCTAATCAAAAGGCTAATTCGATTGACAACAGTAGCTAGACTACAATGAGGCATATCAGAGCGGCATGTTATAACACCTCGAACAGTGGGTCATTATAGATAACACATCGAACAATGGGTCAATACGGGGGTCATTATAGATAACACCTCAAAACAATGGGGTCATTATGGGGGTCATTAGCATACAAAGGGGTCATTAGCATAAGTAGTTACAGTTTCAGGCACCTGTCAATTTATAAGTAGTAGCAGATGTGACCTGTCACAGCTCCTGTCACTTTTTATGCATACTAATGTGATTGAAAGGGCATCAGTATTACTACTCGTGTAGGACAGAGAGTGAATACACATACTATACAGAGATGCTGTATGAGAAGCCAATGTGAGTTTGGAACATTGAACAATGTAAATCTATTCAAGTAGACCTCAACAATGGAATTATGATCAGTAGAAATGGCCATGACATGGGACCTTTAAATCTTTTTTTTTTTAAATCTTTTTTTAGTTAAAATCTTTCATTAGTTTTACCAAAATAACTTGATTTAATTGTATTTGAAAATAAAATGTCCAAAGAAATGAATCTGCCTGTTCAGTTTCTGTTGGAATGTGAAGGGTTAAATGAAAGAAGCTCCTTTGGCCCTCTCTGCGAGTTACTGTGAAGACAGGAGCTGATTGGTGGTCCTGCTGTAAATTCACAGAGGGCCCGCTATAGTAACTCAATGAGAGAGTAATGTCAAATGACAGTGCAATCGACCAATCATATCTTCCCTCTAAATGGGTGGGGCTTTATTTTCGCGGACTTTATGACAAGTTCCGCCCTCTGTGAAGTTGATGCATGTGTGTTAGAGGGTGTTTCTTAATGTCGAGGACGCTTCCTTGGTAGGACATGTCCCTCCGAGTCAGGTCTTTCAGAAGCGAGGCAAGAATCCTTCCTAGCCTCTGAAAACGAAGAATGGTGGAACAGGCTAACAGGTGTGCAGGTGTGCGTCATATGTGAGGCCCCCGCCTCCAAGCAATCCCAGTATTGACATGAGCAGAGGTCTTGTCATTCAGTGTCTGATGGTCTACCTAGGGGAGTCCACAGATCATCTCTTAAAAGAGTATGATGTAAGTTGAATTGTTAACATATAAAAAGTGGATCTCTGTTTCTCTTTCTATCTGTCTATATAACTATCTATTGTATCTCTCTTTTCTTGGCAAGCTAAAATCTCAAAAGACAATAATAACTATATTCCTCCCATTAACTGTTTGGGCTATTGGGCATTGTCCTTTGTAAGTTTCTTGTCTTGCACATGTGTATCGTTTTTTTTTAAGACTGGTCAATTGGTATACAGGTTCCTTTCTATGAGCCTTTTCCAGAGCAGCTGAAAGACAATTTCAAGACAAAATAACTGAATAAGTCTTTTCAGACAATAATTTATGTTGTCATTAAATTGTTAAAATGACCACATACTTTTTAACTTACCTTGCAGAAAACTGTGTTTTTTGCAAGTATTTAATCCCTTATTTTTCACACATGTAGTCGATTGCATGTGTTGCACGAAAAATGAGTGTGCAGTCTCTGTTCATCTTAATTAACTTAATAACCTAAATAAACCAAACAATTTAATTGAATGAATATAAATTGTATGCTGTTAATATAAATATATATTTAGTAAATGTACTATCATACAATAATGATTGGTATTAATGGATTATAATGGACAAAGAGGATAAAAGAAAACCACAGTCTGTGGGAACCTAAACTCCTTAATGAGTAGTAGGTAGTAGTAGTTAGATTATGTGAAAAGTATTTTCAGGATTGTGTCATTCAAAGATTGGTGTTATGAAAGGCTGAAAAACAGTCCATATTGTTATAATACAATTAGTGTATTTCTTTTGCTGGCAGAAAAGGAGAATAAATAACAAACAAAACAAACAACAAAACATCGGAATCTGCTAAATTGTTCATTTAAACAGCGATATAGGCAGATAATATGACATGTGCATTCCTAGATAATTAGCACCTTTTCTTGGCTGATCAGTTGAAATACACAATATGTTTCTATTTCAGGATCCTGATGAGGACAGCGTGTCACAGAAACTTGCTGCAGGTAGGATGGAGATCTATAGAGCAAAGAACCATGCAACCATGCAACCATGACATCTGCTGAAACTCTGATCCATGCCTTCATTACATCCCGACTTGGATTACAAATATTACTTCTCACCTACAAAACAACCAACAACCTTGCCCCCCCCCCCCCCCCCCCCTCTATCTCAGTGACCTCATCCAACCACACACCCCTAACCGTCACCTCAGATCTGCTGAAGCTAACATACTACAGCCAATCAGGACAGAGCTTCCGGATTATTATTATTAGTATTATGGTGGAAGCCATCAAAGTCCTGACTGCTCTGGGGACTTCCAGCCATGATAGGATTTCCTTTGTGTATTTTCTTTCTAACATTTTTTAGATGTTGGTGAACATTTTGTTGTTGTTTGTTAGATTCTGCACAAATAAATATACCTGCTGTAAGTTATAGGCTTGGTGGTTTGTCAACTGAATGTGTATATGACATCTAATATGATTAAGTTTTACATTTAAATTAATCTCAGCAAAATCTTGATTGGATTAGACATAGAAAATGTATGGCAGCAAAGTGACATCTAATATTATTAAGTACATCTAAATTAATTACAGCCAGACATTAAGTAAATATTAATTGATTTAGAACAGATATTGAGTCAATTTCAATTAATTTCACACAGATATTTAGTAAATATAAATTGATTTCGAACAGATATTTAGTAAATATAAATTGATTTGACAAAATATATTCAGTAAATATAAATCAAATTCTACCAGATGTTTAGTAAATCTAACTTAAGTTTGTTCAAATAATTGGTAAATAAAAACTAAATTAAAATGAATAAATTCCACACATTTACTTATTATAATTATGTTTTATAAACTCAATTTATTCAGTACTTTCTAATCAAATTGTTGTGATTAAAATCTATTTAATTATATTAATTGTCACTTTGCTGCCACCATTGTTTTAAGTAACTATTGGTCACAGTTTTGACAGTGTATTGATGAACATTGGTAAAGGTTTAAAGAACAGAGCCGGACCATTAGAACGCTTGCACACAGTGATTACGCTCTCTGATAGGCATGCACATGCACCAATGTTTTTCCTGAGGATAAAAATAACATATTTGGACATTTAAATAACGGCAATAAATAAGATGATACAATACGTCGTATAAGTGGTACTTTTGACTATTTAAATCCTAAGGACATTGCATCACACCTTTTATGTTTAAAGGACAATCATTCCAGACTCATCAGAATGAAAGCTGAAGCTTATTTAGTAGTCCTTCAAAGCGCATGGCTGCATTGAAAAGGAAGCATGTTATTCAAATGACCATACAGCAGGCCCAAGAAGAGGAGCTTAGAAAAGAAAAGGGAAAACAATCTTTCTTTTAAAAACAAAACTGGCAGCACTTGATGCCATACTGAAAATCCACTTAAGGCGTTGATCTGAAGAATCTAAAAAGATACCGTTTCCTTCTGCCACAACTAACTTCAACTGTTTATCCGGCCAATACAACCATCACTCACAGGATACATGCTCACGCTTCAAGATGAAAATACATCAAGAGAAAACTAATTCCATAAAGGAAGATGGATTTTGTTTTGTTTGCCCTGCTGGTCACTTAAGCAACGACCAGCAACTGGTTGATTGTGGCACCTGGGGAGACCACAAAAGTCACTGCTATCCAGCCCAGCAACCTCTAGGCCTGACACAATGCTGGTTTCAACGACCTTCCTTTGACCCATAGTTCTCAGCAGAATGTTTGACCGTCTTCCTTGTAGGTTAAGTTTATTCATAAATCCTAATGTGCAAAACGAAGAATTGCATAGATATGCACTGTTGTGTTCCCCTTTTTGTCTTCAACTTGGACCGGCACTGTGGAGAATTTGCAACTATCTTCCTCGGCCCCAATAAGGTATCTGTCTGAATTGAGGCTCCAGCATTGTCTGCAGATGCTTCTTCCATTTCCTTCTGCTCGTTCTCCATGTCCTTCCTTTCTTGGTAGATGTGCAACATTCTGGGAAGATTTAGATTGCATATGTTGCATCTCATTCCTTTCCTGCAGTCTCTGGCCGAATAGTCCATTTAGCTTAGGAACCTTCCTAACCGAGTGAAATGACCCGGAAGTCCCTCAGTGGCAGCCATGATAAGTGCCGTTTGAATTCTCTAGATCAGGGGTTCCCAACCTTTTTTCCCAAGAGCCCCCCCAAATGACTCCTGTTGGAAGTTGCGCCCCCCCCCCCCCCTTGTGTGTGTGTGTGTGGGGGGGGGCGTAACTTCCAACAGGAGTCAACAGGGCGCAACAGCGGTAATTAAAGTTTAAAAGTCTCAAAATGCTACAACTACTGTCACAAACTGGATGGAGACCGATCTGATCGGAGCAACTGTGACAAATAACCCAACTGAAACCGGCATGGACAATGACTATGTTTTAAAAATGCCCTTATCCAGAAAAGCCTGGTTTGGACACTTTACGGGCAGAAACAAGATTTCTATTAAAGAAAGAATTATACATTTCTGTCTTTTCATGCCTTTAATCGCTACTAATTTGCATTTTTATTCAAATTAATTAATCAATTATTTTTATATATTTGTATTGTAATGTAGAGACAAGGCTTTTAGTGACAATCATGTATTGCCTTACAATTACATGTAAAAAAAGAAAAAAAAAAAGTGTAAATATGATATTTGGCCCCAGGTTGGGAACCACTGCTCGAGATGATAAGAAAGGAGGTTTCAAACTTCCTTTATAACCTCCTTTAGCTTAGGAACCACTGGACCTCCCTCACCGAAAGGAGACAATGCTGCCCCACAAGGCCTTGCAGCCGCCGTCACACAACCACGGAAACAACCGATTATGACCGAGAAATGATATCATGAAAGTTACGGTGCTTATGAAGCATTTTAAAACGTATGTGGTAAGTTGCCAAAGTGCTTTGTTTTGAACGTTCATCAGTATTATAATCAAAAAGAGAAATATGAATGTTAGTTTTTACTGAAATGATCAAATAAAGTCAACATTTGACAGTATTTACTGAGCTGTGTGGGGTTTGTTCAACTTTTAAAAGATGTTTGAATGGTGTTATACACAGTGATAGATGTTAGGGACTAACGTGTTACGATTATTGTGTTATGTCACGTTTTGTATATCTTGTTTTGGGTGTTTTGCTGTTCTCCCTGCCATGTTTTCCTCTTGGTATATTGTCTGGTCCTTCTTCCTGTGTTTTTCCCCTGTCGTTAGTTTCCCTGGTGTGTCTAATTGTCTAATTGTGTTCCCCTGTCGCCATTGTGTTTCTCCTCCCCTGCCCGGCTGTTTCTCGTCCCTGTATTTAGTCTTGTCTCTTTCCTGTGTTCAGTGTTGGTTCGTCTTTTGTTTGTGACTGAGTTCACCGGTGAGTGTTCTGTTTTGTCCAAGTTATTATTTTATCCTTGAAATAAAGGCAATATCAGTGTAATCTGCATTTGGGTCCTGCTTGCTTCACCCACCGTAACAGTACGAACCAACCCAATATGGGCCCAGCAGATCCTTTTGAGCAGGAATTGTTGGATTTTAACTTTTCTTTGGCTACCTGCTCTGATCGATGGACGGGAGCGTCCGGGGTTCAGCAGCGAGAAGCTGCTCTGGCAGAGGCGCGCCAGATAACTATGGAGAAACCAGGCTTGGTGAGATTCTTACCTGGCTGGATTTTGGATTTCCTCTCGGTGTGTTATCCCCTGCCTGCTAGCTTTAGGCATGCTAGCTCTCTGTCTCCCAATTCCCTTTATGACACCACACACATCGGTGTGGTCCGTTTGGAGTCAACCCTTGCTTCTGCCCCAGTTCCCTCTCCAGTTTCCTCTCAAGTCCCCTCTCAAGTCTCCTCTCGAGTTCCCTCTCAAGTCATCTCTCGAGTTCCCTCTCAATTCACCTCTCGAGTCCCCTCTCAAGTTCCCTCTCAAGTCCTCTCTCAAGCCCCTCTCGAGTCCCCTCTCGAGTTCCCTCTCCAGTCCCTACTCAAGTTCCTACTCAAGTCCCAACTAGTGCCGTTGGAGGTTCCGCTGGGGGTCCTGCCAACCCTATGTCCTGTCCCGTTGGGGATCCCACCGACTGCTCCTCTGCCGGGGGTCCTGCCAACCCTGTGTCCTGTGCCGTTGGAGGCCCCGTCGACTACTCTCCTGCCGGGGGTCTTGCCAACCCTATGTCCTGTCCCGTTGGGAGTCCCGCCGACTACTCTCCTGCCGTGGTTCCTTCCAACCCTATGTCCTGTCCCGTTGGGGGTCCCGCCGACTGCTCCTCTGCCGGGGGTCCTGCCAACCCTGTGTCCTGTGCCGTTGGAGGCCCCGCCGACTACTCTCCTGCCGGGGGTCCTGCCAACCCTATGTCCTTTCCCTTTGTGGTTCCCGCCGACTACTCTCCTGCCGGGGGTCCTGCCAACCCTATGTCCTGTCCCGTTGGGGGTCCCGCCGACTACTCTTCTGCTGGGGGTCCTGCCAACCCCATGTCCTGTCCCGTTGGGGGTCCCACCGACTACTCTTCTGCCGGGGGTCCTGCCAACCCTATGTCCTGTGCCGTTGGAGGTCCTTCCTACTACTCTCCTGCCGGGGGTCCTGCCAACCCTATGTCCCGTCCCGTCGGGGGTCCCGCCGACTACTCTTCTGCCGGGGGTCCTGCCAACCCTATGTCCTGTGCCGTTGGAGGTTCCGCTGGGGGTCCTGCCAGCTCCATGTCCAGTCCCGTTGGAGGTCCCGCCGACTACTCTCCTGCCGGGGGTCCTGCCAATCCTATGTCCTGTCCCTCTGGGGGTCCCGCCGACAACTCTTCTGCCGGGGGTCCTGCCCCACCGGTTCCGGTTCCTGTTCGGCCGACACCGGGTCCTGCCCGGCCTCCGGAGCTGTCCGGTCTTCGCCCTTGAGCCCGGCCCCCTGAGAGCCACGGTCTTGGCCCTCGAGCCCAGCCCCCTGTGAGCCGCGGTCTTCGCCCTTGAGCCCGGCCCCCTGAGAGCCGCAGTCTTCTCCATCGAGCCCGGCCCCCTGAGTGCCATGGTCTTCGCCCTCGGGCTCGGCCCCCTGACTCTTCCTGCTGCAGTCCTAGCCCTCGGGCCCGGCCCCCTGACTCTTCCTGCCGCGGTCCTCGCCCTCGGGCCCGGCCCCCTGACTCTTCCTGCCGCTGCCTTCGCCCTCATGCTCGGCCCCCTGAGTTCACCCGCTGTGGCCTTCGCCCCACCATGGACTCTGCCTTGCCCCCGGGCCGTCCGCTCGAGACCCCCATCTTGGACTCTGCCTTGCCCCCGGGCCGTTCGCCCGAGTCCCCCTTCTCGGACTCTACCTTGCCCCCGGGCCGTCCGCCCGAGTCCCCCTTCTCGGCTTCTGCCTTGCCCCCGGGCCGTCCGCCCGAGATCCCTTCCGGGTCCTCCGCTGTGCTCCTGGGCTGTCAGCCCAAAATCCCGTCCTCCTGACCCCCCTCCACCCACCCTGGTGGCCTAGTGATTTAGTCTTGTCTCTTCCTGTGTTCAGTGTTGGTTCGTCTTTTGTTTGTGACTGAGTTCACCGCTGAGTGTTCTGTTTTGTCAAAGTTATTATTTTATCCTTGAAATAAAAGCAATATCAGTGTAATCTGCACTTGGGTCCTGCTTACTTCACCCACCGTAAAATAACGTTTATAATAAATACATTTGTATTGATTTTAAGATCTTTTCATACAATCATATTGGGATCATTTGTATTAATGTGGACAGGAGGGAGAGGGCAATGAGCATAAGTTTCACTTTCCTTTTTTATTTCAATTCCAACTTTGATCATGAAGAATATGTTTCTCTGTTGTCCACGTTCATAAAGCATAAAACAACAGCATCAGAGCACGGTGCAGAGTCTCTCGATGAGTTTACAGTATTCCCTCGTTGTTACTCCGCTGTATAGAAAACTGTAGTTTCCATAGTTTTCCCACAGCAGCAGGCGCACATTTATGACGTCCGCTGGTGCATCATAAACACGTCGGATAGTGAAAGTGCAGTCGGATTCTCTAAAGTACAGCAGTCTATTCTCCTAAATCCTTTTGAATTCTCCTATCCACTATCCCTTAACCCCATGACGTTTCACTCAGAGGTCAAGGAATATACGATAGGGTTAGACCATAGACTGTATATATAAATGGACGTAGGGTCCGTGACATCACCCATAGGATTCTGCAGAGTTGCCGAGAAGCCCTTAGTAGGCGGAGTCGGCCACGAACGGCTCCACAGTGACGTCAGAGTTCAACTCCCGCCTTCTCCAGCCTGCTCCAAATAAGGGCAAAGAGGCGGAGCCGAGGCGGGACCTGCTGCCACCGAGCTGAAAGTTCCAGAGCTAGCTGAAGCAATATAAACACTAGATGACTCACCCGCGCTGCTGGCCAATGGAGACCGACGTTGACACTTGGCCGCCATCTTGCCACAGGCAGTTCTCTCATTCATAACATTATGGTTTACTATTTAAATAACAATAGCTTGCTCAATTTTCAACCAACTTTCAAACGGTTTGGTTTTTTATAAACATCAAAGATGTAGTTATGATACTGCATAATTATAATCATGGACTTTCATATGAAAATAACATTAATCAGATAAAGCAATAGCTATACACACACACACAAGGTATTTATATTAAATATTTGCCGGTGTATATATTTCCATTTATTTTATCATATTGTTAATATTTAAAATAAATTATAAATAAATTATAAAATTAAAATACATTTATATTTTATATATAAAAATCGGTCTCATGTTACCACTCTGTAAGCCAAGAGTTGTTAATTTAGCAATGCCTTAGCTTGAAGAACAGGGACACAACTAATGACAATAGCATATGTTGGTATATTATTTAGATATTCACACCTTTATCAGAAGAACCAAACCAACATAAAATGTGCTCACAGACAGGCCAGTTCTGTCTCATTTATCACAATTATTTTTCACATGAGATCTTCATATCATCCTAGTTTTGTATTTAGTTTCTAGATTTGTAAACAAATCCAGAACCTTTGAAATATGTTATTGAAAAAAGACCAAGAATAATATAAACTGTACCATGTGTCCTTTTGTGTCCTTCTGTAGTCCATTTGTGGTTTGTCTTGTCTCACCCCGGCTGATATATCACAAAATCCGCTGTTTAAATTGTTCCCTATATTGCCCCTATGCCCCTGTAAGGTGTCCTTGGGTGTTATGAAAGGCAAAAATAAATGTATTATTATTATTATTATTAAGAAGAACAACTTGGTGTGATGTGGAGGGGATGTAGGAAGCAGGAGCAGGCGGGGAGAGATGGGGCTTCAAGGTTCAAGGTTATTTGTTTTAAATGTGTCTTGGAGATAAGGACCAGCTGCACACAATAAAATACAGTATAACACAAAACCAATAAGACACACAGTGACACATGGCACACCAACAATCAATCATCGTCCAGCCTCAGCTTTGGTATTATTTCACAACCATGTTATGGGTTTATTAGACTGAGCAAACATAAACATATGTGGGGAACATATTGCTGCGTCTCATGGAACATGAAGATTTAATAAATACATAGTAGGTGGCAGACAGCGGCGATTGGAGCATCCGTAGGCTGCACAAAAGTCCGGCATAGTCAGGTACTTCTGTAAACACAAAGCCAGCAAATTCCTGTATCATAATGCAAGATGTTTTTAACAAGCCAAACCACTTGGAAGAAATCATGTGTAACTTAAGTTATGTTGCAAAGAAAGAGCAGTTCTGCCTCTCCCACTGGTGTAAAGTTGCTGGGTCAACTTTGTAATACTAGGTCTCACTCACAGCCTCTTGTTATTAGCCAGCTAATAAATACAACCACATACACAAAGAAAAGCTGCAATTTCAACATGTCCAAGCATCCTGTATCATAGCCATGCTAATAATGTTTATAATAAACCAAGCCGTTTGTAAATCAGTCAAGATTTCAGCGAGTTAGGAGTATTTTTGTGCAGATCACTCACCTTACAACAGCTACCATAACGCGAATCAGAGTAACTGTTGACTGTGGCAAGATGGCGGCCGGTCAGCTACGCTGGAAAATCTCCCATGAGCCATCTAGGCTGAAGCTACCAAGCTAAGCTAACATGCTCCCCATCTGCACACTGCCGTGGCATTTTATGTTTCTAAGGTAAGCGGACATGAAACTATTCAGCAAAACTATAAATAATAATCTAAGTTAATGAGTTTTTATCATAATACTTCAGAATCTTAAAATCTCTTAACGTTTATATGCAATTGTGCTATATTCAACACTGGAATCAAGCAAATATTAATATGTTTGCGTGGCATTCGTTATTTATATTTTGATATCACTTAACTATACGTTTAATACATTTAAGTCAAGCTAAGGTACATTTCATGGTAGATAGTTCTTACCTGTGAGGCCTCCTCCAAACAGCATAATAACCAGACTGTATCATTAAAACTAAGTACAAGTTCTAGATCCTTGACTTGAAACAAACAATTCAAAAGACAACATGTATTTAAAGACCAATCTTTATTTGAATGTGCCTCTTAACCTGATATATTAGTTATACAGTAATAGTATTGACAATCTAAAAAAACTGAGCAACTCAACAGTCAACTTTATATTTCTTATTGTCTAAAGCATTTATTATTTTCATTTTCCCCCTCTCATATTCAGTGTGGATGGATTGAGACAGCGTGGTGTCCATAGAGCTGCAGAGACTTCAGGGAGAAACCTCTGTGTGATGGACGTCCTGTCTGTTGGTTTGGAGAGGACTGTGGGTCTTTCCTCAGCATGGAGGACCAGGCCTGATGAAGGAGCCCATGCTGGGCAAAGCTGATACCAACTGCACAGGCCTAGTCTGTCACGTTATTTGAGTAAATATGTCTACTTATACATTTAATAGGTTTACACCTTCTGTCCATATGTGCTTTTTATTTAAAATATTTGATTAACTTTTGGTTCACATTTCAATAAATTGTATTTGTATTTGCACTCCTTTCATCCATTATTCTTACTGAAAATGTTAGATTACACATTCACATCTGACTGAAGATTGGCCCCATTTATTTGTGACGTTGCAAACTCTGCGGTACAAGGCACAAGTGATGTGAAGCTCATAAAGCGAGGCAAATAGAAATAATCAGCGGATGGAGTGTAGATGTGGAAATAGGTGCATTCCATCAGCTGACTGTTTTTACGATAAAAGTAGTTTCTTAGTGAATGTCCTGTACTGGTCTTAAAATCTCATAGCATCAGCTTTTAATTTTCCTCTTGGATGTTCTTCTTGACCCTCAGAGAAGGAGAAAATGTCATGTCTTTCAGGCATGTCCTTTCCTAACAAAAAATACAGGAAACATAAAACATATTATTGCAGAACAAGTGCGTAATTTATGAAAGCGGTGTGTTTGTGTGTTTAGGGACTGTAGATATAATTATTTTGTAATTGTAATGTTTTTTTTATTATTTCAACAGTGAGCTACAAAGACAATCAGATTATGAATGAACAGTATGAAGTTCATCAACATTGAAATATATGTTATTATCAAAATAATATTTAACTGTTATCAAAACGTAGTGCAACTGTAGAAGCTTGCTCTGTTGTCTCATTAAAATAATAACTTTTACCACGTTTTTTACAGACAATATTGAGAGATAAATAGTAGCAGTTTAACACTATGTGTTAAATATCTTTGCCTTCAATACATTAAATTAGAAAGCTGACAAAATCACATTGCTTGTTAACATCTAAATGTAACTTTTTGCATGGAAAAAACCCTCAACTTCACTGATGTGTAGGTGGTCTAGTATTGTTTAATGGAATGTATATCAGTGTATTAAATTCAATACTTCATTTATTTAAACCAATATCTTTCTTGATTCTTTGTACAGTTTGAAAAAAAGAGTCTTTGTACCTGAGCTGAAGTTCACTGCTGTGAGGAGTCCAGTTATGTCTCTCACTCTCTGGTCCAGCCTGTCTGCATCACCTGGACACCTTAAACAAACAGATATATACCATGTGTACAAACAATATAACTGATTCTCTTCTGTTGAACATGTTGGATTGTGTATTGTCCGAGTCAGGGCCCTTTTTATTTTACTGTAACTTTAGAAGTTGTGTTACCAATGCTTACTGTTTATTTGATACCCATTTGGTAATGCAATAAATAAAAACAACAAGGTTTGGGTTTGTTCTTCAGATGACTGTGATGTTAACGTGTAAGCTCAATAATGAACTCCAGCTCAACCAACCATATTGTAATATCTAAGTAATCATCTTGAAATTAATAATTGTAATATACACACATCTTGTTGTGAGGTTGATTTCACATACACTACTTCGACATTAGCTTGTCTACATACTTGAGCATAGCCAATTTAAATTAACCTTAGTGATGCATACAGTTCCTACCTACATAATAATCATCTCTCTAAGTTACAAGGATGACCTTATTTTATCAACCTCAAACAGAAGCCGTTTATTCAACAGTATTATCCCACTTAACACTTGTCTATTTCGTTTTAACCTTTATAAATATAGTCTATGATTTTAACTTGGAGGCTACTATTAGCATCGTTAGCACCGATGTAGCTACCACTCGCTTACACGCTAACCCAAGCCTTAACATTAATTACGTAGCTGATTAAAATCATTAACACATAAATAAGTACTTGAATTTCACTTACCGCAAACCGCATTCATGCACCGTCTGTTTCAACCGCAGAGTGAGTCACAATAGTCCGATATATAAGCATGAAGAACAAACAAACACGGCCGGGGGCAAGTTGTGGTCCATGGATGAGCTGAACAGGCAGAGTGCCTGTAGCTTCACGGAGCAGCTCGCAGAGAGACAAGAAGCTAACAGCAGCAGTCACTTCACAGAGGCGTCACTCAATGTGACCACGCCCTAATTTATGCAAACACTTTAAGACCTAATATAAATAAAAGGGTCGTGTTAGAAAACAATTCACTCACAGATTCATAATCATGAAGGTGGAATCTAACTATATTCATAATAATATGTATTGCATCCATGGGTAAAAACATGTTTTTTTCTGCTGTAAAGTTGGACATTTTAACATGGGGGTATATGGAAATTGCTCCGTTCTGCAGTCAGTCCCTATCGGCCAGTATATGAACTGCAGTGTGTGCCACTTCCGTATTGGCGTCCAAGCTCTTCCAAAGAGTTTGCCGCTTGGGTTAGACGTTAGGAGCTGATTTTTGGATTATCTGACCGCAACTTCTGCTTATGTGCCCCTTACGCAGACAGCCGAAACAAATACAATTTCCTTTAAGGAATGGGATTTTTTTCATTTTGTGTCCTTATTCCCAACTGTGGACACATTTCCAAAGCATGTTCACATCTACAATACAAGCAGCTTTCCACAGCAGACAACATCTCTTTTTCTATGGTGCTTCTGTCATACCTCTCTACAAAAACTATTTCTGCAACCACCCACTCCCAACTCACCAACTGCCTCACTAACATCAACACATGGATGCAAAACAACTTTCTGAAACTAAACTGTGACAAATCTGAAATAATCATTATTGGCCCAAACTCACTAACCCGCTCCACCCAGGACTTCTCTCTAAACATCGACGGCTCCATTGTCAACCACTCAACTCACGTCCGTAACCTTGGTATCATCCTCGATCCCGCTCTCACTTTCCTCCCTCATGTCAACCAGGTCACAAAAAACGTGTTCTTGCACTTGAAGAACATCACCTGCATCAGATCCTCCCTGTCATCAGCGTACATTTCTCCTGCATACATCCTCAATAAACTGCAACATGTCCAAAACTCCAGGGCCCATATGCTCACCTCCATTCGGCGCTCCGACCACATCACCCCTATCCTCCACTGGCTCCCCATCAAACACCGGATTTACTCCAAAATATTACTTCTCACCTACAAAACCATCAACAACTTTGCCCCCCCCCACCTCAGTGACCTCATCCAACCACACACCCCCACTCGTTGCCTCAGGTCCGCTGAAGCTAATCTACTACAGCCCATCAGGACAAAGCTCCGGACCTGGGCGGGCAGGGCCGCTGCAGCCCCCCCTCCCTCTGGACCTGGGGTTGCAGGGCCTTCGCAGCAGCCTCCCCCCTCCCTCTGGAACTCCCTTCCTAGTCACATCCGAAAGGCCAACACTCTTGAATCATTCAAAACATCTCTCAAAACTCACTTATTCCCTCTAGCTTTCAAACTCTGATCAACTACTACTAAAAGTGAATATGTCTCATATAAGCTCTCAAGATATAACGTGATGTAAATGTATGAAATATAATTTAATATGAATTGAATAAGTTAAAAGGATTATCTGGTTCTGTGTTTTTTTTCAGTACCTCTATTTATGATATTGTTAACATAGATTTGCTTCTCTATGTGCTCATCAGGTAGAAATGACTAAATACATCAGTGAATTCCTTCACTGGGCCTCTGGTGTGTTTATTTGCTATCTGCAGTATTTGCAAACTGAATGCTTCCTCGTCCTGTTTCACATGAAAGCAGCATCAGGGAGTGCTGAGTGTCGTCGCTGTAAGAGCAACTTGAGGGAGAACAAAGCACAATTGTCTGAATCACTTCACAACGCAGTAGCAGTATTTTGTTATGTCACACTGTTATAGAGCAGGGATCATGTTGGAAAGTCTGTGAAAAAATAATAAAATATTAAACGTGTATTTGCCAATGCAGAACAGAACATACAAAATGAATACACTTGGTTTTACACATGCATTTTGTACAGTATTCTAAAATACAAATCAATGTCTGCAAGCACAATATCAGTAGAGATCTTGACTTGGCCCTTTCCAAGACAGGCCCCTCCCCCCAAACACACACCACACACACCCTTATCACATCAGTTTTTAATAAACATATTGGAATGTTAATGAAGATAGCATTTAGTTTTTCCATGATGTTCACATTTAACATGTTTGATTGTAAGGCATGCATTTTAGTGCACTGTATTCTATTCCATACATCCTCTTTGGATGAGTACTATTCTCCGTGTATTTGTGTATCAATATATTTATGTATGTTGGTTGCTGGAAGAATTCTCCACTGGTTCGGTGCAGATCAGGTCCAGAACTATGGACCTATGATAATCTGTATTGTGCAGCCATAATGCAATTTAGCCGATTGTCAAATCAAAAACAAGACATCATTACATGAAGCAACTTTTGAACACATGCTGTGAGGTAATCATTGGCTCGGATTATAGTTCCTCACATTATGACACAGGCTGTCACCTGTTTTGGGAAATGTGTCTTTCGTTGACACTGTGAGAATATGATACACTGACATGGACACACCTTTTGCAGTGATAGAGGAGAAGAGCCCAGTGTGGGAGACATGGGAAGCATGACTAACACACAGATATTATAATTGGGATATTATCAAAGATTATTTTAGGTTAATTTCACATACTATTTTATTGTATTGCTAAATGTATGTTCACAAAAAACAATGACTGTAAGATAAGATAAGATAGAACTTTATTATTCTATCTTAAACTGGACTGTAATGTACTATATATTGCCGCATTCATATCTCAAAAGAAATAATGATAGACTCTGTATCTCTCCGAGTCACAGACTGGTTTCCCTCCACAGCCCCACAGAGTTCTGTTCTCTGCGGTTCTGCTGCTTGTCTGGACGTCTCTGCAGCAGAGCGCCAAAAGGATCAGGCATGAAGTTGTGCTGATGGTGAGCACATTGGTGTGGATGAGAAGGTTCAGAAATATGTATAGTAAATATGTTTAGTTTGCAATTTCATACTTATATCTACATTTTTACACCTGGATTAAATTACAGTAAACCACGGAAAAAAATGGTTACACAAAGTGCCTTGAAGCGCATTGAGCATTCTGATTCATTTCTGATGCGCACAGGTCGTGCAGTAAAGAAGAGTCCTCTTGTTGTTGTGGAACCTGGACTCTAAATAAATGAATAAATGATCATTTTACACAAAAGTGATCTAGGTGTTGTTGCTGCAGGTTCTTAGTGTTGTTTAAGGTCATTGTGTGTGTTTCTGTTGGGATAAATGTGGTCAGTGTTCTGGTCCCAGAGGGGATCCTGGGTTGGGTTCTACGTGCTCTGGTGGCCTCAGTGCATAGTGTGAGGTTACTGCTGCTGCATGTTTGTACAGAAAGCTGTGTAAGAGTTGTGAAGAGGTGGGCTCAGTATGTGTTTCCCCAGCTGTAAGAGCATGTCATCCATCAGGTGTTGTAGGGTTTGTTTATGACTTTGTCAACCCATCGCAGAAACCTGCTAACACGTGTGTACACCCCCGGGAAGGAAGGGTTACCACAGCCATGACCCCAGGAGATAACTCCTGTGAGAACCCAGCGGCCCCCCTCCCCCTGGCAAACCAGCGGACCCCCACTGTCACCCTGGCAACTGTCCACCCGGTGGCGCTCCGACAGGCTCCCTGCACACAGCATGCGGCTGGTAAAGCGTTCCCCGTACGTCTTCTTGCACCTCCAGGCCGGCAACAGGGGGACCCAGGCCTGCAGCAGGGTGCGGGAGTACTCCGAGTCTGAGAGCAGGGAGACACAGGGGACAAGACAACGCTCAGTCATAATAATACATACTGTCATACAGTCACAGGAAAGCATCACTAGAAGGTTCCAAAAGAGATTTAGGTAGTACCAGATTACATGTAACGAGATGACGTAATCAGGTTACAAAAAAACGTAACTGTATTCAATTACAAAAACATTAAAAAGTAATCAGATTACTGATACATTCAACAAATGTGAGATTACTAGCAGGATGACAGTGTTACTATACATTTTGAAATGTATATTTTATAGGTAGACATTCTGAATGAATTTTCTTTAAAGTTTATATTTAGGCTACTTTAATTATTTTTCATTTTAAAGGGCCCATGTCATGCTTTTCTGGTTATTAACCGTCCCCTTGTGTGTTATGTAGCTTTTTCTGCATGTAAACAGTCTGCAAAGTTACAAACCCTCAAAGTATACCATGTAGCGAGTACAACTCTAACACAGAAAAGACCTGCGGCTGTTCCACAGCTAATGGAGGGAACGAAGGCACAGGAATTGGAAAACCAAGGGTTCTATCTCACACAGGCTACGCCCTCTACTGGACTCTATGGGTAGGCCTACTACTCTCATCGATGATACGCGAGCGTTCACACACTGAAGTTGTATAAACGTAACCGGCCAATCAGGGTGAGCCTAGGCTGGGAACAATACATGCCTGCCGCTGTGAAAAAGTAGAGACGAAGGTCATACTTTGCCCAGTGACAAAAAGAGGGGGAACAGCAGCTCTCTGCGTACAGACAGGCAGGAGAGTGCACAGCTGGATCTCTGATGTCACTCACTCTGACAAGACACTCCGTACAGGGTGTGTCACAGAGGAAAGGGAGACATCCCTCAAATACAATTGAATAAATGAACAGGGGGAAGACCAAGATGCAGCAGTGCAAATGTATTCCACTCACATTCCTCCATGCAAAGCCGTGGAGGAGGACATTCCTCTGGTGGAGTGCACACTGATGTTCTCCGGGGGATCCACCCCAGAGGAGACATATGTCTGTGACACAGCCTCACACAGCCAGTGTGACAGCCGTTGTGCAGACAGAGGCTGCCCGATCGAGCGCTCTCTATAATGCACAAACAGGCGCTGAGAACGGCGCAAGGCAGCCGTGCGCGCCACATAGCAGGACAGCGCGCGCACAGGACAGAGGAGATGAGACGCGGCTTCTTCCTCAAACCTGTGAGGAGGGGGAAAGAAGCCATCCAAGGTGATCACTCTTGACCTAAAATAGCTTGTGATGACCTTAGGCATAAAGGCCGGGTTAGGGCGTAAAACAGCTGAACTGCCTTCTCCTTGGATCCGGAGCCACAGGGAGAGCAGACAAATCACTCACCCTTTTCGCATAGAGCCAAAAGTAATACTACTTTGGCTGACAACAGTTTAAGGGGAACCTGGTCTAAAGGTTCAAATGGCACTTTGCTTTAGTGCGCGTAACACCAAAGTCACTGAGGCGCCAGTGCGCGTGACACAGGTCTGAGTCTCCGTACTCCTCGCATAACGGCTGCTGCGCTCTGCGAGCCCCTCTGTTCAATTCGCCGGGAATATACATTGCTCTGATGAGAGCAACGTGTGTGCGCGCCCAGAACAGCAGCTGCCTGGCTGCCTTCAGAAGCTGCGCAGATCGTACTCCTCCCTGGCGATTGAGGTAGGCTGCTTCCATAGCCATGGCCTGTTGTCTGTGCGAATCAACACATGTTTGATTGTGCAGCAACGGGGCGACTCCCCCGTTCTTTTCCGAGATTTAGAAAAATAGCGGAGTAAAAACCGCGTAAGACACTGTTCCTGGGGTTTTCAGGAGTGTTTCTTGTATCCCATGGAACTGCTGGGGGGAGAGGCTTCTCTGTGATGTGCCGTAATGGTCGTCATGGTGACGAGCCACGCCATCGCCCTCGCCGCCGCTGCCCGTGAGGCGAAAGGGCTGCGAGGGAGTTTCCACACGCTGCATTTCACTCCGTCTCTCATCATGAGGTGCGTACACGCCCAGGGGATGAGAGGTGTGTGCATGCTGTCCACACGAGGCGTTATAACGGTGCTCGTGGGTTATTATGACCGTGTGTAGGAGGCATATCTGGGACAGAGGAATGCCGCGAGCTCTGCAGTTTATAAACCAATAGGTTGAAAACAGCAGACTTCTGCAGCGAATGAACCACCTCTGGAGTCCCCCTGTTGGAAGAGACCCAGGGGTATCATCACGTGACCAGCTGACGCCAACGCCGAGCAGCTGCGTCACGGAGAGGGCTGTGCGGGTTGTGACACGCCGGAGGAGAGCTGTCAGTTCCTCCACTCGCTGCCGCGAGAGCCGCGCTCTCATGCTGGCTGAGTTTAATTCCACTCCCAGATAAACGATTGTCTGAGAGGGAAGAGGACAGCTCTTCTTCCAATTTATTATGAAACCCAGGCTTTGACAGATGCGAATGTAAAGCAACTTCCTCCCTGGAGCGAGCCAGCAAATAGCAGGTCATCCAGAGGAAACCACACTCTCATCCCTCCTCTGTGTAGTGGCTCCAGCCTTTTCTACACAAAAATGCGAGGAGCCAGGGAATATCCGAACCGCAGACAATTGTCTGGTCTGATATTCCCTGAAATGAGAAAACGCAGGAATTTCCTGGGTTTCGGGATGATGGGTACGTGGAAGTATGTATCCTTCAGGTGGAAGTATGCATTCTTCAGGTGGATGTGAACCAGTCGTCCTGGTGAACACATTCCAGCACCTGTTTGATTGTCAGCATGTGGAATACTGACAGATCGAAGATGTCTCATTCCCCCAGTCTTTTTCGGGATTAGGAAAAAATATCGTCTTTCAACAGGAGTTCCAGCAGCTCTGAATGGAGTGCAAGACTGTTCCTGGGATAACAGCAGTGTTTCCTGTATCCAATTGAACTATGGGGGGGGAGGCGAACTGCAGGGTGTACCCTCTGCTTGATCAGCCTGCTCATCCATCTGTCCATCAGACACACGCGCTGCCACTCTGAGAAACACTCTGAGAGCGGGCGCACATGCTCGAGATGTTCTTTGGTCGTCATGGCGACGAGCCACACCTGGGAGCCTCCACACGCTGCGTTTCACTCCGGCTCTCATCATGAGGCGTGTACACGCTCAAGGGATGAGTGTTAAAACCAGCAGGCTTCAGGAGCGAGCCCTGACGCCGTGGCGCTGTGGGCGCTGCCGCTGGGGGCACTCAGCCTGGAATACTGCTCATTCCCCCGTTCTTGCTTCTCTGTGATGTGCTGTAATGGTTGTCATGGTGACGAGCCACGCCATTGTCCTCGCCGCCGCTGCCCGTGAAGCGAAAGGGCTGCGAGGGAGCCTCCACACGCTGCATTTCACTCCGGCTCTCATCTTGAGGCGTGTACACGCTCAGGGGATGAGTGGAGGTGTGTGCAGTGCTGTCCACATGAGGCGTTATAACGGCGCTCATGGGTTTATTATGACCGTGTGTAGGAGGCATATCTCGGACAGAGGAATGCCGCGAGCTCTGCAGGTTTATTAACCGATAGGTTAAAACCGGCAGGCTTCTGCAGCGAGCCGTGCTGTCTACTTAATCAACAGATTAGTGGCAGCCGGCTTAATTACCGGCTCTGCTTCCTCGGAGGCTCTCGCGGAGCAGACCAGGAGCGGGGGAGCCTCACTCCCCTTTGACTCCCCGCCGAGAGACCCTGTCTCTGGGGTGGCGGGGGAGTGGAGACGTGGGACGGAAGCCCCTGCAGCCGACGAAGGGCGAGTCTGACGCCGAGGCGGTTGCTGTGGGCGCCTCTCCGCTTGCGGCCTCCTGTGGCCGGCGTGGACGCCGCAGCTGCTGCGGGCGTTGGTGCCACTGTGGGCGCTCAGCAGGTTGGAGCCAGCTGAAATGCTGGCGAATGCCTTCCGCCTGTTCCGCAGCCGTCTTCATGTACTCCACCATGGCGTGGAACTGGGGTCCGAACAGCCCGTCCGGGCTGATTGATTCTGGCCGTCTCCGTAACAGACGCCGCCTGAAAGGCACACTGGTGCACCCGGTTGGCCTGGCGGGCGACATACTGTTCTCTGGGGGAGCTCAACGTAGGGCGCCGTCCGGCGATTATGTTGGCCTCTCTTACCCTAAAAAACGCTGTCAGGCTCAGCTCCAGAGAAGGGATGGCTGGGAAACCAGCATCTGTCAACCCCTCCACCTTGGTGAGGGGAACAAATGTGGCCACCGGAGCCTTCAGGGTCCTCGGGTTCGCCGCCGCCCCCTCCTGGAACCTCCTGATGGCCGGGAAGCATGACCAGATCGGGTCACTCCTGACCGTCTGCCCGCGAAAAAACTCCGGTCATGTCGTCCGGAGCACACCTCTGAGCTAGGGGAATGGGGGAGATCTCTGCAGGCGGCCGCCTTGCGTATGATCTCCGGCAGTTCCCCTAGGATGCCACCTATGGCCGGTGACGGAGAGGGGGAAAGCATGTTCGGCCGCCAAACTGGCACCCTGCTCCGACTCTCTCTTCTCCGTCCGGGGGAGAGGAGGGAGGGGAGAACCGAACGGTGAACCGTGGAAGGAGGCGGGGCAGGAGTTGTCTCCTGCCCAGCACTCGGCCCCAGGGACACTCGGCCCCAGGGGCCGAGGCCCCCGTCCGCGGGCTCGTAAGCCTGGACGGGCCAATCGTCCTCCTCGGCTGCAGCAGCAAGAGCGTCCGCTCTCCGCTTCCTGTCGCCCGAGGGGAGATGGGCGCAGTGTGTGCATGCTACCTGCTGGTTTAGAGCCGCGTACGCGTGCTCTGACCCCAGGCAGGATTTGTATACTGTGTGCTGGTCATAACTCATTATGAACCCAGAGCCACATGAGGGACAATCTCTCACACAATTGTTCCTCGTGTTTACTCTGCAATTGAAGTGTCTCTTGTGCTTAAGTAACGGTGTGCTGAAGAAAAGAGGGAGCAGATTGTCGGGCCTCCTTCCTATTTATACCGGAAGGGAAACAAATGTTTCAGGGCTGCGCGGGTGCGTAGGGGGATTACCCAATAGCGATAGCCTTAGAGGCAAAGCCATATACGAAATAGAACTCTGCCGTGATTAAACGCCATATTATGTTCCAAACCACTTCAAGCATTATTTCTGAAACGGTATGGAGCTCAAACGTTTCTCTCTCACAGGGTTTACCGTAAGGACATTACGTTACACATATTCTCTCCAGTACAGCGTTAGCTTTGAGTGTTAGCGATGCTTGCTTATGTAAACACAGACCATATACTCCCAAAACACGTTGCTCATTGTTTCTGATCAGGGTTGGGTTGTAACGAAATACATGTAACGGCGTTATGTAATCAGAATACAAAAATCAAGTAACTGTATTCAGCTCGCATTATATTGGAAAAACGAGTTATCTGATTATAGTTACTTTCGTAAACCTGAAGTGAATACATTTTGGAATACTTATTGGAATTATTGGTGGAAATGTTTCCTCACAAAATGTAATATTCATTACCGGCAGATCTGTGTGCGTGAGAGAGAGAGGGAGAGAGAGAGATGCAGGGTGTCTGTGAGGCCCCGCCCCCACCCACCGATGAGAGAGAGAGGTCTCTTTTAAAATATAATGAAAGTTAGAAACGGAGATGGTTCGATAAAATGTGCAAGATAACCTTTATGTAGCATTTCTTTATTGTTGAAATGATGACATTTCATAACAGGATAAAATCAAAGTGAATGGACTGCTGCTGCTGAATGCATGGGGCAAGTGACTGGAAAAAGTTTTAAAAGTTATTACATCGTTTCAGATAATAATAATAATAATTCATAATAATAATAATAATTCATTCTATTTAGAGGCGCCTTTCAAAGCACCCAAGGACACCTTACAATTCATAAAATATTATAAGGAAAGGTTTAAGACAGTACAAAAGGACTGTAACGGGGAACATGTTGGGAAACAGGAGACATGTAGCACTACAGTGAGTAGGCTGACCTGAACAGGTGGGTTTTGAAGAGGGACGTGAATGTGGTGATTGTGTCAGACTGTCGGATGTGAAGGGGGAGAGAGTTCCATAGTTTGGGAGCAGCTAAAAGCCTGAGCTCCCATCGTGAATAGGCGTGGGGTGGGGACGGTTAGCAGGCCAGCAGAGGAGGAGCGGAGGGAGAGAGAGGGGGTGTAGGAGGTCAGCCAGATAGGTGGTGTTCATGTGAGAGGAGAGAGAGAGAGGGGAGAGAGAGGGGGGGGTGTAGGAGGTCAGCCAGATAGGTGGGGTTCAGGTGAGAGGAGAGAGAGAGGGGGAGGGGGTGTAGGAGGTCAGCCAGATAGGTGGGGTTCAGGTGAGAGGAGAGAGAGAGAGGAGATAGGGGGGGGGGGGTGTAGGAGGTCAGCCAGATATGAGGTTCAGGTGAGAGGAGAGAGAGAGAGGAGAGAGAGGGGGGGTGTAGGAGGTCAGCCAGATAGGTGGGGTTCAGGTTGTGGAGGGCTTTGAATGTGAGCAGGAGGGTTTGGAAGTCTATCCGGTATTTTACAGGTAGCCAGTGCAGATGGGTGAGGATGGGGGTGATGTGGTCAGAGGATGGGGGTGATGTGGTCAGAGGATGGAGGTGATGAGGTCAGAGGATGGAGGTGATGAGGTCAGAGGATTTGGTGCGGGTGATGATCTGGGCAGCAGAGTTCTGAATTATTTGGAGTTTATTGAGGAGTTTGATGGGAAGGCCTGAGAGCATGGTATTACAATAGTCAATATGGGATGTGAGGAATGCATGAACCAGGTGCTGGATTGAGACAGGGTGGAGTCTGGAGAAGAATGCAGTCCGGGTGATGTTTTTTATGTGGGGTGCAAATGAGAGGGAGCTGTCCAGAATGACACCAAGATGTTGTGTTTGAGTTCTTGATAAGCCATTAAAACAGTCAAATACGTGTCTCCTGTTCACCAAAACACACACATCTGTTATGGAAAAATAAAGTATTCCAAAAGTATTCTAAAAGTAATCTGAGTACGTGTATGGGTGTAGTTGGCGTGTCAGTTTATAATTTATATTTATCCTGCAATATTATTTTGGACACTTGGTGGCGGGGGGTAGCTGCACTGGGTGTATACAAGGGGTCATCGGTGACCGGAAAGGGCGAGGACACAGGAGGAAGAGAGCATACCGATTCCACCAGTCCGGCAGATGCTCATACCACAACCATTGACAGAATAATTAAACCTTGGTATGTAAACGCTCATAAACATAATTCTAAACTGCAGCAAAGGACTGGAAATCATCTCTTTGAGTCAGCGTCTGGATCACTCAATATGTATTATAACAACTTTACACTAATGGCGCATTTCCACTACAAGGCCTCGCTCGGTATGGCTAGGCCTCGTTAGGACTGGCTCACTTTATGGCGCATTTCCATTACATTTTAGCAACTGGGGTAGTATCTATATTAACGCAGTGTAGGCGGAGCCGTGACGTCATCTTCAATGAAAGCCCCAAAAAAAAACACAGCCGTTAGCTGTTAGCCCTCAGAGCTCCTCATATCTGTTCAGAAACTAGACAAAAGTTAAACAAGTCCAAACCACAGAATGTCTGTGTCATGGAGAATACAGTCACTGGTTTGTTTATGTCTGTATAGGCCGTTGTTGTGAGTGTGGACGGTCGGATCATTTACAACGTTAGCTTAGCCAATCTCCATTTAGAAAACATGCATTTTAAAAGGTTTTTCGCCTTTGCATTAAGTCATACTGGGATGTTTGCTGAAATTGATTGCAAGTGGCACAGCCCTACCTAGAGAAGATTCAACCAGCCACCACTGTAAACTGTTTAGTTTTAAAGCAACACGTTGATATTTAGAGCAATAAGCTTGTGTGCTTGGACTCACTCGGTGTCAGTGATGCTTCTTTGACTTATTCCATGGTTGTCATTAACATGCCATCACGCTTGGTTCTGATTCTGATGGTAAAATAAAGACCTTGGGTGACGTTGGGATGAAAGAGGAACAGATGGTGCAGCAGGAAGTTACCTGTGAGGCCCCAGCCGGTGATCACGCAGGCGGTAGGCCTCTTCTCCTGCCGGCTACCCGCCTGCGGCAGACACACGGCTGCAGTGTGAGGGTTGAACACCACACAGCTGCCCTCTCTGCCTTTGAGCCGCAGCAGGGCGATGTCGTGCTCCCAGCCCTGACTGTGGTACTTCCTGTGGATAACGATGCGTTCAGGTGACAAGGTGCGTTCAAAGTCATCCTGCTCCTCGGTATGGTAGTCACCAAGGCGCACCACGTAGCGGGTCGGGTCACTGCCAAATCTGGAGGAGCAAAGCAAGTATGTTATTGATCATCATTTAATTTTAAAGTAAAGTTACTACATTGCAGGGCACAGAGAAGACCATTCAATGTAACAGGATAAAGCATCAACAACACTGCCAAAAGGTTAACAACAGAGAGTCCTTTGGATTTCTCATTATTTATAGTTGACTCAACTCAAAAACATTATTTAAAATTGAAATATATTGTTTAAAAATGATATCACCAAAATTACATATTATATTGTTCCATGTCAACATTATGTGTTACCAACTGAAAACATTGAAAGTTGTCCACCAGAGGGCGCTGTCCCCTACCTCTTGAAGCAGTGAGCGGCCGTCAACACCCAGCAGTGCCCGATCAGAGAGGCCCCGCACAGAGGGTGGCCCCCTTTGGACTGAGAGCGCAGCCACACTGACACCTGCCAGGGCCACTCCCCCCTACACACACACACACACACACACACACACACACACACACACACACACACACACACACACACACACACACACACACACACACACACGCACACACGCACACACACACACACACACACACACACACACACACACACTTGTTTTGTTTGTTTCTTTAGATTTTTTTTGTGCTGTATTGCATTTGATGTTATTGATTGTACCATTTGTTTAATAAATTAAAAAAAATGTGATCACAAAAAAATAAAGTGTGCGCGTTAATGTTATATGATATGTGCATTATATTAAACCAAATTCTTTGGCACATAGTAGCAGTATCTTAGCCGTCCAATATCAGCATCTGTTTATTGCCCGTCATTCATGCCCGGCGCCGTGGGAGGGCCAGGGAGGGCCAGGCCCTCCCATTTGACATTCCTACCATCCCCCAATAAACACGATTTGTATTTTTTATAACATTTAAAAAATATATTTTTAATTATAAATAAACTGTGAACTTTTATGCTACGATGTATGTGATGTCAGATAGTAACTAAAAAAAAAAAATTGCACGCTACGTCAAATAAATTCATGTGTGTGTTGTGATTTGTGATTCGTCCACATTTAGACCAATCACAGCGTCACACTCTGCCGCCTATTCTGAATTTGTTTATTGTTTATTGTGCATTCTGTAGACTCCCATTTCTGTTTGAATTACAAAATGGACATCAGAAATTGGCTTAAAAGGTCTAAGGATTTATTCAAACTAAATAGCGATGAAATAACTACAGCCGATGCAGCTGCTGGCAACCCGGCACCTGCCGTTGCAGCAGCACGCCTTAATGTCACAAGCTTGACCTCGGCAAACCCCGGGGCTGAGTTAGCGAGCCCAAGCCTTGACTCATCAAGGCGGCCGCCACCAACGCTGTCCTCAAAGGTGACCACGAGTCACTCCACAGCATGTCCGAGTCAGGCAGTGGGCTCTTCCTATTGCTGTTTGAGTATACGCTCAACAAAGATGCAGAGTTGGCCAAAATAATGTTCTAAGTTAGCTCGGCTGAGCGAAAGGATGCACCTGCAGTGCATAGGAAAATAAACCATGCCCAAGCATGTTCATCGTCTCCGTCTCTACTATTGCTCTTCGAGTGCAATGATGATGCCATCCTCAACCAGTGTGCCTTGCTCGTGATTTACCAGCAGGGCCGCCCCTCCCTGCAGGCCAATCACGCAGGCTGCATGGGGCACCGCCTTGCACAGGGAGCCCCGCCCAGAGGGCCTCAGCTGCTGTGCGCAGTTCTCCGTGAAAACTGTCTGTCTAGTTGGCTTACATAACAGTTCAAGTTTACAGCCTAAAAAACATGGAGCATTTCTTCCCCTTTTATTCATTTTTATGTCAATGTGCACATTTCATGGTGATGCTCAGCCTCTCCCCTTAACTCCTAACAGTCATCATCATGTCAACCACAACACAGAGAAATACTGATAGAAATGTGTGTGTAGTTGTTGATACATTGCTGACAGAGGGAACTACATTTGAATACAGATTTAAGAAATATCAGTTTTTGAGATGTCATAAGCATGTTCTGTCTTGACTATATTACAACTATATTATAATAAAATAATATAGTGTTTATATTTTTGAATTGATTATGATTATTATTATCTGTAGAAGTAGTTATTTTGATTAATTATATTTTAATCTTTTTGAGGCTAGTATTTGGCAGGAAATACAGACGTATTCAACTGTAAACGCATACTGAACGACATACATGCACATTTACCATTTACCTCACAGTATAAAAAAGTAACTGTGTTGATAATAATAATAATAAAAAGGAATTGTATTTGCAAAGTAGCCTACTTTGTTTCCAAAAAAAAATTGTTTCAATCCTGTCGGTTGGGGGGGGCCTCATCTCACAATGTCGCTTGGGGCCCCAAGTTGGCAAGGCACGCCCCTGTTTACACACATGCACACAATTTTTAAAAAGTGGTTTCTATGTTGCCCTTTATTTGTGTATGTATTTGCGATTAGTGTGCGTCTTCGCATATATTGTGCCGCAGGCCTGCAGCAAATGACGGTTTTGTGTGCCCTCCCATTAAAATCATATACCCTCCCTTTAGATTTGTTTTGGCTCCGGGTCTGCCGTCATTACTGAAGCATTGTGCCTGGTTCCTTTGTGGAGAAGGTGGTAAGCCAAATGGCTCGCTGCACCCGCACTGCGAGGGGGACCCAAGTTCCCATCAGCAAGAACACGTGGGTTTGCTATCCTGGCTCCAAAATGGTGGAATGAGCTCCCCATTGAATTCAAGACAGCAGAAAGCTTACACATCTTCCGGCGACGACTGAAAACTAATTTCTTCCGACTCCACTTCGAGCGATAGAATTACTAACAAAGCACTTATATACTAATAAGGGACTGGCTTATCTAAAGCCAGTTGAGTAGCACTTGAAATGTGTTGGCTCTATGAAACCTGATGTACTTATATGATCCTGTTTTCTTCCAGTTTGTATCTTCTTGGTCGAATGCACTTATTGTAAGTCGCTTTGGATAAAAGCGTCAGCTAAATGTAACGTAAGAGGGATATGGAGGCGAGAGAGGAAGCGCATCTTTGTCAGCAGTACTGAGCTTCTGTCAGTCAGAGGGCTCTGGGCGAGTTAACATGTGAGAATAATTTACCGAAATACACTTAATTAATTTCATGTGTCAATAATTAACTGTCATGCAGCAGTTTTTGAACAATCCCATGGGTTTGTTTGAACTACATACATTTGAACAACCCTTTAAACTGTCACAAATATACAAATAATTATCCTAGCTATATATTTTTTTTTAAATCACCAGAATCGGCAACTTGCCCTTTTATTAATTTGGGCCCCTGCTCCTCTACAATCCACTGCAGGTACCTGCTGCAGGGTGTGTGTGTGTTTGTGTGTGTGTGTGTGTGTGTGTGTGTGTGTGTGTGTGTGTGTGTGTGTGTGTGTGTGTGTGTGTGTGTGTGTGTGTGTGTGTGTGTGTGTGTGTGTGTGTGTGTGTGTGTGTGCGTGCGTGCGTGCGTGTGTGTGTGTGTGTGTGTGTGTGTGTGTGTGTGTGTGTGTGTGTGTGTGTGTGTGTGTGTGTGTGTGTGTGCACTGACCTCAGGGACTTATCCCCCCCTATGATCCTGCGGCGCCTCCTCTGGTTGTTGAGCCTCAGGCCACAGGTCTGCAGGGCCCCGGCCCCCAGAGGGTCCAGGGTGTAGTCGCAGATGACCCCGGCGTCCTCACTGTGGCGGCAGTCATGGCCGTCCTGAGCCGCAGCCGCACACTGGCCTAAAGACGTCTCTGTGCCCGAGCAGCGCACGTTGTCCAGGTGGATGGGACCCTGACCTTCTCCAAAGTACGCCATGGAGCGAGCTTTAGCCACACCGCTGGAGTTCAGGACCACACACAGCATCTTTAGAATATTTCATGTTTTAAATATAAATGCAGTTTGACATTACTTTCTCAAATCTCAGGGGCACTGAAGTGAATGTATTTCATTGACGCTGGTAACCTCAACATCCTCATCCTCCTTGACCTCAGCGCTGCCTTCGACACCATCAATCACTCCATCCTCCTCACCCGTCTTGAAACCACCTTCAACATCTCTTGGTTCACATCATACCTCACGGACAGAAACCAGTTCATCTACATCAATAACTGCAAATCCCCCACCGCTCCTCTCCCCCAAGGTGTCCCCCAAGGTTAAGTTCTCGGCCCCCTCTTCTTCATCCTCTACTTGCTTCCCCTTGGTCACTTAATCCGCCGTCATGGACTTCAATTCCACTGCTTTGCCGACGACATCCAGCTCCTCATCTCGACCAAGTCCATCTCCACTGCTACCCACTCCATCCTGACAAACTGCATCACTGAAATAAAATCCTGGCTCCAACTCAACTTCCTCAAACTCAAGTGTGATAAATCTGAAATAATCATCATTGGACCTAAAAAGCTCACCACACCTATCCATAACTTCACCCTCAACATAGACTGTTTCCCAGTTCAAACCTCCCCTCACATCTGGAACCTAGGCACCATATCTGACCAAACCCTCTCCTTCAACCGATACATCAAACAAATCACCAAGACACCCTTCTTCCACCTCAAAAACATCGCCTGTCCACGTCCATCCCTCTCCCCCACTGCTACAGAAACCCTCATCCACGCCTTCATCACCTCCCGTCTGGACTACTGCAACAGCCTCCTCTATGGTTCACCTTAAAAAATCATCAACAAACTTCAATACATCCAGAACTCCGCATCCCGTCTACTCACCCACACCCAAATCCGTGAGCACATCACCCCTGTCCCCATCAAGCTCCACTGGCTGACCATCCCCCAGATAATTCAGTACAAAATCCTCCTCCTGACGTATAAATCCCTCCATAACCTGGCCCCATCCTACCTGACTTACTTCCTCCACAGACACACTCCCACTCGCTCCCTC
Source organism: Notothenia rossii (assembly GCF_949606895.1). Taxonomy (NCBI): domain Eukaryota; kingdom Metazoa; phylum Chordata; class Actinopteri; order Perciformes; family Nototheniidae; genus Notothenia; species Notothenia rossii. The sequence goes on from NC_136909.1 coordinate 50,995,035, forward strand.
CGCTCTGCTACTGCCAACCTCCTGTCCCTCCCCACCCGGACCAACCTCAAGTCTTGGGGCGACTGAGCCTTCTCCGTTGCTGCACCCACCCTCTGGAACTCACTACCCCAATCCATCAGAGATTCTTCCTCCCTCACAGCATTCAAAACATCACTCAAAACCCACCTGTTCAACACTGCATTCAACCACTGACCCCCCTTCCCCCTATTTTCTGTTTTGTTTATCTCTTTTTGTATTTATTTATTTTTTTATTTTTTTGTTGTTGTCTTTGAGTTTCCAGAAAAGCGCTATATAAGTCCCATGTATTATTATTATTATTATTAGGGCCTGAGCACGAAGTGCAAAGACCTATTGAAATCGTCAGTATTATTAGGGCCTGAGCACGAAGTGCAAAGACCTATTGTTATCCATGGTATTATTAGGGCCTGAGCACGAAGTGCAAAGACCTATTGTTATTAGGGCCTGAGCACGAAGTGCAAAGACCTATTGAAATCGTTAGTATTATTAGGGCCTGAGCACGAGGTGCAAAGACCTATTGAAATCGTCAGTATTATTAGGGCCTGAGCATGAAGTGCAAAGACCTATTGTTATCCATGGTATTATTATTATTTCGAGGTCTTTAGGATGCTTCAAAAGTTGTATAATTTTGCACGGATTCCAGAATCGGTGAAAACTACAATATTCTGGACTCAATCAATCAATCAATCAATGTTTATTTATATAGCCCAATATCACAAATGTTACATTTGTCTCAGTGGACTTCACAGTTTGTACAGAATATCAGTATGACAATACTCAATGTGTTTAAATTGTCCAGCATGCTCTCTAGCGCCACCTATGGCCATTTCCATTTTTGGAAAGATGTACAAAGTAGCACCGTAACTCTGAATGAGCTGAAACTGTGCACACTTATTCGGGTGGACCTGCTCTACATATAATCTCCTTGAACCCCTAAACTCCGCCTACTTTTTATTTTATTTAATTAGCATAATTTCAAAAACAGTTAAATATTCACTAAAATTTCAAAAAAAAAGATTTCAACACCAAACTCAGTATACAGCATCGCTGGAGAGTCAGACACATCATCGTAGGGAATGAGCATGTTCAGTCGATAAATGTGGCCGTCATTACTCTAAACGTGTTCGCAAAAAGGCGGGACAGAAATGCTCATAACTCATCAACAATGTACCAAAAAAACACACATTTTGGTGGTAAGGTTCAGTTTGTATTGGGGAGTATGCACAACAAGTAATTTTCATTTTGGACAATAGGGGGCGCCAAAAAAATGACAAATGTATAACTCATGAACTGATGGACGAAATAATTATTTATTTTTTAGACATACTTTGGGGATGAGTATGAACTTATATTTAAAGTGTCACAACCATAGACTTTATATATAAATGGACGTAGGGTCCGTGACGTCACCCATAGGATTCTGCAGAGTTGCCGAGAAGCCCTTAGTAGGCGGAGTCGGCCACTAACGGCTCGACAGTGACGTCAGAGTTCAACTCCCGCCTTCTCCAGCCTGCTCCAAATAAGGGCAAAGAGGCGGAGCCGAGGCGGGACCTCCTGCCACCGAGCTGAAAGTTCCAGAGCTAGCTGAAGCTACCAAGCTAAGCTAACATGCTCCCCATCTGCACACTGCCGTGGCATTTTACGTTTCTAAGGTAAGCGGACATGAAACTATTCAGCAAAACTATAAATATTAATCTAAGTTATTGAGTTTTTAGCATAATACTTCAGAATCTTAAAATCCCTTAACGTTTGTATGCAATTGTGCTGAATTCAACACTGGAATCAAGCAAATATTAATATGTTTGCATGACATTAGTTATTTATATTTTGATATCACTTAATTACACTTTTAATACATTTAAGTCAAGCTAAGGTACATGTGATGGTAGCTAGTTAGTGCTCTTACCTGTGAGGCCTCCTCCAAACAGCATAATAACCAGACTGTATCATTAAAACTAAGTACCAGTTCTAGATCCTTGACTTTAGACAAACAATTCAAAAGACAACATGTATTTAAAGACCAATCTTTATTTGAATGTGCCTCTTAACCTGATATATTAGATATACAGTAATAGTATTGACAATCTAAAAAAACGGAGCAACTCAACAGTCAACTTTATGTTTCTTATTGTCTAAAGCATTTATTATTTTCATTTTCCCCCTCTAATATTCAGTGTGGACGGATTGAGACAGCGTGGTGTCCAGAGAGCTGCAGAGACTTCAGGGAGAAACCTCCGTGTGATGGACGTCCTGTCTGTTTGTTTGGCCCGGAGAGGACTGAGGGTCTTTCCTCTGCGAGGAGGACCAGGCCTGATGGAGGAGCCCATGCTGGGCAAAGCTGATACCAACTGCACAGGCCTAGTCTGTCACGTTATTTGACTAAATGTGTTTACTTTAATAGTTTTACACCTTCTGTCCATATGTGCTTTTTATTTAAAACATGTTTGATTAAGTTTTGGTTCACATTTCAATAAATTGTATTTGTATTTGCACTCCTTTTGTCCATTATTCTTACTGAAGATTGGCCCCATTTTTTTGTGACGTTGCAAACTCTGCGGTACAAGGCACAAGTGATGTGAAGCTCATAAAGCGAGGCAAATAGAAATAATCAGCTGATGGAGTTGAGATGTGGAAATAGGTGCATTCGATCAGCTGACTGTTTTTACAATAAAAGTAGTGTACTGGTCTTAAAATCTCATAGCATCAGCTTTTAATTTTCCTCTTGGATGTTCTTCTTGACGCTCAGAGAAGGAGAAAATGTTGTGTCTTTCAGGCATGTCCTTTCCTAACAAAAATTACAGGAAACATAAAACATATTATTGCAGAACAAGTGTGTTATTTATGAAAGCGGTGTGTTTGTGTGTTTAGTGGCTGTATATATAATTATTTTGTAATTGTAATGTTTTTTTTTTATTTCAACAGTGAGCTAGAAAGACAATCCGATTATGAATGAAAAGTATGAAGTTCATCAACATTGAAATATATGTTATTATCAAAATAATATTGAACTGTTATCAAAACGTAGTGCAACTGTTGAAGCTTGCTCTGTTAACTCACTGAAAGAATAACTTTTACCACGTTTTTACAGACAATATTGAGAGATAAATAGTAGCAATTCTCACTATGTGTTAAATATCTTTGCCTTTAATAAATTAAATTAGAAAGCTGACAAAATCATATTGCTTGTTAACATCTAAATGTAACTTTTTGCACAGAAGAAACCCTCAACTTCACTGATGTGCAAGTGATCTAGTATTGTTTAATGGAATGTATATCAGTGTATTAAAGTCGATACTTTCTTGATTCTTTGTACAGTAGGAAAAAAATAGTATTTGTACCTGTGCTGAAGTTCACTGCTGTGAGGAGTCCAGTTCTGTCTCTCACTCTCTGGTCCAGCCTGTCTGCATCACCTGGACACCTTAAACAAACAGATATATATGTAAAGTACCATGTGTACAAACAATATAACTGATTCTCTTCTGTTGAACATGTTGGATTGTGTATTGTCCGAGTCAGGGCCCTTTTTATTTTACTGTAACTTTGGAAGTTGTGTTACCAATGCTTGCTGTTTATTTGATACCAATTTGGTAATGCAAGTCATAAAAACAACAAGGTTTGGGTTGTTCTTCAGATGACTGTGATGTTAACGTGTAAGCTCAATAATGAACTCCAGCTCAACCAACCATATTGTAATATCTAAGTAATCATCTCGAAATTAATAATTGTAATATACACACATCTTGTTGTGAGGTTGATTTCACATACACTACTTCGACATTGGCTTGTCTACATACTTGAGCATAGCCAATTTAAATTAACCTTAGTGATGCATACAGTTCCTACCTACATAATAATCATCTCTCTAAGTTACAAGGATGACCTTATTTTATCAACCTAAAAACAGAAGCCGTTTGTTCAACAGTATTATCCCACTTAACACTTGTCTATTTCGTTTTAACCTTTATAAATATAGTCTATGATTTTAACTTGGAGGCTACTATTAGCATCGTTAGCAACGATGTAGCTACCACTCGCTTACACGCTAACACAAGCCGTAACATTAATTACGTAGCTGATTAAAATCATTAACACATAAATAAGTACTCAAATTTCACTTACCGCAAAACCGCATTCATGCACCGTCTGTTTCAACCGCAGAGCGAGTCACAATAGTCCGATATATAAGCATGAAGAACAAACAAACACGGCAGGGGGCAAGTTGTGTTCCCTGGATGAGCTGAACAGGCAGAGTGCCTGTAGCTTCACGGAGCAGCTAGCAGAGAGACAAGAAGCTAACAGCAGCAGTCACTTCACAGAGCAGTCACTCAATGTGACCACGCCCTAATTTATGCAAAAACTTTAAGACCTAATATAAATAAAAGGGTCGTGTTAGAAAACAATTCACTCACAGATCCATAATCATGAAGGTGGAATCTAACTATATTCATCATAATATTTATTGCATCCATGGGAAGAAACATTTTTTTTTCTGCTGTAAAGTTGGGCATTTTAACATGGGGGTCTATGGAAATTGCTCCTTTCTGCAGTCAGTCCCTATCGGCCAATATATGAACTGCAGTGTGTGCCACTTCCGTATTGGCGTCCCGGCTCTTCCACAGAGTTTGCCGCTTGGTCACAACGAATGAAAAATGTGGGCGTGGCCTGTACTTTTTTTTTTATGACGATGTGCTAAAATGTGCTTCGGAATGCAAAACTTGGGAGACACGTCAAAGTCCACGACCTTTTTGAGAATGTACAAAAAAACTTAATTTTTCCAAAAAACAGCTTTTTCCGATATTCACGAAATGCTGTATACACATTGCTCTTATGATTGCGGACATATTTCAAATTGCTTTCCATTAGCCCCGCCCGCGAGAAAGTCGGCCATTTTGAAAAATGTGCATTTTTCATGCATTTTAAGGACATTTCTGCAAACTCCTCCTAGGGGAATGATCGAAAAAATTCCAATCCAGGACAAGTTCAGCCCATATCCAATGTGATGCTAAATTGCAAAGGAATAATCGATCGCTCAAACGAGCTCGTAAGCGAACGGAGAATGTTCTATTTATACGATTTACATGTCACAAATTACTACAAACTACTCGCATATAGTTTTTCCGATATTCACGAAACGCTGTATACACATTGCGATTATATTTTCACACATATTTCAAATTGCTTTTCATTAGCCACGCCCCCCAGAAAGTCGGCCACTTTGAAAAATGTGCGTTTTTAATGCATTTTAAGCACATTCTTGCGAACTCCTCCTAGGGGAATGATCGGAAAAATTCCAATCCAGGACAAGTTCAGCGCTACGGAGCCCTGGAGGGTTCATAGAGAGAAAAATAAATAAAACGTGGCCACGTTTTACTAAAGCGTGCGCACGAGTTACTAAAGCGTGCGCACGAGTTACTAAAGCGTGCGCACGAGTTACTAAAGCGTGCGCACGAGTTAATAAAGCGTGGCCTCGTTTTGTGTGTGTGCGCACGCACGTGTGTGTGTGTGTGTGTTTGTGTGGGGGCGTTTGGGTGGGGGGCGGCATTTGTTTATGATAGTATCGTTCGTTCCGGTGTACTCCGGCAGGACTATCACATCGAGATTAAGATTAAACGAATTTCTTTCACTTGGGAATACACATATAACTATGGAGAACCAGATTTGTGTAAATTACTGTTCGTGGTCATTTGAAAACAAATGCCGGTGGTGTCGGACACACACAAACACACCGAGCACGCACACAGAGCGGAGCTGAGCGTGCACACACACACACACACACACACACACACACACACACACACACACACACACACACACACACACACACACACACACACACACACCATGCGCCCCGGTGACAGGACATCTCCTTCATAAAACGAGGCGGAATACTCTGGTAGTTCGATGTGTGTAGAGGTGTGTGTGGTTAAACGTAGCAGCCTCGATCTCTATTCAGCGGTTCTAATGAAGGGAAACACAATGAAGTAAACAGTAAAAGGCACAGCTCTTTGCAGCTGGTGCTGCTCTTCTCAGATTCTGCTGAGTTACACGTTACTGCCTCCAGAGCCCTGTACTACGGAGCCAGTTCAACAGACCCTGGATATGTTCGATTTACCCGGCTTAACTAGCCCTAACAAACGCAATGTCGATAAGCGGTCCTGCGAAGCTGGTTATCAACTCAGTAAATCAACCAGGGTTTCTCTGACCGGCTGAGAGCGCGTTCACGTGAAAGGGACGGGGTTAGCAACATTTGACCAATCACAAACATGGAGACGCGTGCTGACAGCGCAGTGTCATACTTCATGAATGAATAGTGTAAATAGCGAATCCTGCTTCGTAGCACAGGCCACTGGTGCCGCAGAGATTTCATAAAGTGAAGGAGGTTTTCCTTCTATAAAACAGCTGTGGGCAGCATATACTGTGAGTCACGGACAGGAATCCCTCAATATAAATAAAACAAGGCCAAGCTTTATTAACTCGTGCGCACGCTTTATTAAATCGTGCGCACGCTTTAGTTATTAAATCGTGCGCACGCTTTAGTAACTCGTGCGCACGCTTTAGTAACTCGTGCGCACGCTTTAGTAAAACGTGGCCACGTTTTATTTATTTTTCTCTCTATGAACCCTCCAGGGCTCCGTACAGCGCCTATCCAATATGAAACTTAATTGCAGGACACATTTTTGAAAAATCCCTCGTGGAGTTCGTAAATTAACAGTGAATACACCATTTTTGACGATTTACATGTCGCAAATTGCTCCAAACTGCTCGCATATAGTTTTTCCGATATTCACAAAACGCTGTATACACATTGCTATTATGATTGCACACATATTTCAAATTGCTTTTCATTAGCCCCGCCCCCCAGAAAGCTGGCCATTTTGAAAAATTTGCGTTTTTCATGCAGTTTAAGCACATTTGTGCTAATTCGTCATAGGGAAATGATCGGAAAAATTCCAATCGAGGGCAACTTAAGCGTATATCCAATGTGATGCTACATTGCAAAGGAATAGTCGATCGATTGAACATGGAGCTCGTAAGCTAATGGAGAATGTACAATTTTTCACCATTTATATGTCACATACTACCTTAAGCTACTGAGACCCGCCTGTCTGCCCGGCACATCAACTCTCAAACAAACACACAAACAGACACACAAACATGCACACACGCATGCACGCACGCACTGAAGTATTATTTGAATTATTTGAAGGATTAAAGTAACTTGTCATGACGTGGTGACGTCATGAGTAGGGTTTTTGAGAGGAAAATCAGCAGCCAGCGGACGAATGGTCCGGAGAAGAGGCCTAGAATAATCTCTGACAACTAAAACGAGGATCCTACAATTGAAAGGTGAGCAGGCGAGCCTGTTTCTATCGAAGGTCTGTAATTGGCTAAACTAAATTTTAGAGTTGTCAGAGACATATTCCGGTGTCATAGTTGTTGCGGTGGAATATACAAATACATATTTTAGATAGGTAGGAAAGTTATATAACATAAAAATGAATCAACGAGGTATGTAAGACGAAGGTGAAAGGCCCCGTACTTTTTTCAGAAAGGAGACGGCTGAAGACTCGTTGGGGGATGTTCAGTGGCTGTTTTCAGACGCTATCCGGAACAAATCTGAATAATTATTCTTAGGTTCATAGGAATCGAAGTTGAATTATAAGTAAATCCAAAGGAGAGTAACGCAACCTTCAAAAAGCAATTTTGAAGTGACCGGACCTCATTAATCCTTTGTTCTGTGGGGTTGAATCTATAAAGCCAAACGTCACGATAAAGACTTCTGTAAGCCTGGTTTACGACTCCATGTCAGCGTCACATCGTTGAAAGACGGTGTTGAAGCGCGCTGAGAGGCTCGCTAAACTTGTTGGAATAAACATCGGACAATAAAAGCTGAATAGACTGTACGGAGAATTTTTTCTGTGAATATTTACTGGTAACAAAGACAGTAAGTCAGATGAATAGATACGAAGTCATAATGAAGGGAGAATTTGAACGAGAGGAGCGTGAGTTAAGAGCTTACGAGAACAGTGGGTTCAAGCAGAAAAATTGAATAAAAGGATAGCAGAAGTGTTAATTGTTGAAGGAAGCCCCCCTTCTCCTAAAAAGGCTGAGAGCTGCAGCGGGGGAGAGAGGGGGGTGTCAGTATTTGTCTGTGAGACCTCCCCCCCATTTTTCCTCTCGAGAGCAGCAGCAGCAGCCCGGAGTGTGTCTGCTTGCTTTTTTCTCTAATGCCTGAAGTTGGAAGGAAATACATTGAAAATTAACAGATCAATGTGTGATTTGAAGTGGTAGATATATTGAAATAAATAAGAAACAATGATTTGCTGCTATTTAAATATAGTCTTTGAGAACTGATTGATACTGTTGCATTGCGTTGTGAATTTTATGGTATTTTTCATTAACTAAGGATTGTACTTAATTATACTTCAAGGAAAATTATATTACATACAGTCACCTTAGGGGAAAGTAAAAAGAGATTTACTGAGTATATGAAGTACATTAAGGATAAGGTTTTATTCAAATTATATAGGTGGATTTTTCCATCTAGAATACGACATGGAAAGAGGAGAATTTGTTAGACATGAAATAACGAACTCACTGGAAGAAATATATATTGTGAGGTTATTTAGGAGTTGTTATCATGTACAGTTACTCTCAGTTGATGGTTGTTTAAAGTAGATAGGAAACGGAAAACGTAAACGATTCACCACAATGGTGTTTTTAAGTTTATGAAGAAGGAGTAGAAAGTAGAAAGAAGGTTTTTGTAAGTTTGTCAGAGGGAATCTGTTAATGTTTAAACATGACAGAGGTCCTGCGCGAGGTTTTGCTCCAGCCATCTCACACAGTTACACAAAGGGGTGATTTGTGATAGGCTGGAGCGGAGGCAGCTGCAGGGCGCAGTGAGACAGAAAGACAGGAGAAATGAGACGTTTTGGAAAGTAGAGAGAGACAGGAGAAAAGTCAGATGGTTTGAAAGAGTAGAGAGAGAATAGATGTTAAATAAAGTTAACCAATATTCTGGAAAAGGTCATTGTTTTATGAGTAACATAAAATAAGAATATATTTACTAGATATAAGAACAACAGGCTTATCTAGGTTAACAGAAAATTGCTATTAACCAGTTTCAGCTGCAACTATCCTGTCTTTGTTCTAAAGAGAACATACGTTGCATTTACAATTAATATGAAGAAAAAGTTCACAATAGATACCATAAAAGACCGTTTGGGATTAATAGGACGAGTTTGTCATAAACATTCGTGCTTAGATGGAATAAAAGTGTTGAGATGTTCTCAAAAATGGGAGTTTTCACAATGCTTTTTAGTTTTTATTGAAACAATTAAGTAATAAGGACAGAAAAATGTTCCGTGATGATTTATTTAGGTTTCAGCTTTAGTAATAATGAAGATTACATTTTGTAATAATTCCTTTAAGTGTTCCAAAGATATATTCATTAACTGTAGTCAGATTACTTGTTTTAAATATATAGCGCTGAATACAGTTAGTTTTGTATTCTTTTACAAATCTAACCATGCTTTTAACACACAACTTAGATAAACAATTTGAAAAGAATAGAATAAGCAAGTAGATAAAAGAAGAATCTATAGTGGTTAAGAAAGGTGTCTTTGTTTTGCCTATTAACTTAGAACTGAAGTAATGAAGAATACTACTGTTACCATTAATGTGTTTAACATTCACATGTTTCAGCATTCCTGACCATATAGACACTCAGCTGTTTTATCTTGTCACCCGCTGGGGGAGAGATTGAAATTGAGTTTTTCTCAGTAGCTGATTTGCTGTGATTACAGCAGCATTGGATAGTTGTGCGCCACCTTTGGGTTGTACTCTGAATCAGTGTGTTGGTGAAAAGTTGCTCATTACAGAAACAGAAGAACTGTGCAAAGAACGCATCTCTGAGGAGGTTTTTGACAGTTTGCTTGTGCCTCGTTGTCAAGGCAACAGTGGTGTGAAGAGGTACTGCAGTTTTTGGGGATTTCTGCTGTGCAGAGGACAACGTGTGTCTGCTGATTGTATCACATTGATCCAGAGGTCCCTTCCCCCTCAGGACATCCCAATGCCAGAGAGAGTTTCCTTGGAGCCCACTGACCAGGGCCGGTTCTAGCTTTTTGGGGGCCCTGCCACTGACTACAGCTGAAGAGGACAATGAATCATTGACTGTTCTCAATATGACAAGATCAAGAGACAGGCTGGTCTCAGTCTGTTCAGACTCTGAAGAAATCATGCAATGATTTTACAGCATAACTGTGCAAGAGTTTACCAGAAGGTGGTGTAGAACAATATGCTTAGTGTTTTGGAAGGGAGGCTGATTGTTTAATGATGGTCTGGAATACTGAAAAGATTAAAGTTTAATATCCTTGTTTGGCAAACAAGACATCTGATTATTATGTCACACATGATCATCTTGACATAGTGACTAGCTATGGGTAAACGTGTGGACGTTATACCATTATTATCATGAATTAAAAATAAATAGGGAAATAGTATCTGGTTAAAGATGAATGGATTTCATATCCTAGAGAGGATTAGTTATATTGTGAATACTTCACAAGGTATTTACTAATGTATTTTAAAGAACACATAACAAAAACACAAGTCCAGTTTTGTTTTGTTTTTAGATTAAAATTGTCCATTACCAAAACTATTCAGCTTAGGTCTAGCTTTAGACTTTAATAGTAAAAGAGTATTTAGGCTTATTTTTGTATATCTGACATTTTTTAAATATGTTGGCAATTCACTAGATAGAGAGATGGCATTACTCTCCATTTGTTAAGAACATTTCTGAAGATTAAATATTTGTTTCATTTCTAATATTCCTATTTAAGACGTCATTTTAGAGTAACAAGGCTGATGCTGAAATTGGAAAATATGTTTGTGGTTTGCATGATGTAAACAAAAAAAGGTTTTGTTTGTTCAACCTCCAGTTAGATCTGAAACAGTAATAATGATTGATTTGGCCAAAGCTTAGTTTAACATCCCGATGTAACATTATGAGGTATGTTCACTTCTAAGGGTAAACAAATTGATAAAATGGATTATTATTATTATTGATTAATTTGGAATATTAATTCAAAAGGCCATTATCTGCAGGTTCACTTAAGAATGCCTTGCATGAACATTTGTCAGGTATTGTGTTTCCTAGGGGTGGTATATTAATAAAGTGTATTGATAATTTGTTTGTTAAACATCTGAAGAAAATGGTGCTGCGAACACGAGAAAAACTTTGTTGCATTGGTTGACATCAACACAATGATGTCACTAGTACAACTCCAGCTAGTAGAATATTAAAGTCTCTGCAGAGCACGACATGGCCAAAAATACTGAGACCAAATGACCTTTGACCCTGACTGACAGTGTGAGTGTGAATGAAATGTCTGCATGTGATCAGTGTAACTGCATGATTCTAAAACAATGACTAACCAAGCATGTTTTTAGACTAACACATTATTCTGGAGCTCCAAGGGAAACGAGATGTTTCCTAAAAAATGTTGACATGTTTCTAATATTGATTGAGTTATAACAGGCAAGGGCGCCGGAAGCAGGGGGGCCAGGGGGCCATTGGCCCCCCCACTTTTCAGCCCTGCCCCACATTTTCGCAGCAGCAGATGCCGCGGAAAACTGTACAAATCCCGTTTCAATAATTCCCCTCTACTCTAAAGTCGCATCTAAAACGCGATCTGATCTAGCTGTGTACATTTTGTTATTTTTGATTGTTATATTCAGTCTCACTAGCTTCAGGCATGTTTGAAGCTTGTAAAGGGAAGATGACAGCTCTCACTCGCCACTCTGCTGTTCCTCAGCGCCGCTCCCCCTCCCTCCCGCTGAAATTATGAATGTAAGGTGTATAGTAATCATAGATAACACGGCAGGGTCCGTTACAGTTTGTTTTTATCTGATTTCAAATAAGCAAAGTCTTGGCTTTCAGTACATTAAACTTGTTTCGGAAAATTCAGATGATAAATAGGCCTACAACTTTGAAGCTTGTAACGGAATAATTACAAGCGGAGAACGGAGTAATTTAACGTCACTGCAGGCATAACAACAGCCGGTGTTTCTCGTGAGTCTTTTCCCCGGGAAACAAACACAATACACACAAACGCAAAAATACACAAACACACACGTATATACACGCGGCGCGGAACACTGTACAAATCCCATTTCAATAATTCCCCTCTACTCTAAAGTCGCATCTAAAACGCGATCTGATCTAGCTGTGTATATTTTGTTATTTTGTATTGTTATATATATTCAATCTCATTAGCTACACGCATTTTTTAAGCTTGTAAAGGGAAGACCACAGCTCGCCTCTCACTGGCCACTCTGCTCTTCCGCAGCGCCGCTCCCCCTCCCTCCCGCTGAAATTATGAATGTAAGGCATAGTAATCATAGATAACACGGCAGGGTCCGTTACAGTTCGTTTTCATCTGATTTCAAATAAACAAAGTCTTGGCTTTCAGAATATTAAACTTGTTTCGGCAAATGCAGATGATAAATACAGGTTTGAAGTTTGTAATGGCATAATTACAAGCGGAGAACTGAGTAATTTAACGTCACAACAGGCATAACAACAGCCGGTGTTTCCCGTGAGTGCAGTAATCCAAACGAAAATATCTTCCCTCCGTAGTATTTTTGATCATTTGCTCCGCTAATAATCAATCAGATCGATGGATTCCAGAGAAGAGAAACACTTTAAAGGCCTTTTTCTCAAAACGATGACTCTGTAACAGTCATTATATAATGTGACATATTTTGCTTAATATTTGGAGTACAAAAACAATCCTGATCTCATTAGAAAGCTAGGAATCAAAATGTGTCTTCGGGTCAATGCGAACAATTTCGATGGAGCAGGTCACTTTGCATTAGGTAAAATAAAGCAGGCAGACATAACAGGAAGAATATGTACATTTTAACCCAATCAAATAGGACATTGTCACACCATTCAAATGTATCCATGTAAATTACAACCAATAAAAAAGCTTAGATTTGTTTATTTGTTACGTTGTTTACTTTATTTGTTACGTTGTTCTGCTGTGTGTGTCAGCCGTTAACCTAGAGATATAAAGAATATATACACTTGCAAACATGTCAGAAGAACCAGCGCAGAAGAAAACTAAATACGGTCAATCTAAACTTAAATTTAACAACTGGAAGGTCACATCCCTGACTACCACATCTCCGGAGGCTGGACCTTCTTCAAACAGCGAAGCCAGATGAACCCAAAAGCAGCAGCTCTAGTCTGCGGCCGCAGAAACTGTCAAAACCGCCGCCGACCCCACCGCCGCCGTTGTTGAACCGAAACAGGCTGGTTCCAACTGCATGGAGGTTTGCTGTCGGGACATTGAGGCGGTTAAAGCTGTACAGCTAACTATCAGAAAAAAGGAGACCGCTAGTAGATTATTTGGGCAAAGAGAAGGTACTTCAACGCAGAATGGTACAAAAACAGAGTGGTTAATTCTTTGCAAAACCACTAAACGATAGTGATAAATTGAGATGTTAACAACCTCATGATAACCTCATTTTTTTTTTTACTGAGGATCATACCTGTGTTTAGTCTAGAAAAAGGTGAATGTGTGCATTTTATTATAAAATTGTGTATATTTACAGACTGTTGCAAACACTAAGAAGCTTATAAACATCAGGTTTAAAACTAAGAGCTTTACAAAAAAGTAACACAATTAAAGATGTTTGGAGTTTTATTTGAGTTATTCATTTATATTTTTTGTCAAAGAGATGCTGATTTGAAACCGTTGTAGCCGTTACGGCATTTCCTGTTTCTGCCGGAGAGAGGGGAGTTTGTCCCAAAGCTTGCCGCTGTATTTACTCCCTCCATCTGACAGGAGGGAGCCTCATGTGTCACTCCACGGAGTTCACTCCGTCACGGAGGGGGAGTGTCTAGGGCGTAGTTTGGGATTGGGCCATACACACGCACTTTTTTTGGCCCCCCCAATTCTAAAATGAATCCGGCGCGCCTGATAACAGGTAACACAGATGCAGAATCAGTGGCGAAGGGGCTACTGAGAGAGGTAATTCCAGAATGAGAATGAGAAGGTGACCTGTGATAATGAATTTTTTTTGTAATATTTCAACAGGTATTAAAGGAACTGAGGTTTGAAATGTAGAAAGAACATATTACAGCTAAGTTAAAACATAGTAATGTAATGAGATATAATTTAATTTAGACAACATCTTGAAACTAGCCTGGTAAAGAAGTAAAAGCCATAGACTGTTTAGATCATTATTGGGATGTACATTTAATTTAAATTCATAATAGAAAGACATTTGATGACATATGTTGGATTTCTGTATTCATTTTTTCAGCTTGATAATATCTAAGCAGTGACAGGTAGAAGCAGTATCACCAGGAAATTATTCACTTTGTCAGTATCATGATTTTTAGTTGTTTTTAATCCATAACATTAGTGTGTTTCTTTACCAGAGACATTAGCAGTTCATATTATATTTAGATTTTAAATAAGATCTCAAGGATTTCATTTATAATAACACAGATGCTTGTCAGAAATTCAGAGCTATTGAAATATGTTATTTAGTTCACCTGAAGATGTTGGGGTTTATTTTGTTGACACAGGCCGAGTATTAGAATTCTGAAGCGGCACTGGCAGATAGGAGGTCTGCAACTAATTTAGAAAACCTGTTCACAGACAGCTGTTGTTTTAAGACACCCCACCAACAGGCTCCAAGCAGCCTATCAGTGGTGGGTCAAACACCTGAGGGCCCAGAAGCCCTGAGCGTAGACTGGAGGGGTGGGTATCAAATTTCTCCACGCAGGTTGCTGACGCCAAAGGGGGACTAGGAGCAGGAGGCCGACACAGCGGAGTTCGTCTGGCTGAAGGTCGTCAGGCCTACGTGGCTCAACCCCAGGTTCTCCGGCCTCTACAGAGTGACCCAGAGGACATCTCATGCCGTCCGCCTAGGAGAAAAGGGGGACATCTGGTACTACTGGAGCCAGTGTGCAGCGGGGAACACTCAGGCTAGGACCTCGCGGACATCCCTACTGCAGACGACTCGGAAGCTGGCGTCAGCAGGCTGGGGGACTTCTCGAGGCAGCAGAGGAGTCTACTTCTCTCTGATCAGATTAATCAGTTCCACCTTTGAAGGAAAGGCCGCATCTCCCCCTCCCTATCAGCTGCCCTTGTTGGCGTTTTCCGCTGAGGGGGGGGGGCCCTGAGGATTCAACAACACGCGAGGATGCTGCTTTCTGGCACTCAGGCTCTCACTCTAATAGTTCCTTCACTGACATTGAAAGTTGTGTTCTGTTCCCAAAGGTTTAAGGTTGGGGCACAGACACAGTAGCAAAGAATGACAGTAGTTGTGTTTCAAATGTCTTATGTGAGTTGGTCTCGTGGGGCGAGACCAAAAGGGGGAATTGAAGTATTATTTGAATTATTTGAAGGATTAAAGTAACGTGTTATGGCAGGAAAGTTCAATCTGGTATATTCATTTTAATGTCACCTTATATAGAATGTGTGTTAAACTTGTGATTTCTGCATTGAGTGACTTCTGCCTAGCAGATACCAAGAAGAGACCCCTAGGGTCTCTCTGTTAATTATCAATAGTCCTTGCAATCAACAGGGGAATTCCCGGATACATTTTCAGATATAAGGCAGTTAAAGTCTTGTAGAATTAATGATTTATCTCCTACAGACCCCAAAAGAGGCCTTGAGACTTGGGTCACCCAGCAGTAAATGAGATAAAGGTCCTTTTGAGCTTATCAATAAAATGTATTCATTCCTCGTAAGCTGACTTTGGGGTGAAGGGAAGTTCAGGGAAGCCATTAAGCGATAAGAACAATTAACTTCTGTTAAAGATACATGATAGGATGTTTGTGTGTGTTGAAGATGTTTAGGGGGAATGAGTATGTGTCCTGTCAAAGAGTCCTCTGTCATGACTCCAAATCATTGATTGGGGGATCTGCCTGAAAGCAGAGGGACAGCAACACACACACACACACACACATACACATACACTGTGAAGCAAACGATGGAATCAACAAACTGACTTACTACCTGGGATACCGCACAGAAGGGAAACCGACCAATGGAACACTGCCAACTCACTGTCTAGCTCGCTCAGAAGTGAACTCTGTGTATAAATGTTGTGATCATTTTGAAGATCGGCGCTCTTGTTTTTGACTTGCCGTTCCTGAGACGTGTCTCACACGGTGGTAGAACCTGAGCCCGGAGTACTCTGCGGAGTGCTTCGTGATTAGGTGAAGTATTTGTATCATTTTGCCATTAAAGCAGATTATTGTTTAACCCTTATCCTGGCTGCTTTGAATTTTTCCTTCTTTTGAGAACCCGCTCATATAGGAACGGCGCGGAGCAGAGATTCTGCCCCAACAGCACACACACACACACACACACACACACACACACACACACACACACACACACACACACACACACACACACACACACACACACACACACACACACACACACACACACACACACACACACACACACACACACACACACACACCTACACATTGTACAACTAACAGAAAGAGCTCCTAAATCATATACTAAATATCAGGGTACAGCCCTTGTGTATTTTATTATCTGAAGCACGATATGGTTTCATGAAAAATATCTACTGTTTATTTGTAGATATCTCCTAAAATCTACAAATAAAGTGTGAAATGTAGGCCTGTTACATATATTATTGAGCCATATACAGTATTTTATACACACTGTTCTGCTTTCTGCACTGACCTCAGCAGCTGTTCTCACTGTAAACATCGCGTCACAATGAAAGGAGTTGTATTGAAAAAATAATAGCCTAACATCCAGGGGAGATGTGATTAGTGAGTAAACAAACGGTAAAGGGCAGAAAGTCTGATACACATTTGATCATCTTGAATAACTTATAATCACAACGGGAAAAGTTTGCAGAGCTGTGCTTCGTTGACATAAGTCCAGCCATGCGTCACGCCTCTTTTAAACATCACTGTTGGCTGAAATCGTCTCAGGAGAATACTTCAGTGTACCCTTGGTTATAGCTCCTCCAGAGACACTCCTCTCTCCTATCTCCTCTAAATCAGTGTATCCTCGGTTACGGCTCCTCCAGACAGCCTCCTCGATAATCGATCCTCTACGAGCCTTTAGAGAAATTTATTTTCCTTCGAGACGGCGCGCCGACATCCGTTTCCGGGTCGCTGCCGGAGGACCTGGGAGTCTGGGAAGCGAAAATTAGAGAAATGACAAACGGCTCATTTCTGAGGACTCGCGCGCGTCTGCTTGACGCCGGGACGACTGGCTCCCCTCCGCGACAGGCGCACGGACGCGAGGGCCTGCTCATCACTGCGCGCACATGTGCGACCGCAGTTTTAATTAGGGCCTGAGCACGAAGTGCAAAGACCTATTGTTATTAGGGCCTGAGCACGAAGTGCAAAGACCTATTGAAATCGGCGGCGTTATTAGGGCCTGAGCACGAAGTGCAAAGACCTATTGTTATTCATGGTTATTATTAGGGCCTGAGCACGAAGTGCAAATACCAATTGTTTTCCCCTGTATTCTGATTCTTATTAGGGCCTGAGCACAAAGTGCAAAGACCTATTGTAATTGGTAGAATTATTAGGGCCTGAGCAAGAAGTGCAAAGACCTATTGAAATCGGCGGCGTTATTAGGGCCTGAGCACGAAGTGCAAAGACCTATTGTTTTCCCCTGTATTATTAGGGCCTGAGCACGAAGTGCAAAGACCTATTGAAATCGGCGGCGTTATTAGGGCCTGAGCACGAAGTGCAAAGACCTATTGTTATTCATGGTTATTATTAGGGCCTGAGCACGAAGTGCAAATACCTATTGTTTTCCCCTGTATTCTGATTCTTATTAGGGCCTGAGCACAAAGTGCAAAGACCTATTTTAATTGGTAGAATTATTAGGGCCTGAGCAAGAAGTGCAAAGACCTATTGAAATCGGCGGCGTTATTAGGGCCTGAGCACGAAGTGCAAAGACCTATTGTTTTCCCCTGTATTATTAGGGCCTGAGCACGAAGTGTGCGAAGACCTATTGTTATGCTTAGAATTCTTATTCTTATTCTTCTCGTTCTGCGCTTTCGACCTGTTTTTGAGGAGGTTACGACACTATTCATGTAGCGACATTTGACAACGCTGCCAGGACGGGTGAAAAATGTAACATTCTGGATTCGATGGGTGAAGCATTTCAAACTTGCTCTCTAGGGCAGGGGTCTCAGACTCAATTTACCTGGCGGCCGCTGGACGTAGAGTCTGGGCAAGTCTGGGCCGCTTCAAATATTCCGCAAAACATTTATTAAAAAATACAACATTAACAGTTATTCAACATCTTATTAACATGAACTGTTCTTCACAACATAACTATGTACAGTTGCTCTTTCTTACCTACTCCTTGCTGGTAGAGACCTGGCAGCGCTTCCTCTCACACAGCTGAGCCACATTTGGTTTGAGGGAGGAATTAGTTGAAACCCTCAGTATGGCTTGAAGATGTGCATCAGTAAGTCTGGACCTGTACTTTGACTTATTGAAGTTCATGGTGGAGAAGAGCTGTTCACACATATATGTGCTCCCAAAAAGGCACATGGTCCGCTTGAACATCCTGGAAATCTCAGGGAAGGAGGGGGGCAATTCTCTCATGAACTGTCCAAGCTTGTCTGCTTTCCCATTCACTTCCCTGAACTTGGCTTTGAGCTCAGAATTGCACTGCAGGTTGATGAGCTCCATTTGAAGCACACCAGGGGCATTTTCCACATCAAAGGAGAAGGGGTGTGCAAACATTTGGAAAGGGGCTCTGTGTGTCTTGAAGTCTGCAAACCGCTGATCGAATTCCTCCTGTAGCTTCACAATGGCATCAATATATTCTCACCACTGAATGCTGTGTCCCTGTCCATGAGAGCCTTGCATGCTGGGAAATGGCAGAGGTTTTTCTGAGGGAGCTGGGCTTTCCATAACATCAGTTTTGTAGAGAATGCTCTGACATTGTCATATGCTGCACTAACAAGCTGGCACTGGCCCTGCAACTTCTTATTCAGAGCATTCAGCTCCTGCGTGATGTCAACAAGAAAAGCTAAGTCCATGAGCCATTTGGGATCACTCAGCTCGGGAACAGCCATCCCACCCTTCTCCAGCATGAATACTTTCAGTTCTGTTCTCAACTCAAAAAACCTCTTCAGGACGTTTCCCCTGCTGAGCCAACTCTCTTTGAAGTAGAGCACATCCTCATATTCTGACTCAATTTCCTCCAAAAAAGCACGGAACTGGCGGTGCTTTAAGCCCCTGGATCTGATATGGTTGATGCATTTCACAACGACAGACATCACATTGTCAAACTTCAAGCATTTGCTGCAAAGGGCCTGCTGATGGATAATGCAGTGCAGAGCAATAGCCTCCTCCACACCCTCCTCCTCCAGTTTTCTTTGAACAAGTGCCACCAGCCCGTTTTTTCTCCCTGTCATTGATGGCGCTCCGTCCGTCGTAATTCCAACAAACCTCTTCCATGGCAGACCGATATCCGCAATGGCATCACACAGTTGCTGAAATATCTCCTGAGCGGTGGTCTGGCCATGCATTGGTTTCACTGTAAGCAACTCCTCTGTCACTTCAAAATTGTCATCAACACCACGGACATACATTGCGAGCTGAGCGGTGTCAGTGATGTCTGTGCTCTCATCAAGAGCCACAGAGTATGCACGGAAAAGTTTGGCTTTATCGCACAGCTGATCATATATGTCACTTGATAAGTCAGAAATGCGCTCTGCCACTGTGTTAGCTGACAGGCTGATGTTGTTGAACTGACCCTTCTTTTCCGGACAGACTATACTTGCAGCCTGCAACATGCATTTTTTTACAAACTCGCCTTCCGTAAACGGCTTTCCCGCTCTAGCAATCATCTCACTCACCACATAGCTAGCTTCGACTGCTAAATCAGCCTCATTGCTTCCTTTCTTGAAGAGATTTTGTTGCTTCCATAGAATTTGTTTTAGCTCTGTGACTTTTCTCTCTCTTTCATCTCCCAGGTATTTTGCATACTCTGCATGTTTAGTTGACTGGTGACGTTTGACGTTATACTCCTTGTATACAGCGATTTTTTCTGTGCATATAAGGCACGTTGCGTTTCCCCTGTACTCAACAAAAAAATATTCAGTCTCCCACTTCTCCTGAAATGTTCTGTGGTCATCATCGATTTTTCTTTTCCCTGAAAGTTTTGATGAAGACATGGCGATATATTTTGCTTCCACTCTGTGTCACTTGTGGATCACTCTGTCTGGATTGATTCCGCTGCGCGCATTTGATTGACGTGTGGCGGAGTTCCCTCGGAGGGGGGAGGGGCGAGGGAACTCCGCGCAGCAGTTCCCTGCCAGCAGCAGCAGCAGCAGCAGGAAAAATAAAATTGAAATATAAAGCGCAAACGTAAACGCGCGGGCCAGATTAACACTATTACATGATGTCAACAAAGGGGCCATAAGAAACTGTCTCGCGGGCCACATCTGGCCCGCGGGCCTGGAGTCTGAGACACCTGCTCTAGGGCAACCTGTGAAAAATCGGTTTTTAAAAAATGTACATAGTCGCAGCGTAAGTCTGACGTACCTGACATTTTGCACACTTATCCGGATGAAGCAGCTCTACATATTATCCTCTCAT
The DNA here is from genome assembly GCF_949606895.1 of Notothenia rossii. NCBI lineage: Eukaryota > Metazoa > Chordata > Actinopteri > Perciformes > Nototheniidae > Notothenia > Notothenia rossii. The sequence continues at coordinate 51,015,703 of NC_136909.1, forward strand.
ACCCCGAAGCTCCGCCTACTTTGATTTTTTTAAATGAGCATAATGTCAAAAACAGTGAAATATTTACTTAAATTCCAATTTTTTTATTTTCCACACCCAACTTAGTGCACAGCATCAGTGGAGGTTCAGACACATTACCGTAGAAAATGAGCACGAGGTGTGGAAAAATGTGGCCGATATCAATCAAAACATATTAGCAAAAAGGTGTGGACATAAATGCTGACAATTCATCCGAAATGTATCCAAATATCACAGATTTCGGAGGATAGGTTCAGTCTGTATTGGGGAATAGGCACAAAAACGCATGTTCATTTCGGACGATAGGGGGCCCCAAAAACACAACTAATTTATATCTAAAGAACCGATGGATGAAATAAATATATTTTGTCATAGACATACTGGCAAGGTGAGTATAAACTGAGATTTAAAGGGTCACAACCAATGAAAAATGTGGGCGTGGCCTATTCAGTTTTTTCTCGAAATCTAAGGGTTAAAAAAAGTACCGAGCAATAAGTAGAGCAAAAAATGAGTTACGGCCTTTAAACTCGGAACACATGTCACAGCCCACAACCTTTTCCAGACTGTACAAAAACATTGTACGTTTTAGCAAATATGGCTCAGTAGCGCCCCCTATTGTGCTGTAGTCAAATATAGTTTCTCCGAACTACCCAAAACTTGGCACAGACATTCCTCATGGAATTAAGGACATCTCAGGCTTTCTTTATCCCCGCCTCCCATAAAGTCGGCCATTTTGAAAAATGTGCGTTTTATAGGCGTTTTTGCGAACTCCTCCTAGGGAAATGATCGGACAATTTCCAAACCAGGACAACATCAGCCCATATCCAATGGGATGCTAAATTGCGAATGAATAGTTCACTGCTCAAACGGAGAGCTCGTAAGCTAACGGAGAATGTACAATTTTTGACTATTTTAATGTCACAAATTCGCTACAATGACCTTCGGACGCAAAACTTGGGACACACGTCACAGCCCACAACCTTTTCCAGACTGTACAAAAAAATTGTACGTTTTTGTACACTAGCTCAGTAGCGCCCCCTATTGTGCGATAGTCGCATATAGTTTCTCCAAACTACCCGAATCTTGCCACAGACATTACTGATGGAATTGCGGACATATTTCAAAATGGCTTCCATTAGCCCCGCCCCCCAGAAAGTTGGCCATTTTGAAAGATCTGCGTTATTCATGCATTTTAGGCGCATTTTCCCAAACACCTCCTTGGGAAAAGATCGGAAACATTCCAGTCCAGAACAAATTCAGCCAATATCCAATATCATGTTAAATTGCAAATAAAATAGTTGCTAGCTCAATCGGGGCGAACGTAAGCTAACAGAGAATGTACCATTTTTGACGATTTACATGTCTCAAATGACTCCAAACTACTCGCATATAGTTTTCCAGATATTCACGAAACGCTGTATACACATTGCTATTATGATGGCACACATATTTCAAATGGCTTTTGATTAGCCCCGCCCCCCACAAAAATGGCAATTTTGAAAGATGGCCGTTTTTCATGCACTTTGAGCACATTTTCGCACACTGCTCTTAGGGAAATGCTCTCTCTCTTGATACAGCCCATGTATATGTTATGATGTGAAGCACTATTTGGTTTCATGAAAAATATCGTTCGGGCCCTCAGAAAGTCGGCCATTTTGAACAATGGGCAGTTTTCATGCCTTTTCTGCACATTTCTGCTAAGGCCTCCTTGGCAAATGGCCGGGAAAATTCCATTCAAGGACAAGTTCAGCCCATATCCAATGCGATGCTACATAGCGAAGGAGTAGTCAGTCGCTCAAACGCGGAGCTCACAACCTAGAATGTACCATTTTCCAACATTTAGATAAGCTACTCTGCCTTCCACATCATCTGTCTCTCTCTCACGCACGCACGCACGCACGCACGCACGCACGCACACACACACATACACACACACACACACACACACACACACACACACACACACACACACACACCACACCTATACATTGTACAACAAACACAAACAGCTCCTAAAGCATAACTAAATATCAGGCTACAGCCCTTGTATATTTTATTATGTGAAGCACTATATGGTTTCATGAAAAATATCTACTGTTTATTGGTAGATATCTCCTGAAGCCTACAAATAAAGTGTGAAATGTAGGCCTGTTACATATATTATTGAGCGATATATATTATACACACTGTTCTGCTTTCTGCACTGACCTCAGCAGCTGTTCTCATTGTAAACATCGCCTCACAATGAAAGCATAACCTAACATCCAGGGGAGATGTGATTAGTGAGTAAACAAACAAACGGTAAAGTGCAGAAAGTCTGATGCACATTTGATCATCTTGAATAACTTATAATCACAACTGGAACAGTTTGCAGAGCTGTGCTTCGTTAACATCCAGCCATGCGTCACGCCTCTTTTAAACATCACTGTTGGCTGAAATCGTCTCCGGAGAATACTTCAGTGTACCCTCGGTTATAGCTCCTCCAGAGACACTCCTCTATCCTCTAAATCAGTGTATCCTCGGTCACGGCTTCTCCAGACAGCCTCCTCGATAATCGATCCTCGACGAGCCTTTAGAGAAATTAGTTTTCCTTCCAGACGGCGCGCCGACATCCGTTTCCGGAATGCTGCAGGATGACCTGGGACTCTGGGACGCGAAATTAGAGAAATGACAAACGGCTCATTTCCGAGTACTCGCGCGCGTCTGCTTGACGCCAGGACGACCGGCCGCCCTCCCCGACAGGCGCAAGGACGCGAGGGCCCGCTCATCACTGCGCGCACAAGTGCGACCGCAGTTTTAATTATTATTATTATTATTATTATTATTATAATTTTTAGTTGCCATCTTTCCTGTTTTTGAGGCCTTTAGGATACTGACAAAGTTGTATCATTTTGCACGGACGCCAGGACCGGTAAAAATTGCAACATTCTGGAGTCAATGGGTTAAAATATTCCAACGTGCTCAATAGCGCCACCTATCAAAATCCCATTTCGGAATACATTTACAAAGTCGCACCGTAACTCCGAATGACCTGAAATGTTGCACACATATCCGGGTGAAACTGCTCTACAAATAATCCTCTTCGAACCCTAAGCTCCGCCTCAAAAACTTTTCTTCTAAATTAGCATAATGTTCAAAACAGTTAAATATTCACTTAAATTTCAATTTTCAGTTTTTCAACACCAAACTTTATATCCAGCATCGGTGGAGGGTCAAACACATTACCGTAGAAAATGAGCATGTTAGGACGATAAATGTTGCCGCCGTCAATCAAAACGTTCTCGCAAAAAGAAGAGGCTTAGAAAGAAATGCTCATAACTCATCAACAATGTATTCAAACAACACAGATTTTGGTAGATAGGTTCAGACTGTCTTGGGAAATAGGCACACCAAAGCATTTTCATTTTGGACTATAGGGGGTGCCAAAAACACCACCAATTTATAACTCAAGAGCGGATGGACTAATTATATATATTTTTTGTTTTAGACATACTCTCAGGGTGACTACAAACTCAGATTTAAAGTGTCGCAAAAAATTCAGAATGTGGGCGTGGCCTATACATTTTCTTTTAATTGCGATAGCATAAAATGAGATTCGGACGCCAAACTTGGGACACACGTCAGAGCCCACGACTTTTTTCGAGAATGTAAAAAAAATACGTAATTTTTCAAAAAAACTGCTCACTAGCGCCCCCTATTGTGTGGTAGTCACATATAGTTTCTCAGAACTTCACGAATTTGGGCACAGACATTCCTCATGGAATTGCAGACATATTTGTAAATGGATTCCATTAGCCCCGCCCCCCAGGAAGTCGGCCATTTTTAAATATGTGCGTTTTTCATTTATTTTAAGCACATTCTTGCGAACTCCTCCTAGGGGAATGATCGGAAAAATTCCAGTCCAGGACACGTTCAGCCCCTATCCAATATGATGCTAAATTGAGAAGAAAATCTTTGATAGCTCAATCGTGGAGGTCGTAAGCTAACAGCGAATACACCATTTTTGACGATTTACATGTCGCAAATGACTCCAAACTACTCCAAATTTATTCAAATATAGTTGTTCCAATATTCACGAAACGCTATATTTACATTACTATTATGATTGCACACATATTTCAAATTGCCTTCCATTAGCCCCGGCCCCCAGAAAGTTGGCCATTTTGAAAAATGTGCGTTTTTCATGCATTTTAAGCACATTCTTGCGAACTTCTCCTAGGGGAATGATCGGAAAAATTCCAATGCAGGACAAGTTCAGCCCCTATCCAATATGATACTTAATTGCGGAGCACATTTTTGAAAAATTACTCGTGGAGGTCGTAAGCTAACAGCGAATACACAATCTTTGACGATTTACATGGCGCAAATTGCTCCAAACTGCACGCATATAGTTTTTCCGATATTCACGAAACGCTGTATATACATTACTATTATGATTGCACACATATTTCAAATTGCCTTCCATTAGCCCCGCCCCCCAGGAAGTCGGCCATTTAGAAAAATTTGCGTTTTTCATGCATTTTAAGCACATTCTTGCCAACTTCTCCTAGGGGAATGATCGGAAAAATTCCAATCCAGGAAAAGTTCAGCCCCTCTCCAATATGATACTTAATTGTGGAGCACATCTTTGAAAAGTCACTCGTGGAGGTCGTAAGCTAACAGCGAATACACCATTTTTGACGATTTACATGGCGCAAATTGCTCCAAACTGCTCGCATATAGTTTTTCCGATATTCACGAAACGCTGTATACACATTGCTATTATGATTGCGCACATATTTCAAGTTGCCATCCATAAGCCCTGCCCCCCAGGAAGTCGGCCATTTTGAAAAATGTGCGTTTTTCAGCCATTTTAAGCACATTCTTGCGAACTCCTCCTAGGGGAATGATCGGAAAAATTCCAATGCAGGACAAGTTCAGCCTCTATCCAATATGATACTTAATTGCGGAGCACATTTTTGAAAAATCATTCGTGGAGGTCGTAAGCCAGGGGTCGGCAACCTTTTTGATATGAAGTGCCATTTAAAAAAAAAATTGTTATCAGCGTGCCAACGATCGAGCATTATCAACGAGGGGGGGGGGGGGTTGAGGAGCTTGACGCTCGTAAACTATCAGCAGGAGGGCGGGGGGAGCCTCGCTGCGGGGAAGCAGTGTGTGGACCTGTCAACGCAACTTATGATGCCGAATTTAACAAACACATTTAAATAGTTGGTTTAAACGGCATAATAATAAGGACGATCGTCCGTTCTGTGATTCTCCAGAGCACACATGTTATGATATTAGGGTCATGCAGAGTGAGATGATATCGCTGTCCCTTTAAGAGAGAGAGAAAGAGGGGTGTGGCGTTTGCATTTGTGTTTGTGGATGGTAGAGCGACAGTGAGCGAGCGTGTGTATATTTCTGGAAGTGAAACGAGGAAGCAGAAAAACAGAGGTCTGTGATGTATTTTGTGAAACAGAAGAACAGCTAAATAAATGCAACGGCCTCCCAAGAAGAGCTCGCCTCTCTCCAGTCATTTAAGCTAAAGTGTTATTGAGCCTGAAGCTTGTTGCTTCTGCCCTCCTCGACTACGGTCTGGGAGCCGACAGGAAAGTTCAACACACAGATGGCCAGTCCGCCCCTTTGTAGCATATTATTTCGATGAGAGATGAGCAGATCTCCAAGGGGCTTTCAACTAAATACATAGCCAAGCAAAAACTGTGGCATTTGTACAGCTCCTTATGGGTACTGCAATTAGTGAAGTGCTTTCCTCCGTGGTGAAATGATCAGCACTGCACCACGGAGGAAAGTCACCTGGAGTCAAGGAGAGCGGGGCTGCGTTGCGTGCATGGCTTCCTTCTGAAGGTAACGGGGAGACGCGCTCTGGCGGGGGTCTCGTTCCGGATCCGAAAATACAATTTAAATATGTTGCACTCTTATTCCACTTATTCCTAGTGTGCCACTGGTTACGGTGCCGCGTGCCATCATTGGCAGGTGCCAGGGGTTGCCGACGCATGTCGTAAGCTAACAGCGAATACACCATTTTTGACAATTTACATTTCGCAAATTGCTCCAAACTGTTTGCATATAGTTTTTCCGATATTCACGAAACGCTGTATACACATTGCTATTATGTTTGCACACATATTTCAAATTGCCTTTCATTAGCCCCGACCCCCAGAAAGCTGGCCATTTTGAAAAATGGGCGTTTTTCATGCATTTTATGCACATTTGTGTTAATTCGTCATAGGAAAATTATCGGAAAAATTCCCATCTAAGGCAACTTAAGCGGATATCCAATGTGATGCAACATTGCAAAGGAATAGTCGATCGCTTGAACATGGAGCTCGTAAGCTAATGGAGAATGTACCATTTTTGACCATTTATATGTCACATACTACCTTAAAGGGGACCTAAAAACAGGGCTGCAACGGATTTGATACATGTGGATTCTGATTTGCACCTCTATGATGTCACAGAGGTGCACTCCACCTGTATGGTCAACTCTCCACCTATCAGGGGAATGAGAGGTTGCAATGGCATGGCATTAGCATAGCAACAGCATGGCAACAGCATAGTAACATGACGCATGTGCCTCACCCCTCCTTTGCAGGGGGGGGGTGTCAACTCCAGCTCATGCAAAGACAGAGCTGGAGTGAGGCAAAATGAGGCATGGCTAAAATGCATGATCTGCTCGGTATTTTGAAAAATAAAACTTATAAATATACCTTATATAGGTATGGCCCTACAATATATTATTCAAATATAGCATGATAGGTCCCCTTTAAGCTACTGAGACCCGCCTGTCTGCCTGCACCTTCAACTCTCACTCACACACACACACACACACACACACGCACGCACGCACGCACGCACGCACGCACGCACGCACGCACGCACCCACACGCACGCACGCACCCACACACACACACACACACACACACACACACACACACACACACACACACACACACACACACACACACACACACATATATACACACGCACACACACACACACACACACACACACACACACACACACACACACACACACACACACACACACACACACACACACACACACACACACACACTGCAAAAACTGCAAATCTAACCAAGTGTAATAATCTTATATTTAGATTCTAAATATAGTTTGTCTTAATTTGAGTTTAAATAGCTTATCTAGTGCTTTCTAAGGAAGATCTTTTGACTTAATTCAAGTAAATGTAACTTGCCTAGTCTTGATAAGCAACTTTGTCTTTATTTTAGTTATGTTTAACTATATACAAGGGATCTGTCTATAAAACATCCACTTCAAGGCCATAAAGCCTTATTTTAAGCACTAGTATGGCAAGAAAAAAAAATCGAATCGAATTTCAAGCATCAGCTCTGTAGTTAACATAAGTTATTTTCCCAGCTGGTATAAAGACAGTAAAAGACACAATTCCAACAAGAATAGTGAGGCTTAACATCTCTTTTAATGATAATCACAAAAATAATCATCATAACACACTCTCCAAAAGGATATGGACCACAATAACTGATGATATGCATGACGGTCTCTTATTATCTATGGCATAAGCAATACTGGACAAAGAACAATACATCTTAATTTCTGAGGTTGTGGTGCTTTTCATGTATCACACCAAACGTTTTCAAACAATCCATGCCACATTACACATTTAAACATGATCAGCTTAACACATCAAGTATGGCTGAGCGATATGGATAACAAAAATAAATATCACAATATATCTTTGACTCGAGATTGTAGGGGTGACTGTCAGTGCTTTCACACACACCAAGAGACCTTCATTTATCACCAGCTTAACAGCTCAATTCCATAACATCATTGAGGTTGTACTTAATTGGAACATATTGGTGGTCTTTAAAAGTAACTGCATAATAAGCTGTAAAATCAACTAGCTTCTCAGCATCAACTACCTTTGTGGCTTGTGCAAGATCAGGGATGTCTACTTCATATGAAAGCAAATCTTTGCTGAAGCCCAAAGTGTCATAGGGCTGATATTCAAAGCAGTATAAATAAGTGTTAACCAGCCAGATATCTTTGATTAGCCCAAATACTGGTAGATGCTGGTTATTAAAACCACTGATTATCAATGACTTATGACTCGTATACTTGTTTCCGTTAAGGATAAGCCACTTGAGTGACACAACAATTTGCACGTCACTAGTACCAATGTAGTCTCTCAGTTTCGATAGTACATAGTCTGTGTTTACAACTTCAGATGTTAGGCCCAGTTCCTTCTCATTTGAAAAAATCGGGTGTTGCCTTCCATTCACATTGTGAGAGCATTCAAACCTCTGATTGTGCTGAACTAATGTCTTACAAATGTTCTTAAAATTTAATTTTGAAGCCCAGCGTTTAAAAAAGCTATGTTTTGATTCAAATCTCATACACATGTGTCTAATCATAGGACCCTAAGCAGTGGTGTAGTCTACTTTTTTGTAGTGGGTATACTGTAATAATTGTATTCATCCTGTCTCGAAGCAACACCTCATGAACACCATCACACTTAGTAATGCATAGACTAGTCTTGAGACTGGTTATGTGTTATCAACATGTCAATGTATTATAAGCATTTTTATGTGACTTTTAACTGCCAGAGACATTAACAATAAAAAAATAAAAGAATGAACAATGATGGAAAAAGCCCACTTATCTTCTAGGGTTGAACAATTAATCGACATTTTTATCAAAATCTCAATATGGCCTACTGCAAACACTGTCTCTGACACAGCTCTCACCAAATTTCCAACTAAATCCTTTCAACCCTTCTCCGTGAGCTCCTGGGCTATTTTGTGTTCTCTGGACATCTCATGTCGTCTAATCTTGTTTCTCAAAGAGGCCAGAGATGTTGATCTGCTTGAATCTGAGGACTGGATCTTAAAGTGCACCCACTCCTCAGACATAGACATTCGTTGTTCTGTGAGGACACCTGTTGATTTTGTAGCGCTGCAAAGAGCACAACCTGGAAATAAACAAAACCATGACTAATTAGCATAATACAAGTTTTTACCAATAATATCTGCAGAAAAGAGCCAAGATTTACTCAAAAGTATTTAATAAACTGCTTACAATATTTACATCATGGCTAACAAATGCATGAAAAGCAGATAAAAGGAGAAAAATCTTCAACTTTTTCAATAGCTAATTATTTGACAACTACTGATAACTAACATATATAATGGTGCAAATGTTTTAAATGCACTTTTAACATGACCATGAATTAACTCTCATTTGCATCATCATTGACTTTATGAATTTCTGTTGTTTAGATCAGCTTTCCTTTGCATGTGTGCTGACATTTACCCTAACTTTCTGTCCCTCCACTCTAACCAAGGATGCCTGTTCTTACATTCCAGCTACTGTTACGTTAATGATAACCATGCTAATTCCACTTACCGGGTAAATTTGCGGTAGCGCCGGGCTCGTTCTCTGTCACCTTTAGGACAGCCGCCTGACCTGGCTCTTCTTCTGTAGTGGTAATAGGGGAAAACTTCGGAAAACATAAAAATATTTTCGTCTGTTTTCGTTTGATGTTTGCTTCCTGTTTAGCGCTCCGCGAACTTGAATGATGGAAGGATCAAATTCTGATAACGTTAGAGAAACGTGGGGTTTGTCAGAGCCGAACAAAGTGTGTTGCTGTTGCTTAGCAACAGGCCAAAGGCGACGGAAGCCCCAGACGTCCAAAAGTATTAACACAGAAGGGGGCGAAAGCGTGAAAGCGAAGTCACAAAATGATGTTGTTACGTATCATCGCTCATTTTTAAGAGGGCATACGGAAATCACTGGCATTTTCTAGTGGGTATACGGCGTATACCTGCGTATCACATAGACTACACCACTGACCCTAAGCCATAATTTGTGAAGGAAGATGAAGCAAATAATGTTGTTTTGGCATATTACTCTCAATGAATATAAGAAAGCACTGCGTAAAGCGAGAGCAGCATACTACTCTTCATTAATAGATGAGAATAAGAATAATGCAAGATTTCTTTTCAGCACTGTAGCCAGGCTGACAGAGAGCCACAGCTCGACTGAGCCTTCTATTCCCATAGCACTCAGTAGTAATGATTTTATGTGCTTTTTTCACGATAAAATTGTTACTCTTAGAAACAAAATCAATGACCTCTTGCCTTTGACCAGTATAGTGTTATCAACAGCTCCCGGAAACGTAAGTTCTAATAATATTACACTAGATAGTAAACTAGAATGCTTTTCAGCCATAAACCTTGAACAATTAAATTCAATGATTCTCTCTTCTAAACCATCAACGTGTATCTTAGACCCGATTCCAACTAAGCTGTTAAAATAAGTTTTTCCATTAATTAGCACTTCTTTATTAAATATTATGAATATGTCTTTATTATCAGGCTATGTTCCAAAATCATTCAAAGTAGCAGTGATAAAACCGCTTCTTAAAAAGCACAACCTCGATCCAGAGGTTTTAGCCAACTATAGACCTATTTCTAATCTTCCGTTCCTCTCAAAAATTCTTGAGAAAGCAGTCGCAAAACAGCTGTGTGATTACTTAAGAAACTATGATTTATTTGAAGATTTTCAGTCTGGCTTTAGAACACAACATAGCACAGAGACAGCTCTGGTTAAAGTCACAAATGACATTCTAATAGCCTCTGACAAGGGACTTGTCTCTATTCTTGTCTTGCTCGATCTTAGTGCTGCATTTGATACTATTGACCATGATATCCTATTGCAAAGACTAGAGCACTTAGTTGGCATACAGGGAACTGCTTTAGGCTGGTTTAGGTCTTATCTATCTGAACGCTCTCAGTTTGTACGTGTCAACGATGAATCTTCCATGCAAACCAAAGTTAGCCATGGAGTGCCACAGGGCTCAGTGCTTGGACCTATTTTGTTCACCCTATATATGCTTCCGTTAGGCAATATTATAAGGAATCATTCTGTAAACTTTCATTGTTATGCGGATGATACTCAACTATATTTATCAATCAAGCCTGATGAAATTAATCATCTAAATAAAATTCAAGACTGCCTCAAGGACTTAAAAACGTGGATGACCTTACATTTTTTGATGTTAAACACGACCAAAACTGAAGTTATTGTACTTGGCCCGAAGAATCTACGAAACAAATTATCTAAAGATATATTAACTATGGATGGCATTAATTTGGCCTCCAGTGAGACTGTAAGGAATATTGGTGTTATATTTGATCAGGATTTATCCTTTAACACCCACATAAAATCCATTTCAAGGACCGCCTACTTCCATCTACGTAACATTGCAAAAATCAGGCATATCTTGCCTCAAAACGATGCAGAGAAACTAGTCCATGCATTTGTTACTTCAAGGCTGGATTATTGTAACTCCTTATTATCAGGGTGTACCAAGAAGTCAGTCAAGTCGCTTCAGCTGATTCAAAATGCTGCAGCTCGTGTACTAACCAGAGTTAGGAAAAGGGACCACATTACTCCTGTTCTGGCTGCCTTACACTGGCTCCTTATAGAACACAGGATATAATTTAAAATTCTTCTTCTCGCCTACAAAGCCCTTAATGGGCAGGCGCCATCTTACCTTAAAGAACTCATTATACCCTATTGTCCTACTAGGGCATTGCGTTCCAAGAATGCAGGGTTGTTGGTTGTTCCTAGAGTCTCTAAAAGTACAATGGGAGCCAGAGCCTTTTCTTATCAAGCTCCACTTTTGTGGAATCAGCTTCCAGTTTGTGTTCGGACGGCAGACACCCTATCCGTTTTTAAGAGTGCGCTTAAGACCTTCCTTTTTGATAAAGCTTATAGTTAGGGCTGATTAGATTCAGCCCCTAGTTTTGCTGATATAGGCTTAGTTTGTCGGGGGACATCTTACTTCTTCCTTCTCTCTGTCTATACCTGTGTACTCTCATGTTCCGATTAACCCAGCTTCCCCAAATTTCTTTCTTTTTGGTGTCTATATACGCCGGGATCCGGAGTCATGGATGATCCTGCGGTCCTGTGTCATGGATTGCGAGTCCTGGATCTTGAGTCGTGGATGGATATCCTCGTGGATTCATCTTCTTATTATACACACATGCATTTCAAAACATTTGGACTACCTATGTTGCAAATGTATTATCTTTTCAATTTACACACGGCATCTATTGCACGTCTGTCCGTCCTGGGAGAGGGATCCCTCCTCTGTTGCTCTCCCTGAGGTTTCTCCCATTTTTCCCTTTAAACTGTGGGGTTTTCTCTGGAAGTTTTTCCTTGTACGATGTGAGGGTCTAAGGACAGAGGGTGTCATATTGTCATACTGATATTCTGTACAAACTGTGAAGTCCACTGAGACAAATGTAACATTTGTGATATTGGGCTATATAAATAAACATTGATTGATTGATTGATAATGTTTTTTTCTGGGAAAAGCTGTTTAAATGATTTCAAATGCTGCTCTATCAATTCTTTAAGCCTTGCAACTGTTGTAAGTGAGATGACTGGTGCAAACAGGATCTGTGTTATCTCTACCAATTCAATGATAAACTGCACAAACAAACTCTCTTTGACGTCATTTAGCAAAAATGGCAGTATTTTCAAAAGGATAAGCATTTGTCCTGAAGATTGTTTTAGTCTGTTATCATTTGAGGTCAATGTAGAAACAGTGATGGGACATGGTCTGTCTCTTAGATCATGAGGTGAGTAAGGGAAACAGACCATAGCTGAATTAAATGCATCCAGTTCTATCTCCCCACTAAGAATGAGATGTTTTAGCACACATTTGATCTCCATAGGGGCTACTCCTTCAAGAATAATATGCATAATATCTGTTGGGGTCTGCTCAATAAGATTGAAGCCAGGAAAATCACACAATCTACTTTTTCTGTTGATCCCATATGTTGTTTTTAAATTGTTCTTTACAAAATCTGTGCTGGCCTTCTCAATATCAGAACACTGGCGCAGATGTTGCTCTACTGTTCTTTTGTTGAAAAAATTCTCATCAAAGTTATTTTTCATGTCATCTGCATTACACTCACAATGCCTACATTTACAAAGAGCAAAACCAACACCCTCTTTAAAACCTGCAAACTCATGTTGAGCCAATGTATCCCCACAAAGGGAAACCACAGCACCATACATGATCCTCTCACCAACAGCTGTTTGGATTTTAACACCATGGTACAACACATCTAAATCTTTTTTGATTCTATCTAAAATCACATCCACACCACACTGAGACAGCTCACTTGATTTTGCAATGGCTAGCAATCTAATTGCAGACAGATTTGATCTATACTTAGGATCTATATTTCCTAAAGTGTAATAAACCATTAACAGTTTGTTCTTTCTTGCATGTGCTCCAAGTGGATTGCATATTTCAATTTCGTCAGTATATAAAATTATCTGCAAAGCGGAATGTCTGACTGAGTACAGTGGGTGGTCCCTAAGAGATTCACCATCAACTATATCATATAAAAAACCCTCTTTACACCTCTTAGGTATGGAGCTTATCATTGTGAATATCCGGGGATCAGAAAACAACTCCTCGAAGCTCTTGAATAATGGCACATAATAAAATGAGTTAGTTTTAATGGTAAGAGCTCTTGACATTTTTTTCTTAGTTCTATATGCAGTTCGTGATATGAACACCTCCTCAGGCTCAACAGGGTTAAACAAATGCCGAATGCTACTGTCCTGTAGATCCGTAGATGAGACTTTTGAGAAGGGGTCTTTAAAGTCATCAAATACTGCTAGGACTGCTGTTTGGAGATTCTCCTCACTTCCAACATGGGTGTCAAAGCATTCTTGATCTTGTCCCTGAGGTTGTCTAGAAGGGAGGCTTGGTACTGTTGCACATCTGCAACAACACTGTTGACATTCCCCTAGAACAAAAAAAAAAAGGGTTTACATGTATGAATGACAAATGCATTATCCATCACATCGGTATTTTTTCTTTTTCTTAAAAACGTATACCAGACAATATAGAGGTTTTTTTAATGTAACTGCAAGTACAGGATGTATTAAAGTTAATAAGTGCAAATACACAATATAATAAAAGAGAGGCAGAATTGTTTGTGCAGTACCTGAGATAAGTAGCATCTCTCACGGATATTCAGAGCAAATGCTGCAGAATGCCGGGTCAGACTGTGGTCACTCGTAGCAGAGGATGCCTCTCCCTAAAAACAACATGATTCAGTCAAACTTCAGTGAATACTGCTATTTAAAAAGTACAATATGTAATTGATTTGTAGTGGCTCCCGGTTTGCGTCAGTATATAGACTAAAAAAATACCCCAGTTATATGATGAATGCTATTTCATTTATCAAAGTTGAGGGCAATAGTATGGAGTCCAGTCTCAATATTAATGAATGCACACAGAAAGATTCACAAATGCATTCATATATAAATGACTCTCCACATAATTATTTTTCAATGAACACAAAAATTGTTATCTTTCTATATCAATATTTAAAAAGAAATCCACTTAGAAAAAGGTTCACAAATGTATTCCTGATGCACACACAAATAGCCTATTTCTTGTTTGAAATAAATGTAATAGAAATCCACAAATATATGTATTTAAAAGTATTTGCATTTGTATTTTCATCAAAAACATATTTGTATGTGATCACATTAGAGTATATTACACCCTCGAATAGACGTAGGTGATTGGCTGAAACGGAAGGAGACATCTGATTGGCAACAGATAATTCCCTGTTTTTATATGTGGATTTGTTTTACATATATATACACCGATAACTATTTAAGTGTGCATGGAAAATATTTGAGAGAGTCATGTATATATAAATCTCTAAATACATTTGTGAATCCTTCTGTGTGCATTCATTAATATTGAGACTGATCTGACTCAGCCATACCATATGTTTATATTTATTTCATTTAAGAAGGGACAATGCACATGAATTAACATGAGCATCCACATGTAAGTGTGCCAGATATAGCCATAGAATCAAATGTTCCTCTGCAGTCCCTGGCAGGTTGGTGGCATTACAAGAAAACTTACAAGAGCATGTAAGCACAAATAAAAGCACATAGATAGATAGAATAGAACATAACATAAAGTTGAGATTATGCATTTTCAAAAGGAGCTATAAGTAATATCAGTCAAGCAACATCCATAATAAAAACATGGAAACAGGGCAAATACATTTTAGGCTACATATTGCTGTAATTTGTTAGCACAACTGTACTGTATAAGGTAAATGAATCTCACCATGTTTTATGGATTCTCAATTTGCACCGGTTCCAGATTCCCGCCTTGATTTTCTGTGTTATTGGTAAATCATGTGTTTGTCAGAAGCTGGACCAATGACAATATCCACTAAAAGATGTAAATAACGAATGCCAGTACTATATTATTTACATCGAGAGATCCTCCTCAGTCCTCAGTCCTCAGTGTTTAAAAGTGGATGGCTGTTCGTGTCCAAATTTAGGATACCAAGCTGGGAATTTCCTATTTCACGAGGATCACCTGAATGCACCTCAAGCCAAGGTCCGCAGCGGAATGAGACGTTGGTCAGTTCACCTTCACCACCAGAGAGAAAAGGCGGGACAGCGACCAATAAGTGCAGTTAAGGTAACGTTAGTAACTGAACATAGGAGTAAAAGTCCATAGGCGTATGTAAAATATTAGTGCTTTCAAGGTATTAAGTAGTCGTAAATTGATTGGTGGACTGTTAGCTGAATTAGCTAAGTTAGCTAGCTAACTATGAAGCACGTGTTGCTAGCTAACCTTAACCTCACTAATGGAATATGTAAAAATTAAGCTAGCTAACCTTAACTACTCTCAGATAAATAAACTGTCTCTAAGGAACACAAAATTAGCCGACGTTAATATCATAGTTTTCTTTTGGTATTCAGTAATTTTAACTAGCAGCTAGTTAAAAACGCAAAGGGTGGTGGTAGACTAGCTAACGTCGACCTAGCTAGTTCATAGTGAATCACAGCAATTTTACAATTTAGTGTCTAATGCCTTTTTAATGTGATTTTTTGGGGTTGATCTTTAAAATGACAGTGGCCGTCTTTTCCTGTAAATTACAGATTGCTTCTTTATGGTGAGATGGATACATTCGATGACACAACTGTGTCACTCTTAAAAGGTACATCTCTTGTTAATTATTTAGACATCTAACATTAGTGCATATCTTTAGACATATCTAGACTGGTAATTCCCTAATATGGGCTCTTTGCAAATAGTTGTGGTCTGTTGCTGAAATTGCCAACCAAGACTCATTCCTTTACTTGCTTTACCAGTAGCACTGATATACATTTAACTTATAAGGGCAACGTAATACAAATGGTGTTAGAAACATGCTTTTGGTAAATGATCTGGTCTCACACATTACAGCTGCAAGTGTTACCAATGAGCTATTACCCTCATTAACACGGGAAGACCTGAGGGACCTCCTATTGGGGCCAGAGAACTTCCTCAGACGAAAGTACATTTGGGAAGCATTGCATCCAGAGGTAAAGATTTTTTGTGAATGAATGAATGAGGTGTATTGGACTTAAAATATAAATAAATGGAAACTTCGTCTAAAATACATGATTTCACAATGGGTGCTAGAAATGTACATGAATAGCATTTCTAAAATGATCAAATTGATTCTGTGGTGACATAAATCAGTCATCAATCATATGGAGGCATGTACGATTGTTTCATCAGATATTTTTCTATACTTTACCTAATAAATTACACTTACCGTAATTTTCGGACTATAAGCCGCGCCTTTTTCCCCATTTTTCGACCCTGGGGCTTATATAACGGTGCGGCTAATCTATAGATTTTTACAGCTAACGGCCACTAGGGGACCTCCTAAATCTATGGATTTTACAGGTTACAGTCCACCACCTTTAACTCTATGGGCTCTATGGCCGGTCCGCGCCCCCCACCTTTAAGCGGCGGGCTCCAGCAGGAAAAGCTGGAGGCCGGAAAAGAGTGAGACAGCTAGCGCGCAAAAGTAAAAGTGGAACCGAGAGTGGTACGAGAGACAGAACGAGAGCAAGACAGACAGACATTACGAGAGCGAGACAGTTTGTGCAAAGGTGTTAAACGTGCGCTGGGAGCGCACCGTTTAAGTTTGAAAGTTGAAAAGTTTGTGTGTCTGAAACGCTATGTGATACAGTACAGTTTACACAGCACAGTACATGTTCTGTAGTTACTATTGCACTAAATGGTAACACTTGAATACGTTATGCAACTTGTTTGTTGAAATGTTAATAAATGGGAGCTTCCTCAAACTGCCATCTCTTTCCCGACAATCCCCTCTGTGCACGAACCCTTACATATGGTAATTAAACATTAAAACACCTGCGGCTTATAGTCCAGTGCGGCTTATAGTCAGAAAATTATGGTACATTTTTTTTTACGTATATATTTTATTTTAGATTAGGGCTGCTCATCTGATTGTAGTCATCACCTCCAACTGAATTGCAATAATTTCTAAATAAACATTTCCCCCCTTACGTGTTAAGGCAATGCAGCCTGTAGTAGGCTAGCAAAATCACTGCATTTACACAGAAATAGGCATACTATGTTGTTGTGCATGTTTAGTTCTTTCAAATGTGTTCCAACTGTGCCAACACAAATTCTTAAGTCGCCAGAAGTACTAAAGAAAGGACCAAAACAATTCCACACATTACAGCAAGGTAGTTCAAACTAATACTGTCTCCTACTGCATCCAAAATCACAACATTCTTGTTTCATTGATAACAATGTTATACGTTTTTTTTTCCAATTGTTAGGTGGTTATTATTATTATCCCATCTGGTTTCATTGAGATAGTAACAGATAGTACAGTAAGACAATGTTACATACATATTTTTTCAATAGCGAGGTTATAATAATTATATCTTTTGTCATTATTATTAATGACAATAATAATAATTTGAAAGTTTTGCTTTTGGTCTAGACTTTTTGACTTGTGATTTTGTTTAGATAAATATCAGTCACCATGAGGACATTTTAATTTCTGATGTTTTTGTACAGGAGAGCTTAACTTAAGCAGTGTCCGTAAGCCCTGCAGGGAACCAGACGAGCCTAGCCCAGATGTCTTCACCAAAACATGTGACTCCTAAAAAGATCATAAAAATAAGCAGTCCAGACTATGTCGTTTACACAGATGCAGAGCTGGAGCAAATCCGCAAGTATTATTTTGAGCTGCAGCGTCACAGGAGAGCACACCACTGCACCATGTCCAAAGAGCTCAGGTGCCGCTTGGTCAGAAACACCATGACAAGCATGATTGCGATCCTTAGGGCTAATGACATGCAGGACAGGGGAGACTCAGAGTATCCCTCTCGTGAAGAGGTGTCTGCCATGGCCAAAAGGTTGATTGAGTACTATCCTGTGCTGCAAGATAAGGATAGGACTAAACAACCATGGGTAGGTTCTTAATTTTCAGTGTCAAAAGTCATTTTCATCTCTTGACATTTACTTTTCATAAGCACAACAATATTGTCAGCTAATTGAAGTTATCTTTTTTAAACTTTAAATATACACATCTTTGATATCTAGTGTTCAAGGTCAAAATTAACATTCTTTTCCCATATGCCCAAAGTGGATAAACTGAATGAATTTACCGACCAAAGATATTTTTGACTTGCCCAAAAACTGCATTATGCATTATTTCATAAATAAATGTTTCCTTAAGTTTTAGTATCGAAGCCTTAACTTGTAAAGATAAGATCAGATTTATAAAACTTTTATAAAAAAACTCAATTTTAACAATCAATTCTGTATGCCGGTATGGCACAAAAACACATACTTTGCCTTTTTCACATTATATGTCCTACATCTCAATGAATAGCCGACCCTCTCACTTTAATCATTGTTTTCCTCATACCTGTTTGTTGGCTTAATAACAGTAATGTGTCACCACATTTCCATTAGTGATTACATAACTGATGATCACTATCTGACTTATATTGCGAGCGTGTTTGTTGTCCTGATGAACCCTACAAGCTGTGCTACAGAACAGCAAGTGACTGACCTTTTCATTGTTAGGCTACTTTGTTGATTGATTTGTTCATATCCTCACATCAAGATTTTTATGGTAGAGATTGTCTCAGCCAGTCAATATCAGTATTAACACATGGCCTTTCATTGCACTTTGAACATTTGTTTACTGACCAACTGTCCAGTAATTCACATCTATTTATTGGCAAAGCCAATTTTTTTACCCGAATCTGTTGCATGGTGGGTGTTTATTTGTACTCGGCTGGTATTGTATCTACTCTTAAGTATTTTATGTGATGTATCATAATCTCTCTCATATCTCTTAATGAGACGTCATGTCCATTTTATGCCACAGGAAACAGTCTTCAGTCAACTGCTCAAGAGACTGCAGAATGTCAAATCAACCCAGAATGTGATGAGCCGATCAACTGCTGAGCCCAGCCCAACTCTTTCCTTCAAGAAACGTAGACTACTCTTCAAACCAACAGTACAAGACACTGACTATGATGCTGATACGAGCGCATCAACTGAGATCACTGATCTCTCAGAGAACACGCCCACAGACCTTGATAGTGATGACGGCACAGGTAAATTGGGAAGTTATGTACTAATGTTTATTACACCCAACTGTAATTGTGTGCTTCAGCAGCACACTTTACTCTCTTACCCCTTATTATTCCACTTCTTCCGCCTACATTTTGTCCTCTTACTCCTTTCACACCGTTTAAGCTATCGACATTGTTCAAACTTTAAAATGTTCAGTGTTTTGCTGTAGTGTGCTTCTGTACAAATTGTGGCCTCTGCACATATCTAATCTTTGCTTTGGTGTCACTCATCTCTTTTGAAGTTGATTCAGTGCAATGCCTTGACTCCAGAAAAATGCAAGCCAGACACTACAAAACCCTTCAGGAGTTGTGGAAGAAAACTAGACCGAACCAACAGGACGTGGGTCATCTCTTGGATCTTGAGTTTGAGTCAAGGAGAGCCTTTATAGACTCATGTTCACTTAAAGAAGAGGATAGGACCGAGACGGTCATTGAAGCATATCCCTGCTTCAGAGAGCACAAGCATGTGAGTGACTTAACTCTTACCGTCCCTTGATAATTGTTGTCAATCAGCCTGTCAATGTAATTGAACCCAAAGTTTAAGGGATAGTAACCCCATTTAAAAAGAGGATTTTACTATTTTGTATTATTCTTGCATAATATCTTCATCATCCACCAATATTTGAGAGTTCCTAAAAAGTCACTAACTGTAATAAAACAAACTGAAGGGCAGAGTGGGCATTCTTCTAGATTCGAGAGAAAGGTACAATAGGAATTGACTTGCTCAAATGTGCAAAATTACTAACACTGTAGTAGGGGTTCGCAACTGTTGTGGATCAATGGCTGCTCCGATTTTGAGCTATTATGAGAATTCCAAGAGTATAGAGGCATGGGACATTACATCTATGCCTAGTGATAGTCATGCTCATGCTCAATTGTTTGTCCTAAAGCCTTTGATACACTGCACAACTTTTAAAATCTTAACAGATTATGAAAAGACAGGCCATATTACACTAACTGACTGAATTTTGTAGATTTTATTGATTTTATTGTTTACATGTTTCTGATGAACATTGCTAGTCTAAATGTTAAGCAGAATGGGAGTCTGAAATTGTTTGCTGTTTTCTCTGTATCAAAGTTCTATTGATTTTTACACTCAGGTTTTGGACGAGATGGGCCGAATTCTAGAGGCAGGCAACAAGAACTTCACTGACCAGATCAAAGCCAGATGGGAAAGCTTTTGCGAAAATGCGCTGTTCTTTGGAGTGTGGAACAAGTCGTTGAAGCCACCAATGGGTCTGGATAAATGTAAGCATAATGTATAGATAACACTGATAGGTTGGGGGTGACCATTTAATGGCCGCATGGGATGTGATTGTATTAGCTTATTTTGATTATTTTGAAAGGACAGGATCTCCTTTTTGATGACTGAATTATGGCAAAATGGTAGTTATAAGGTAGTAGTGGTCACGAGAGGGTTTAAACACTACTACCTTATGTCATGTATACAGGTGACCCTTATTGTTTTGCTTTCCCTTGTGCAACTGACAAGTGCTTTTTATATCCCCTGCAGTGAAAGTGTCGGGGATATTATAAATTCACCCCGACCGCTGCCCCCCCACTATCCAGCCAAACTTTCAGTTTGCTGATCCAATAACTGCAATCGTTTTTATTTCACTCTTTCATTTCGCTGTGCACATTCAATATCCCTAGGAGAACCGTTTGATTTTGGTGATCCCACGCTCTCTGTCTTAGCGCAACATTCAGGCCAATTTTGAAAAAAAAGTAGCACCAGTTTATGTACAATTTCCCAAGGTGACATTAAGATTCATGTCGCTTCATACACTGTCGTTCACCAACAGCATAGTTTTTCCATGATTAGCTTATACTCCCTATACTCAAATTGCCTAAAACAAACAAGCAAAATGCATTTTATCATGTATCCATATTGTTTTTCAGCTGGACAAGCGATTGCTTTGATGAAGGCACTTCCCTCAATATTTCCTTCCCCAACTGCCCCACCCAAAAAGCTTGGGTCAGCAAGTGAGGCGCTGTTCCATGTTCTTGAGGTAAGTCTGAATCAGTATCAGTTAAACTGAAATAAAACTTGATATGCCCTGATGTTTAATTTTTTTTCTACTTTTTGTCTCTACTTTGTTGGTCTCAGCCATCTGAGGACCCCAATACGTTTCTCCAGAAACGGCCCATCACCAGCCCAGTCATCTTGGTAGACTACTAACCTCCTCCTGGCTGTTGGCAAAATCCCACTGATGACCCTACCTAGGGAAATGATGCACGAGGCTCCACTCATCCTAATGGGGTGTTTTTACACCTTCCACCTCACCTACCCCAAATGTGTTGCTACTCTCCTATCCGTCATCCAGACTGAGGTACTGAAGGACAGTATTCACGAGCGTGACCTTACCCATTCATACAAAAAAGCAATAGCTGAATGGGCAGAATTCACAAAAAAGTAGAGAACTTGAATTCTGTGTCCAATGTTTGTCAGTTCTATGAGGATGTACAGGACTGTCTCAGAAAATTAGAATATTGTGATAAAGTTCTTTATTTTCTGTAATGCAATTAAAAAAACAAAAATGTCATACATTCTGGATTCATTACAAATCAACTGAAATATTGCAAGCCTTTTATTATTTTAATATTGCTGATTATGGCATACAGCTTAAGAAAACTCAAAAATCCTATCTCAAAAAATTAGAATAGTTCCTCAGACCAAGTAAAAAAAAAAGATTTATAACAGCAAAACACAATCAAACATTTGAAAATGTCCATTAATGCACTCAGTACTTGGTTGGGAATCCTTTTGCACGGATTACTGCATCAATGCGGCGTGGCATGGAGGCAATCAGCCTGTGGCATTGCTGAGGTGTTATGGATGCCCAGGATGCTTCAATAGCGGCCTTTAGCTCATTAGCATTGTTGGGTCTGGTGTCTTTCAGCTTCTTCTTCACAATACCCCACATATTCTCTATGGGGTTCAGGTCAGGGGAATTTGCAGGCCAATCGAGGACAGTAATGCCATGGTCAGTACACCAGTTACTGGTGGTTTTGGCACTGTGGGCAGGTGCCAGATCATGCTGGAAAATGAATTCCTCATCTCCATAGAGCTTTTCAGCAGACGGAAGCATGTAGTGCTCTAACATCTCTTGGTACACAGCTGCATTTACTCTGGGCTTGATGAAACACAGTGGACCAACACCAGCAGCTGACATGGCTCCCCAAACCATCGCTGACTGTGGGAACTTCACACTGGATTTCAAGCAACTTGGATTTTGCTCCTCTCCAGCCTTTCTCCAGACTCTGGCGCCTTGACTTCCAAATGAAATACAAAACTTGCTTTCGTCTGAAAAGAGGACTTTGGACCACTGTGCAACTGTCCAGTGCTTCTTTTCCTTAGCCCAAGTCAGACGCCTCTTCCGTTGTCTTGAGTTCAGAAGTGGCTTGACCATGGGAATACGGCTATTGTAGCCCATTTCCCGGACACGTCTGTGAACAGTGACTTTTGATACCTGGACTCCAGCTTCAGTCCACTGTCTTTGAAGCTCCCCCAAATTCTGGAAGCGACTCTTCTTCACAATGCTGTTAAGGCTGCGGTCATCTCTCTTGGTTGTGCAGTGTTTCCTGCCACATTTCCCCCTTCCAACAGACTTTTTGTGGATGTGCTTTGAAACTGCACTCTGTGAACAGCTTGCTCTTTGAGAAATTTCTTTTTGTGTCTTACCCTCCTGATGGAGGGTGTCAATGACGGTCCTCTGGACAGCAGTCAGATCAGCAGTCTTCCCCATACTTGTGATTTAGTTTACTGAACCAAGCTGAGTGTTTTTCAAGGCTCAGGAAACCCTTGCAGGTGTTTCGAGTTAATTAGACGATTCAAGTGATTCGTTGAACACCCTACTAGTATACTTTTTCATGATATTCTAATATTTAGAGATAGGATATTTGAGTTTTCTTAAGCTGTATGCCATAATCAGCAATATTAAAATAATAAAAGGCTTGCAATATTTCAGTTGATTTGTAATGAATCCAGAATGTATGACATTTTTGTTTTTTTAATTGCATTACAGAAAATAAAGAACTTTATCACAATATTCTAATTTTCTGAGACAGTCCTGTATATATGTTGAAGAGCTTTGTTCATTTGAAAAATGATCCTGTTTGTTATGGACTGACTTAATAAAAACATGTTTTTTGAAAGAATTGTCATGTTTACTTATTTTAAGAGCATGTTTTCTAATTTAGCTCCCTAAAAACAAGAATTTCATTACATGTTATTGCTTTTATCCAAAGCGACTTCCATACTCAAAACTGTGGGCAATTCCCAAACGAGCAATTTGGGGTGAAGTGTCTCAGGGACACAACGACATGATGAGTGCAGTGGGGTTTGAACCTGTGACCTCCTTATCCTAACACCAACGCACTATCCACTGCGCCACACGCCTCCCTAAATTCATACATCTCATTTTAAGTAATTTGATGCTAAAAAGTACCCTAGTTTTGAGTGATAATAGGCTTCTTTTGGATTAAATAGGCTTAACTAGATTGCTTGAAATTAGTATTTTTAATCTTATTTCAAGTAATGATGCTAAAAGTATCCTAGTTTTGAGTGATAATAGGCTTCTTTTGCATTAAATAGGCTTAAATAGATTGCTTGAAATTAGTCTTTTTAATCTTATTTCAAGATTTTATGTGCTATAATGACAGTCGGACAGCCAGACTTGTTTTCAGACATCTTATCAAGTGAAATTTGCTTACTGCACTGGCAGCCAAACAAATGTGCTTGTTTTAAGTGCAAGCATGCTTATATCTAGAACGTTTGGCCTTAAATTTGAAAGGGCGTTTTTTTAGCAGTACACACACACACACACACACACACACACACACACACACACACACACACACACACACACACACACACACACACACACACACACACACACACACACACACACACACACACACACACACACACACACCACACCTGCACATTGTACAACAAACACAAACAGCTCCTAAAGCATAACTAATTATCAGGCTACAGCCCTTGTATATTTTATTATATGAAGCACTATATGGTTTCATGAAAAATATATACTGTTTATTTGTAGATATCTCCTAAAGCCTACAAATAAAGTGTGAAATGTAGGCCTGTTACATATATTATTGAGCGATATATATTATACACACTGTTCTGCGTTCTGCACTGACCTCAGCAGCTGTTCTCACTGTAAACATCGCCTCACAATGAAAGCATAACCTAACATCCAGGGGAGATGTGATTAGTGAGTAAACAAACAACCGGTAAAGGGTAGAAAGTCTGATGCACATTTGATCATCTTGAATAACTTATAATCACAACGGGAACAGTTTGCAGAGCTGTGCTTTGTTGACATCCAGCCATGCGTCACGCCTCTTTTAAACATCACTGTTGGCTGAAATCGTCTCCGGAGAATACTTCAGTGTACCCTCGGTTATAGCTCCTCCAGAGACACTCCTCTCTCCTCTAAATCAGTGTATCCTCGGTCACGGCTCCTCCAGACAGCCTCCTCGATAATCGATCCTCGACGAGCCTTCAGAGAAATTAGTTTTCCTTCCAGACGGCACGCCGAAATCCGTTTCCGGGTTGCTGCCGGAGGACCTGGGAGTCTGGGACGCGAAATTACAGAAATGACAAACGGCTCATTTCCGAGGACTCGCGCGCGTCTGCTTGACGCCTGGACGACCGGCCGCACCCCCCGACAGGCGCACGGACGCGAGGGCCCGCTCATCACTGCGCGCACAAGTGCGACCGCAGTTTTAATTATTATTATTATTATTATTATTATTTTTAGTCACCATCTTTCCTGTTTTTGAGGCCTTTAGGATTCTGACAAAGTTGTATAATGCTTGCTAGCGCCATCTATGAAAAACACATTTCGGAATACATTTACAAAGTCGCACCGTAACTCCAAATGACCTGACATTTTGCGCACATATCCGGGTGGACCTGCTCTACAAATAATCCTCTCGGAACCCTAAGCTCCGTCTACATTTTTTTTCTTCTAAATTAGCATAATGTTCAAAATAGTTAAATATTCACTTCAATTTCAATTCTCAGTCTTTCAACACCAAACTTCGTGTACGGCATCGTTGGAGGGTTAGACACATTACCGTAGAAAATGAGCATGTTAGGACGATAAATATTGCCACCGTCAATCAAAACGTTCTCGCAAAAAGGCGGGGCTTAGAAATAAATGCTCATAACTCATCAACAATGTATCCAAACATCACAGATTGTGGTAGATAGGTTCAAACTTTCTCTGGGAATAGGCACACCAAAGCATTTTCATTTTGGACTATAGGGGGCGCCAAAAACACCACCAATTTATAACTCAAGAGCGGATGGACTAATATATATATATTTTTGGTACACACACTCTCGGGGTGACTACGAACTCAGATTTAAAGTGTCGCAACAGATTCAGAATGTGGGCGTGACCTAAACATTTTTTTTAAATTGCGATAGCATAAAATGAGCTTCGGACGCAAAACTTGGGACATACGTCAGAGCCCACGACCTTTTCAAGAATGTAAAAAAAAAACGTAATTTAGCGCCCCCTATTGTGTGGTAGTCACATATAGTTTCTAAGAACTTCACGAAATTGGGCAAACACATTCCTCTTGGAATTGCGGACATATTTGTAAATAGATTCCATTAGCCCCACCCTCCAGAAAGTTGGCCATTTTGAAAAATGTGTGTTTTTCATGCATTTTAAGCACATTCTTGCGATCTTCTCCTAGGGCAGGGCTCTGCAACCTTTTTGACCAAAATAGCTATTTTGCTCCTTTTTCCCCAAACATTTTTTGTCTGGAGCCGCAAAACATATTTCATAGCTTGATAGCTAAGTTGTATTTATTGTTATATCAGACAAAAACTACAGTTTTTTTGCATTTATTCGGCTATTTATTACATTATATAAAACTGTTAACCTCTAATAAGAAACAAAGAACTCCTATAAGGAGAATTACAAATAATACACAGGCCTACTTTAAAATAAATTAAACATAGCACTTGGGGAGTCCTCTGCACATTTGAAGGAAAAAAAAATATTATTAAAATGGGCCCACTTTGAAATAAATAAAACATATAGCTGCACCCTAAAATGAGTTAAAGGTAGGGTAGGTAAGAATGGAGAAACCAGCTCGTGTGCGCTAGAATTTGAAAATACACAACCGGAAAAAATAGGCCTCTTCCTTCAGACTTTCTTACAGATTCCCTCCTCCAACACACACGAATGCGCATCATCAATGAGGCCACGAGATAAGTTTGTGCACAGATGGAAGGCTGACAGGCAGGTAGGCCGTCCAGTTATTTTAGCCGGGTCGGCTAAAATGATTGGTCGTGCTTTTTACAGCGCTACGGCTTCCAGAGATTAATTTTTGTATGTATTTATTGTCAAAGCATTTAATATATTCATTGCTATCGGGACGTTAAGAGCATTCCATGGAATATAACAAAAAGTGTTTTCTGAAATAAATTACATACCCCATTGAATTATGACTGAAGATCGTCAGCTGTCTTCCTCTCCCGTGTTGTTCCTCAATACGTAAAGGCTGCAGCACCTTTGACAACTTCTCTCTACATATCAAACATACTGGTAAACCAGCATTGTTTGCTGTGCAAGCATATAACTCTTTCCACACAGAATTAAATCCTGTGAGCCATTTAGGCACATTATTTTATGGTAATGAATTTTTTTTTGTGCGCGAATTGAATATTCTTTAATTTAACTTAAATGAGCTGAAATACTGTGAATTATTATTATACTGTTTTGTAACGTGTTATCTTGCTTATGGACAGCTCTAGTTTATGTTTTGTTATTTATAGAAAGCAATCTTAGGGGCGTGCTCGGGTATAAATAACGCTGTCAGCATGACACAGCAGGAAGTCTAGAGAGCCAAGTTGGGAAAAGTTTTTGACCGTACAAATCCGTAAGACCGAGGGATCTTGTTTGTTTGTTTTTGTTTTAAATACTGTGCAAATGTTGCACGTCGGCAGTGGGCCGCCAGCTCATGTTGAATCTCGAAATAAAGCACCTGAATGGAACAAGCAAGTATCTACTTTTTTGAATATACGCGAGTCAATCCTCGAACTCGCCTCCTAGACTAAGTGGCCTTTGAACATTGATTTTCTTTTGGACAATTGGCCACTACAATAAGTCAAAAACCAACCGACAACGTTGTGAGGATTACTAGCGTGTAGGAACCTACTATCACTGGAATTGTCGGATGTGGATCTGATCGTGGTTACTGGAGCCGCGGCAGAAACAAAGTGGATCTGATCGTGGCTGCTGGGGCAAAGGACCGTTTGGATTATCCTCTACCGTGTGGCCATGGACTGCAGGCTGTCACGCTACTCTGCATGCCTTCCCGTTGGAGTTTGAGCCACTGGGTAAAACAGCTGTTGTCCTTTGGTCAGCCGAACCGGTTGAATAATGTCGGAAGACAGCGCCAATGAGGGTGCGTTTACGGTCGACGCCCACAAGAGGGCAGCAAAACCAACAGAAAAGGCCATGGAGCAGCGGCTTCAGCTCTGCATCAATGCAAGGAGAGGTAAATTAAGACAACTCACCGCCAAAATGAATGAAGTTGAGCCTTTAATGTGCAACACCTGTAACTTGATGGAAGTTATCTCAAAGATGAAACTTTTCAAGGCAGTCTTTGAAGAGTTTAAAGACTGTAACTGCTCAGTTGTGCTTTTTATGAACGAAGAAGAAAAGAGCCATGATCAAGAGAGCTGGTTTGAGCCTAAATCTCAGAAGTTTCTGGACTTTATTAATGAAGCTGATGTGTGGATTAATTGTGATGAACATTACAAAGAAATACCACAAGCCTGCAATGATGATGTTTCTCATATGGACAGTGTATCTGTGGTGGCAAGATCCAGTAGAGTAAGCAGGGCTTCATCCGCTTCAACAGCATCCTCAGCACGACTAAGAGAGGAAATAAAGGGTACAGTTTTGGAAGCCAAGGCTGCCTCGCTAAAGCAAAGTCAAGCCTTGGCATTTAAGGAGGCACATCTTCGGGTTGAGAAAGAAGAGCTGAAAATTAAAATAACTTTAGCAGTGTCAAACGCTAAAATGAAAATATATGAAGAGTGTGACGCACAGGATAAGAGTGATGCAATGAACACGTATTTGGACAATGCAAATACACGGCAGAAAGAAGACGCACAAGAGCAAGCCGGGCACAGCCATCCACTAACCCCAAGCAGTCATGTAAACCTGTCAGATAGGTCTATTTCAGCACCTGGAGCTAGACCTAAAGCACCAAATGCTCTGGACTCAAGTACATTAGCCAGTGGTGCACATCAGCGACAAAGTGACTATGAAAAGGACATATGCAAAGTAATCAAGAAGCAGACTGATATAACAGAAATGCTTGTGAAACATCAGCAGCTCGCCCTTCTCCCACAGCGTGATATTCCTGTTTTTTATGATGACTTGCTCGACTTAAGATCTTTTCTTAAGGCATTCCAACACACAGTCGGCTCCAGAACAAGCAATGCTGCAGATAAGATGTACTTCCTGGAACAGTATACAAGAGGTGATCCCAAAGACATTGTAAAAAGCTGCCAGCATATGCCCCCCGACCGTGGTTTTCAGAGAGGCATGGACATGTTGGAAGACCGCTACAGCAACCCACTGAAGATTGCCACCGCTTTGATGGAAAAGGTGCTAAAATGGCCGCAAATAAAACCAGAGGACTCACACGCACTCAACAAATTTTCCCTATTCCTTTTAAGTTGCAGAAACGCCCTGGAGGATGTGGATTACATGGAGGAGCTGGATAACCCTACAAATATGAGAGTTATCATCTCGAAGTTACCTTATAAATTCATAGAAAGATGGAAGGTGCTGGCATTCAAGATCCAAGAAAGGAGCCAGAGAAGAGTGAGATTCAAAGACTTGGTCGACTTTGTGGATAGACAAGCCAAAATCCTGGCTGACCCTCTCTTTGGTGACCTGCAGGGATCTGCTGCCGAAGCGAAAAGCAGGAACGTTTTACAAATGGAGAAAAATACCAGGAGTGAAAGGATTAAAGGAAGCATCTTTGCAGCCAGTGTGGCCACATCAACAGAGGAAGATAATTGCAAACCACTGACAGTGAATAGCAGGACGTAAAGTAATGTTGCCTTCATGAAGCCATGTTTGTTCTGCAAAAAGGACCACGCACTATTGGAGTGCCATCAGATTGCAGAAAAACCTCATAAAGACAAGGTGGATTTTATATGGAAATCGGGACTATGTTTTGGATGCCTAGTTAAAGGGCACGTGAGTAAAAAGTGCAAAAAGAGAATGACATGCCAAACATGTTCAGAAAGACACCCAAGCTTGCTACACATTCACAGAATAGAAAATGTTTCCAATCATGCACGTGCAGAAGGCCAAGAGGCGGCCAGGTCAGACAACACAGTAGTTTCATGTGCACTGGTGAGCTTAAACCAGGAGACTACTACCTGTGAAGGGGCCGGAGATAGATGTGTTCTTGCTATTCTTCCGGTCTACATCAAAGCAAAGAAAGGAAGCAAGCTTGTGAAAACCTACGCCTTCGTGGACCCTGGGAGCTCTGCAACATTTTGCACAGACTCTTTAGCAAGGCAGCTAAACCTGCAGGGAAAAGGAGCGCAGCTTGTCCTAACAACAATGAGCTCAACCAAACAAGTGAAAAGTTCTCTGCTGAGAGATTTGGAGGTCTGTGTAATCAAAGAAGATAAGTTTATCAGCTTAAAAAAGGTTTTCACGCAAAAGGGCATCCCAGTAACAAAGGATCATATTCCTCTTCAGAAAGACATTGAAAAATGGCCACACCTTCAGGAAGTAGAGCTGCCGTCCATCGCTGCTGAGATAGGACTCCTAATTGGAAATGACGTGTATGAAGCTTTCGAGCCAAGCAAAGTCATTCACAGTCAGAACAACGGCCCATATGCCGTAAAGACGGTCCTTGGCTGGACTATTAACGGCCCACTTAAAGAACAAGAAGACAGTGAGCCAGAGGACGGTGAGCAGCACCAAGTCACAATCAACCGGATTGCAGTAGAGACTGTGGAAAAGCTACTCATACAGCAATACAATGCAGACTTTCCTGAGCATTGCTAAAGCGACAAACTGGAAATATCACAGGAAGACAACAAATTCATCAGCTCTGTGTCCAGCTCAATCCGTCATGCTGAAGGACATTATTACATCAATCTACCTACAAACACATCATTGGTCAGCTTGCCAAACAATAAATATGCTGCAGTGCAGAGAGCAATTAACCTAAAGAAGAGAATCAACAAAAAACCTGAATTCCACCAGGAATACACAGACTGTATTAGTGACCTGCTAAGCAAGGGATATGCAGTCAAGGTGCCAGAGACACAACTGAGCCGGCAAGACGACAGAGTGTGGTATATCCCACACCATGGTGTGTACCACCCACAAAAGAAAAAACTCCGGGTGGTCTTTGACTGTGCTGCAAGTTTCCATGGAACTTCAATCAATAACGAATTGCTTCAGGGTCCTGACCTTACAAGCTCCCTCATCGGAGTCCTGACACGTTTTAGACAAGAGCATGTTGCAATGATGGCAGACATAGAAGCCATGTACCACCAAGTCAGAGTCCCAGAAGAGGATAAAGACCTCCTGCGCTTTTTGAGGTGGCCTAATGGAGACCTCACACAAGAAATGGTTGATTACAAAATGGTTGTACACATTTTCGGCGCCACCTCGTCTGCCAGCTGTGCTAGCTTTGCCTCAAGAAGAGCAGCAGAAGAAAACAGGACTGCGGCATCAACTCAGGCCGTAGAGACAGTTCTGAGGAACTTTTACGTTGATGACTGTTTAAAGTCGGTCAGTAGTGACTCTGAAGCCATGCCTCATTTGTGAATTGGACACTTTAATTTTGCAGTATGGCACAATGCATTACAGGGCGCTTGTTCATCCCTTAAAATACGTATATTTAGTTTGTTTGATGGAAATCCTATGTCAAGGGGTGTAGGTGGATTCCTCCCCCATAAGTAAATGCAAACGTTTTGTTAGGAGTATAATTCAGCTATTGTTAGCCATATTTTTGTTTGGAAATTACTCTTGTTATTATTATTAATTATAAGTCTTCCCGCCTTTATAATTAGGGGCCGGAATTGTAAGAGCCATTTAGGCACATTATTTTATGGTAATGAATTATGTTTTTGTGCGCGAATTGAATATTCTTTAATTTAACTTAAATGAGCTGAAATACTGTGAATTATTATTATACTGTTTTGTAACGTGTTATCTTGCTTATGGACAGCTCTAGTTTATGTTTTGTTATTTATAGAAATCAATCTTAGGGGCGTGCTCGGGTATAAATGACGCTGCCAGCATGACACAGCAGGAAGTTTAGAGAGCCAAGTTGGGAAAAGTGTTTGACCGTACAAATCCGTAAGACCGAGGGATGTTGTTTGTTTGTTTTTGTTTTAAATACTGTGCAAATGTTGCAAGTCGGCAGTGGGCCGCTCATCACTGCGCGCACATGTGCTACCGCAGTTTTAATTATTATTTTTCTGCTGGCGTTTCCTGTTTTTGAGGCCTTTAGGACGCAGACAAAGTTGTATAATTTTGCACGGACGCCAAAACTGGTGAAAACTACATTATTCTGGAGTCAATGGGTTCAAATTGTCCAACTTGCTTGCTAGCGCCATCTATGAAAAACACATTTCGGAATACATTTACAAAGTCGCACCGTAACTCCAAATGACCTGACATTTTGCACACATATCCGGGTGGACCTGCTCTACAAATAATCCTCTCGGAACCCTAAGCTCCGTCTAAAAAATTGTTCTTCTAAATTAGCATAATGTTCAAAATAGTTAAATATTCACTTAAATTTCAATGTTCAGTCTTTCAACACCAAACTTCGTGTACGGCATCGTTGGAGGGTTAGACACATTACCGTAGAAAATGAGCATGTGAGGACGATAAATATTGCAGCCGTCAATCAAAACGTTCTCGCAAAAAGGCGGGGCTTAGAAATAAATGCTCATAACTCATCAACAATGTATCCAAACATCACAGATTGTGGTAGATAGGTTCAAACTTTCTCTGGGAATAGGCACACCAAAGCATTTTCATTTTGGACTATAGGGGGCGCCAAAAACACCACCAATTTATAACTCAAGAGCGGATGGACTAATATATATATGTTTTTTGTACACACACTCTCGGGGTGACTACGAACTCAGATTTAAAGTGTCGCAACAGATTCAGAATGTGGGCGTGGCCTAAAACATTTTTTAAAATTGCGATAGCATAAAATGAGCTTCGGACGCAAAACTTGGGACATACGTCAGAGCCCACGACCTTTTCAAGAATGTAAAGAAAAAACGTAATTTAGCGCCCCCTATTGTGTGGTAGTCACATATAGTTTTTAAGAACTTCACGAAATTGGGCACACACATTCCTCTTGGAATTGCGGACATATTTGTAAATAGATTCCATTAGCCCCACCCTCCAGAAAGTTGGCCATTTTGAAAAATGTGTGTTTTTCATGCATTTTAAGCACATTCTTGCGATCTTCTCCTAGGGCAGGGGTCTGCAACCTTTTTGACCAAAAGAGCCATTTTGCTCCTTTTTCCCCAAACATTTTTTGTCTGGAGCCGCAAAACATATTTCATAGCTTGATAGCTAAGTTGTATTTATTGTTATATCAGACAAAAACTACAGTTTTTTTGCATTTATTAGGCTATTTATTACATTATATAAAACTGTTAACCTCTAATAAGAAACAAAGAACTCCTATAAGGAGAATTACAAATAATACACAGGCCTACTTTAAAATAAATTAAACATAGCACTTGGGGAGTCCTCTGCACATTTGAAGGAAAAAAAAATATTATTAAAATGGGCCCACTTTGAAATAAATAAAACATATAGCTGCACCCTAAAACGAGTTAAAGGTAGGGTAGGTAAGAATGGAGAAACCAGCTTGTGTGCGCTAGAATTTGAAAATACACAACCGGAAAAAATAGGCCTCTTCCTTCAGACTTTCTTACAGATTCCCTCCTCCAACACACACGAACGCGCATCATCAATGAGGCCACGAGATAAGTTTGTGCACAGATGGAAGGCTGACAGGCAGGTAGGCCGTCCAGTTATTTTAGCCGGGTCGGCTAAAATGATTGGTCGTGCTTTTTACAGCGCTACGGCTTCCAGAGATTAATTTTTGTATGTATTTATTGTCAAAGCATTTAATATATTCATTGCTATCGGGACGTTAAGAGCATTCCATGGAATATAACAAAAAGTGTTTTCTGAAATAAATTACATACCCCATTGAATTATGACTGAAGATCGTCAGCTGTCTTCCTCTCCCGTGTTGTTCCTCGATACGTAAAGGCTGCAGCACCTTTGACAACTTCTCTCTACATATCAAACATACTGGTAAACCAGCATTGTTTGCTGTGAAAGCATATAACTCTGTCCACACAGAATTGAATCCTGTGTTCCTCCGGTACTTTTCTTTGATTTATCCATAGTTCGCTCATCGAGCCGGGGGTCCCCGCGCGAGCGCCTCCAAGAAAAGGCGCTCGCGCGGGACCGTAGCAGGATGTGACGCATATTTTAATTGACCTAATTAAAACCGTTTTGTTTTTTATTTATGTGTCACAGTATCACCTCAAAATACAAGATACGAAACATTTTCAACCGTGCAACAAAATATAAATAGTTCTACAAATACTTGTATTTTATTTCCTTCTTATTTTTGTCTAAGCTCAAGGGAGCCAGAGCAGAGGGCTTAAAGGGCCGCGGGTTGCCGACCCCTGTCCTAGGGGAATCCAATATCCAATATGATGCTAAATTGAGAAGAACATTTTTGATAACTGACTCGTGGAGGTCGTAAGCTAACAGCGAATACACAATTTTTGACGATTTACATGTCGCAAATGACTCCAAACTACTCCAAACTACTCGGATATACTTATTCCGATATTCACGAAACACTGTATACACATTGCTCTTATGATTGCGGACATATTTCAATTAGGCTTTTATTAGCCCCGCCCCCCTGAAAGTCGGCCATTTTGAAAGATGTGCGTTTTTCAGTCATTTTCAGCACATTCTTGCGAACTCCTCTAGGGGAATGATCGGCAGGACAAGTTCAGCCCCTATCCAATATGATACTTAATTGCGGAGCACATTTTTGAAAAATCACTCGTGGAGGTCGTAAGCTAACAGCGAATACACCATTTTTGATGATTTACAAATTGCTCCAAACTGCTCGCATATAGTTTTTCCGATATTCACGAAACGCTGTATACACATTACTATTATCATTGCGGATGATATCCAATGCGATGCTACATAGCGAAGGAGTAGTCAGTCGCTCAAATGGGGAGCTCACAGCCTAGAACAGGGGTTGCCAACACGTCGATCGCGAGCTACCAGTAGCTCGCGGAGGTTTTCCGAGTAGCTCACCAGAGGGCGCTAAAGTGCAGTTGACATGTTGAGACATATTTATTTATGTAGTATATTTTGAGAGTAAGAAAGATAGAGAAAAAGAGATGTAAGATGCAGTCATGACAACTGAGGAAGGTCCGTCAAAGAAGAAATCTAAAATATACTACTTTCATGACGAGTGGGAACATGAATTTTTATTTACGAGCATCAAAGACAAGTGTGTGTGTTTAATTTGTGGCTCGAGTGTTGCGGTGGGGAAGAAGGGAAATGTCGAGCGGCACTTCACAAAACTTCACGAAAACTTTTCAAAGGAGTATCCCGCCGGCAGTTGCCTTCGCGTTGAGAAGGTACAACAATTAAAAGCTACGCTACAAAGGCAGCAGTCATTGTTCACGAAGCCTGCCAAGAAAGCTAGCCTAGCTACAGAAGCATCGTTCCGAGTCGCTCAGTATTTGGCAAAGAACAAAAAAGCTTTCACTGATGGCGGTGTTCTTAAGGGAGCGATGTCTGTTATGGCAGAGACTTTGTTCAGAGACCACAAGAGCAAGTCGGAGATAATGTCTGCCATTGACGATGTGCAACTGGGAAACAACACTGTGGCGAGGAGAGTGTCGGCGCTGTCAGTGGATGCCATGGGACAGTTGGAGCGGGACATGGTCAGGTGCAAGTGGTTCTCCATACAGTGCGACGAGTCGGTGGATGCGAGCGACACAGCTCAGCTGTCTGTGTTCATCCGGATGGTGTTTGAGGATTTTACGGCGAAAGAGGAATTTCTGACACTGCTTCCACTCAAAACAACAACAAGAGGTGTGGACGTGTATAATTCTATTAAGAATTATTTCATAAATAAAGGCGTGCAAATGGAGAAGCTTGTATCCATAACAACTGATGGAGCCCCG
Source organism: Notothenia rossii (assembly GCF_949606895.1). Taxonomy (NCBI): domain Eukaryota; kingdom Metazoa; phylum Chordata; class Actinopteri; order Perciformes; family Nototheniidae; genus Notothenia; species Notothenia rossii. Next base: position 51,051,575 of record NC_136909.1, read on the forward strand.
GCTATGAGAGGTCGCCACAACGGTTTTATCGCAAATTGTAAGTCAGATCCATATTTCCCACGTTTCCTGAGTTACCATTGCATCATTCACCAAGAAGCACTTTGTGCCAAAGTTATGGACTTCAATCACGTCATGAAACCTGTGATACAAATAATAAACTCTATCCGAGCGAAGGCAAAGCAACACAGGAGCTTCAAAGTTTTTCTTGAGGAACTGTCAGCTGAATATGGAGATCTCCTTCTCCATGCTGAGGTGAGGTGGTTGAGTAGAGGGAAAATCCTACAGCGCTTCCTCTCCTTGCTGAATGAGGTAAAGCTCTTCATGGAAGAGAGGGGGGAGGACACCTCCATCTTATCTGATGCTGGTTGGGTACTTGACCTGGCCTTTTTGACTGATCTGACAGGAAAATTAAACCAGCTTAACCTCCAGCTACAAGGCAATGGCAAAACAGTATGTGACATGATTAGTGCTGTAAAGGCCTTTAAAGCAAATCTGTGTCTATATCTCCAGCAAGTAAAGGGAAATAAATTGCATCATTTCCCCTCTGTTCAAAAAGTACTGCAGGAGAATAAAGCTGCTGCTGGCTTTCTTGACTTATCAAAGTACTGTGACTGCTTAACTAAGCTTGGGCAGGAATTTGAGGACAGGTTTCTTGACTTTAAACAGCTTGAGCCCTGTGCAAGTTTCCTTGCTAACCCATTCAACATCGTGGATGTTACTGACATGTCTGAGCAACTGGCCAGCCTTTTCAGTCTCAGTGCTTCAGAGTTGGAGCTGGAGATAATCAATCTCCAGAATGACATTCAGCTGAAAGCACATCAGATGGACAAAGATTTCTGGAAGCTATTGGACCCAGAGAAATTCAAAAACATTCAAACTGCTGCACTGAAACTGTCCTGCTTATTTGGGTCAACATATCGCTGTGAATCAGCATTCTCTGATATGAACTTTATCAAATCCAAATTCAGGACAAGACTTACTGATGAACACCTCAATGACTCAATCAGAGTGAATTTGTCAGGATACACACCCCAGTACAGTGCTCTGGTGGATGCTATGCAGTGCCAGGTGTCACATTAGCTGAGTCAGGAGAAAGACAACAATGCAGTGACAGACTGAATGTTTGAAGACATATGTTTGCTTGATGCAAGTTGAGAAAAGCACAAGCCATATTCCCCTTTTACATGTGAAACAAATTTGTGAAATGCTTGAAATAATTTTAATTATAGAGCTAGAAATGTTATTATTACAATTAGGAACGTTGCACTCTTATCTGTAAAACTGTTTACTGTAGTTATTGATGTTAAAGCAGAACTCAGTATTGCATGGTGATTATTTGTCTTTTTTTCTCTTCATGAGAAAGTCAAGTTTATTCATGTTAATGTTAATGTTTCTGCTCTTGAGTCACGAATGTGATATGTGCACTGAAATCTATATAAAATAACATGAGTAGCTCTTGGCCACTTTCTTTTTTCAAAAGTAGCTCCCGGTTAGAAAAAGGTTGGAGACCCCTGGCCTAGAATGTACCATTTTCCAACATTTAGATGTCAGATAAGCTACTCTGCCTTCCACATCATCTGTCACACACACACACACACACACACACACACACACACACACACACACACACACACACACACACACACACACACACACACACACACACACACACACACACACACACACACACACACACACACACACACACACACACACACACACACACACACACACACACACACTGCTGGCAATGATGTTGAGTGTTAGTGCAGCAACTCCCTCTGCTGGCGGCACATGCAATTACAACAGACACATGTACACTCCATAACACACACATACAGCTCTTAAAGCATATAATAGATATCAGGCTACAGCCCATGTATATCTTATGATGTGAAGCACTATTTGGTTTCATGAAAAATATCAACTGTTTATTTGTAGATATCTACTAAAGCATACAAATAAAGTGTGTAAAGCCTGTTACTTATATTATTGAGAGATATATTATACACACTGTTCTGCTTTCTGCACTGGCCCAGCAGCTGTTCTCACTGTAAATGTCGGCTCAGAATTAAAGCAGTAGTATTAAAAACATACATAGCCTAATATCCAGAGGAGATGTGTTTATTGAGTAAACAAACGGTCAAGGGCAGAACGTCTGCACAACCCACTGCACCGCACGCCACGGTTAAGGCTCCTCCAGACAGCCTCCGCGATAATCGATCGTCGACGAGCCTTTACGGAAATGTGTTTTCCTTCGAGACGGCGCGCCCAAATACGTTTCCCGGTCACTGCCGGAAGACCTGGGAGTCCAGGACGCGAACGTTTGAGAAATGACGAACGACTCATTTCGGAGGACTCGCGCACATCTGCTTGACGCCGGGACGACCGGCGACCCTCCCCGACAGGCGCTCGGACGCGAAGGCCCGCCCACAACTGCGTGCACGTCTGTGACCGCAGTTTTAATTATTATTTATTATTAATTATTATTATTTAACATTCGACCTGTTTTTGAGGGGGTTACGACACTATTCATCAAGCGACATTTGGCAACGCTGCCAGGACCGGTGAACATTTTTACATTCTGGATTCGATGGGTGAAAAATGTCAAACTTGCTCTCTAGCGCCACCTGTGAAAATTCAGTTTTTTCAAAACATTTACATAGTCACAGCGTAAGTCTGACGGACCTGAAATTTCGCACACTTAGCCGGGTTTGAGCAGCCTCTAAATATTATCCTCTCAAATCCCGAAGCTCCGCCTACTTTGATTTTTTTTAATTAGCGTAATGCAAAAAACAGTGAAATATTAACTGAAATTCCAATTTCTTGATTTTCCACACCAAACTTAGTGCACAGTATCAGTGGAGGGTCAGACACATTACCGTAGAAAATGAGCACGAGATGTGGAAAAATGTGGCTGACATCAATCAAAACGTATTAGCAAAAAGGTGTGGCCTAGACATAAATGCTTACAATTCATCCGAAATGTATCCAAATATCACAGATTTCGGTGGATAGGTTCAGTCTGTCTTGGGGAATAGGCACACAAAAGCATGTTCATTTCGGACAATAAGGGGCGCCAAAAACACAACTTATTTATATCTCAAGAACCGATGGACGAAATAAATATATTTTGTCATAGACATATTGGCAGGGTGAGTATAAACTGAGATTTAAAGGGTCGCAACCAATGAAACATTTGGACGTGTCCTATTCAGTTTTTTCTCAAAATCGAAGGGTTAAAAACACTTACCGAGCCATAAGTAGGGAAAAAAATTAGTTACGACCTTTAAACTCGGAACACATGTCACAGCCCACAACCTTTTCCAGACTGTAGAAAAAAATCGTACGTTTTAGCAAATACGGCTCAGTAGCGCCCCCTATTGTGCGGTAGTCAAATATAGGTTCTCCGAACTACCCGAAACTTGGCACAGACATTCCTCATGGAATTACGGACATATTTCAAAATGGCTTCCATTAGCCCTGACCCCCATAAAGTCGGCCATTTTGGAAAATGTGCGTTTTATGGGCGTTTTTGCAAACTTCTCCTAGGGAAATGATTCCAAACCAGGACAACATCAGCCCATATCCAATGTGATGCTAAATTGCGAATTAATAGTTGACCGCTCAAACGGGGTGCTCGTAAGCTAACGGACAATGTACAATATTTGACGATTTTAATGTGACAAATTTGCTACAATGACCTTCGGACGCGAAACTTGGGACACACGTCACAGCCCACGACCTTTTCCAGACTGTACAAAAAAAATTGTACGTTTTTGTACACCAGCTCAGTAGCGCCCCCTATTGTGCGATAGTCGCATATAGTTTCTCCAAACTACCCGAATCTTGCCACAGACATTCCTGATGGAAATGCGGACATATTTCAAAATGGCTTCCATTAGCCCCGCCCCCCATAAAATCGGCCATTTTGAAAAATCGGCGTTATTCATGCATTTTAGGCGCATTTTCCCAAACACCTCCTCGGGAAAAGATCGGAAAAATTCCAATCCAGGACAAGTTCAGCCCATATCCAATATCATGTTAAATTGCGAATAAAATAGTTGCTATCTCAATCGGGGCGAACGTAAGCTAACAGAGAATGTACCATTTTTGACGATTTACATGTCTCAAATGACTCCAAACTACTCGCATATAGTTTTCCAGATATTCACGAAACGCTGTATACACATTGCTATTATAATGGCACACATATTTCAAATGGCTTTTGATTAGCCCCGGCTCCCACAAAAATGGCAATTTCGAAAGATGGCCGTTTTTCATGCATTTTGAGCACATTTTCGCACACTGCTCTTAGGGAAATTATCGCGAAAAAATTCCATTCCTGGACCTGTTCAGACCATATCCACAGCCGTGCTAAATTGGGAATCAAAAAGTTGCTAGCTCAATCAGGGCGGTCGTAAGCTAACAGAGAATATACCATTTTTGACGATTTATGTGTCGCAAATTACTCCACACTACTCGCATATGGTTGTTCCAATATGCAACAAACATTGTATACACATTGCTCTTATCATTGCGGACATCTTTCAAATTGCCTTCCATTCCATCCTACAGAAAGTCCGCCATTTTCAAAAATGTGCAGTTTCCATGCCTTTTCCGCACATTTTTGCAAATTTCCTCATTCAGTTTAAATGTGTCAAAGTCATCACATAAACATCTTACTAATCTTTACATCTTTACAATCTTTATATGTCACAAATACAACTCAATATCTGGCAGAAACCAAAGTCAAGCCAATGTACTTCAGCCCTCATAAAGCAGTTCAATGTTTCAAAACCAAGCAGTCCTAACCTTCAACAGTTCCATTTCTGTAACTGACAAAGAACACTCACAGTAATTTCTTGGTATTGATGTGATTTGGTTGTGTGTGTGTAGACAACGGAAGCAGGAACAGGCATACAAAGTGCCTTAATCCCTGCCGAGTCCCTCATAACTGTTGTCAGTACCAGAGCGACTTGTTAGGAGTAATGTGTGACTATATATATGTTATGTCTTTATGTATGCGTACACAAGGAGAGGCACACCATTGCTTTCAACACTGTCAACTCCATCCACAACAAACACTAACCAACTCTGTGACATATTGCACCTAACCCTACTGTCCATTACTTTACAGTTATTTCCACAGGTTGTTCCACAGTCTGCAAAAAGCTCTGACGTTATCAACACCAATCCACATTCCCACATATTCTACACCTAATCTGCAAACACATCTGACTTCCCAGACAAAAACAATCATTCTGTTTCATACATACACTATTTCAAGCACAAATACATTTTTTTTTTTAATTTTAGTCTTAATTTCTCTTCTCACCCACACCTTACCTAATCACTTACTTGTCTTACTAGAAAGGGAATGGAGACCTCTTTTATGCCGAGAACAAACACCACTGCCCTGCTAACAGGATCTTTTAAATTACATAGCATGCTATTTACAATTATATCTGATGACTTTCATCCTGTAATACAGTACAATACATATGTTAAGACTACATTGTAAGTCATACGTTAATATTAACCAATACACAGGTTCAATCATTACTTAACTTACCTTGACCACATAAGAGCTGTATTGAAGGTTTGCTTTTTGATCAATAAACACAACAACAAAAAGCAAACAGCACTGGTATGGAACATACATGGCCTAATATCCAGAGGAGATGCGTTTATTGAGTAAACAAACGGTAAAGGGCAGAAAGTCTGCACAACCCACTGCACCGCACGCCACGGTTACTGCTCCTCCAGACAGCCTCCGCGATAATCGATCGTCAACGAGCCTTTACAGAAAAGTGTTTTCCTTTGAGGCGGCGCGCCCACATACGTTTCCCGGTCGCTGCCGGAAAACCTGGGAGTCCGGGACGCGAACGTTTGAGAAATTACGAACCGCTCATTTCAGAGGACTCGCGCGCATCTGCTTGACGCCGGGACGACCGGCGACCCTCCCCGACAGGCGCTCGGACGCGAAGGCCCGCCCACAACTGCGTGCACGTCTGTGACTGCAGTTTTAATTATTATTATTATTTTTGTGTCTGCTGACTGTGATCCTACCTTCTCATGTGTTAATTCCAGTGCTGGGCAGCGATAATAATTTTGAATCCTGATTAATCGCATTGTTATGAGCAAAATTCAATAATGAATTCAAAAGTAGTGTATTGCACACCTTTATTTAAAAAGTACTGCTATATGAACAAAAGTGCAATAACATTGGGTTTGCAAACACTTTAAACAATAAGGTACTTTTTCACAGCACTATTCCGTAGACAGTAGCAGTTAAAATATTTCAGGTAAATCTCAACTTCAACATTAATTCATGTAATCAAATCAAAAATATAAACCAGTATAAACCGTCTAGTTTTTATCTTAAAAAAAAGAAGCTTTATATTGACTGTCATGTGAAATCTGTTTTCAAATCTTCCTTTCTGCATCATTTAATTAACTTTTATCCTTGCTTTATTTAATCCCAGTTAGATGACAGCAGTTTGCTGTATTTCTGAGAACAGTTTCATCTAACAGGATGGAAAAAGTCAGAGGACTAACATAAGTCATTAAGACAGAACATAAACGTTTGAACCAAATGTTATCCTATCCAGTAAATTGCCGAGACATTTTGATCTTTTTCCTGGACTAAAGACGTCAACCTGCTGTGTTGCGAACTGGCAGCTCAGAAGCCAATAGGATTTATCCTCTGGAGTTTACAATTGTGTTTCACGGCCATCAACGCAGCAGTTAAGATGCTTTAGGCTTTAAAAAAGAACAAACTGCAATTAAAGGTCCCCTATACTGTTTTTCATCAATATATTATAGGTCTCATATATTAAATATATACCGAACATGTCTCTGAAGTGTTTGGCTCGAAACACCAAACAGATCATTTGGGTCCGTCGGGACGTGTTCTTTGGTGTCAGTTTGGTGTGTCAGGGCCTTCAGATGAAAATAAGGAGCCCCTCCCCACGCCCCTCTGAGAGAGATTTGGTTAAAAAGAACACAATGGTGCTCTAGGAGGAGATTCAGATGATAAGGTGGTGGGGGGGGGTTACCTTGGTTGCTGATTGGCTAATGGTTACACAAGACAAAACATCGTTATGACATCATACAGTGCAAAATCTGATCAGCTCATTTTCAGGCAGGTTTTTATAGAAATGGATCAGGAGAAAAAGAGAGAGAACCTTTGTTCCTGAGAATTTCAGAGTCTCTTTCCACAGAGGGGACACATGTTGATATAGAAGAGACATGGAGCAGAGGGGACACATGTTGATGTCGAAGAGACATGAAGAAGAGGGGACACATGTTGATGTAGAAGAGACATGACAAAGTGGATTTTGCATAATAGGTCCCCTTTAAATAAAGATAAATGTTCTGATTTGTTAGCAGCATGTCCTCTCGAGCAGCGGTTCTCAAACTGTGGTCCGCGGGCCACTGGTGGTCCGCGAGGGTACTGCAGGTGGTCCGTGGAAAAAAGCTAAATAAAATCCACTTTTTACTATCAAGGATTTTCGGGGATCACCTCATATGTGACTTTCTCTATCTGTCGCATTGACCCGAAGACACATTTTGAGTTGTATACACTGTTGGAAAGAGGAGATCCCTAGCTTTCTAATGATATCAGGCACTGGGGTAGTGGTCGTTGGGCTCATCGGACATTTATGAGAGAAAATCTCTAATGTCCGAGTGCAAGTGAATGCACCACAAGACACGAGCCCGGCCCTGGCGCGAGCGTGGAAATATGATTGGTGGCGATTTCATTTGAACTGGATGGCGCAAAACAAGAAGCATCCTGACCCAAGTATTGTACACGGGAGGAACGAGGTATTTGAAGTCTACAATGACAGAGAAGAGACTGTCAAGTTTGGCTGTAGTCAGCATTGAATCAAAACGCACTAAAGCTTTGGATCTTGATCAGTTTGTGAGGTGTTTTGCTGAACAGAATGGTAATCGCTGCATCATAACAGTAATTGACAGCTGATAGGAATAATATGACTGTTAATATTATCATATTAATTCAGACAAACATCGATGAGACAGTTAATTAATGTACTTATTGCAGCAGTCTGCATAGATTTTGTACCCCTGGTCCAAGAGTGAAACAAACTAATTCAGTTATTGTTCAGTTAAAATGCATTCAATTAGGCCTATGTCTGCCATCTTATATATTTCTATTTAAGGCTTTACTGATGTGACACAATAATGTCACCTATGTTATTGAGTTAAAATGCCAATATTTTTGGCTTTCCAAGTTAACATTGATTGATATGACTGCGATTAAATCAGCATATACTTCTGCCAGGGGAGGCCACCCCTCAAAATCTCCTGCCACGCTCTTGCCACCCCATGAATATTTTTCTAGATCCACCCCTGAGTAGGCTATTTTTTTCGTTTTTTTTATTTAATAAGTGAAGTTCAGGACAACTTTGGGATTTTTTTAGATTTAAATAGATTCTGAAAGTGGAGAGAGAGAGAGAGAGAGAGAGAGAGAGAGAGAGAGGGAGAGATAGAGAGAGAGAGAGAAGCAGCACTGTCTGCTTGGTTGCAATACTGTTGCTCAAGCCTTTATGCAACTTAGGCCTATACATTGTTTATGTTACTTATAAGCCTGTGTGTCCATGGTTTTGAGTCTGTGTGTGTTGAGCGCAGCACCGTCTGCTTTTTGCAGTACAGTAACTAAAGTAGGACTAACGGCCCGTCTACACTACAGGCATCAAAAAATCTTGAAGCTGGGCGTGTCTGAAGCTTGGCGATTTTTAGCGAGCAACGCGACCAACAACCAATCACATGAATCTCCCGCCCCCAACATACAAAGCAATAGCAATGTTAAAACGAAGTAAACTGGATATAAACTCCCCAAACAGGCGAAAAACCTACCAGTTTCACCCACTGTCTCTGCCACCTCCCTCCATGCCTGGTTCCTCGGTTTATATCCCGGTAAATAGTTCTGGTCGTAAAGAACCGGGTGATTTGCTACCGTAATATCTCGTTTGGAATATGAGAAAATTAACTGCGGTCTGGCTCTCCCAGCTTGCACGCGGTTTGATTGGCTGCGCTTGCACTGGCGGGATTTGCATAAACGGGATTTGATTGGCTGATGCCAAGCATCGAGCCTCAAAAGTTGAACATTGTTCAACTTGTGATGCCGATAGATGCTCGTGATGCTTGCAAAGACATGCCATGCTCCCCACAATGCAGTTCGGCGAAGATTAAAAATCTTCTACGTCACCCCATTCAAGTGAATGGGCGAAGCGTTGAAAGCATTTTTCGATGCCTGTAGTGTAGACGGGCCGTATGCATAGCGCTAGTTTTTTGTAGACCTGTCTGCCCGTTTTGTGAGTGCACTGTGCGTGTGCGCACTTGTGGCATTGTTTGGGATGACCGAATTAAAATAGCGTCCGCCGTCCTCTTTGAGAAACATACACAATGCAGATAGACACCGGTCACAAAAGTATCAGATAGGCTTCAATTTTCTTTTGATTGTCTATAATTAACTATAAAAAAATATCGGCGTTTTATCACTGAGTTTATATATTAGACCCTCCAGAAAAACGCGGGCAAAAATCCTTGATTATGCGGGCTAGATTCCTTGATTATGCGGGCTAAAATCCTTGATTATGCGATTAAACATGCGGGGTTTTTATGTGATTTTATGCGGTGAAATTGTGGGAAGTTGCGAAATATGCGGGGGAAAAGAATAACAATTTTTTTAAATATTGGGCTGTCTTATTTATTCTCTCTCACACACAACCTGCCACTAACGTTAAACCCCTTTACTATTCAATTAAACACATTCAATGTTTATTGTAAAAGCAATTGGGCTATTGTAAACACACACACACACACACACACACACACACACACACACACACACACACACACACACACACACACACACACACACACACACACACACACAAACACACACACACACACAGACACACACACACACACACACACACACACACACTTCTCCGCCTCATTCTGTTTTCATTTACTCGTTCGTTATCTGACCAGCTTCAATCTTGTAGGCTACTCACTTCGTTTCTTGTAGCCCTCGAAAGGGTTTTGGAGGTTGATCCCTCGGTGAACGTGAGTTGAATGGCTTTCTTGTCCGCAGCAGCAGAAAGCATTTTCGAATGTTTGAATGAATCAAAGTGGGTCGCCACCGTCGATTTTCTCTTATGCTCCAACACACAGTTGCACGGGGTGCAGAATAGTTTCCCCCCACTTTTTGCCCGGTCTTTAGTAGAAATGTTCGTTGGTAAATTAGCTCTATACAGTGTTGTTTACATTCTGTGATGCTGATGACATCACGTCAAGACGAGTTAACTTCTTTTTCTTCTCAACTTTGTGTGGAAAAATGCGGGGATTATGCAGCCTTTTGATAAATATGCGGCCTTTTAAAAATCTGCGCCATTTTGCTGATTATGCGGTAAATTCTGCGATCGCAGAATCGCGTTTTTCTGGAGGGTCTAATATATGTAGCCTACTTATTTTTATGGTTTGCATGTGAGGTGGTCCGCGAAAATCCTTGATAATAAATAGTGGTTCGCATAAACAAAAAGTTTGAGAACCCCTGCTCTAGAGCAGCGGTTCCCAACCTTTTTCAACTCAGGGCCCACTTAAGAATCAAAAAGGTTTTCGCAGCCCACATTCAACCATAAACAATATGGAGGCTAAATAAAGTTCTGATTGGTCAATTCAGAACATGTGACGCGTTGTTAATCCAGTAGAACAGACCGCTGTCAAGGACTGTAATGAGCGTTGCTAAGGAGGGTCGAGAAAGAGAAAGGAAAAGAGGTTAAAATAAAAAAGATCGTAATTATGAAAATGTTTCCACACAAATCAATAATTATTTGGCGGCAATATTCATATATTTTATTTGTGCTTTTAGATGAAGACCGCACACAGTTAATAAATATAACTATTCTTCTGGCTAAAATACATATTTATTTTTTAAACTCAATCAATGATTAATCTTAATTTAAGGTGTTTGAAGAGTAGATTAAAAATACAATTTATTTTGGAAAAGATTATTGCCACAAAAAATCAAAGGGTGGCTGAACACGCCATGAAATGGGAAATAATGAGCTCTAACGAAGAGTGGGATTAAAGGAACAATAAATATGCTTGCCATGTTGTGTTCTATTTCGTATATGGATTCGCTTAAGGCTATCGCTATTGAGTAATCCCCCTGTGCACCCGCGCAGCACTTTAACACTTGTAGTCCACGCCCACCCGCAAGGTGGGCCCCGCCCTCGGGCTTCCTTCCGGTATAAATAGGAAGGAGGCCCGACAATCTGCTCCCCTGTTTTCTTCAGCAAACCTCGGCAGTTACTGAAACACAGAACCATTAAACATCATGAGCAACAACTGCGTCCGAAATTGTCCCTCATGTGGCTCAGGATATATCATGAGCTATGACCAGCACGTAATGTGCGAATCCTGCCTGGGGCCAGAGCACGCGGACGCGGCTCTCAGCCAGCAGGTCGCTTGTTCACATTGTGCCCGTCTCCCATCAGCCGACAGGAAGCGAAGAGCGGACGCTCTAGCTGCTGCGGCCGACGAGGACGATTGGCCCGTCCAGGAGCACGTGGACGGCAGCATGTCCCTGGAGCCGAGTGCCGGGCAGGAGTCGGACGACTCCTACCCCGTCTCCCTCCATGGTTCACCGTGCGGTTCTCCCTTCCCTCCTCTCCCCTGGACGGGGGAGACAGAGTCGGAGCAGGGGGCTGGTTTGGCGGCCGAGCCTGCGGTCCCCTTCTCCGTCGCCACAGGACGGCGCCCTACGTTGAGCTCCCCCAGAGAGTATGTCGCCTGCCAGGCCGACCGGGTGCACCAGTGTGCCTTTCAGGCGGCGGCGAATATCATCGCGCTGCTCTCCAACTCGGTGGTGACACTGGTAGAGCGGTCCACCACCGAGGCAGAGGAAATCAGCAAGGCGGCGAGCACGGCGCTCACTCTGTGCGCGTCCGTCGCTGTCTCCCAGGCGAGGATTTCAGCGTGGGTGACACAGACCCAGCAGCGCCCGCAGCGCCACGGCGCCTAGGGCTTGCTGCAGAAGCCTGCTGGTTTTAACCTATCGGTTAATAAACTGCGGAGCTCGCTAATTAAGCCGGCTGCCACTAATCTTTTGATTAAGTAAACAGCAGGGCTCGCTGCAGAAGCCTGCCGGTTTTAACCTCAGTTAATAACCTGCAGAGCTCGCGGCATTCCTCTGTCCGAGATAGGCCTCCTACACACGGTCATAATAAACCCATGAGCGCTGTTATATAACGCCTCATGTGGGCAGCACTGCACACAGCTCCATCCATCCCCTGAGCGTGTACGCGCCTCATGATGAGAGTCGGAGTGAGACGCAGTGTGTGGAGGCCCCCGCGCAGCCCTTTCGGTCCAAGCCCACCTTGGGTTGCCTCACGCCCTGTGTAAACCAGCTGCCTATAACCTGTTGGTTAATAGCCAGCAGGGCTCGTTGCTAAAGCCTGGTTTTAACCTGTCGGTTAATAAATGTTCAGAGCGCGCTAATTAAGCCGGCTGCCACTAATCTGTTGATTAGTAGACAGCGGGGCTCGCTGCAGAAGCCTGGTTTTAACCTGTTGTTTAATAAACTACAGAGCTCGCGGAATTCCTCTGTCCGAGATACGCCTCGTACACACGGCCTTAATAAACCCATGAGCGCCGTTAACGCCTCATGTGGGCAGCACTGCACACACCTCCATCCATCCCCTGAGCGTGTACGCGCCTCATGATGAGAGTCGGAGTGAGACGCAGCGTGTGGAGGCCGCCGCGCAGCCCTTTCGGTCCAAGCACACATTGGGTTGCCTCACGGGCAGCGGCGGCAGGGGCTCTGGTGTGGCGTGGCTCGTCACCATGACGACCAAAAACACATCTCAAGCACGTGCGCCCGCTCTCAGAGTTTTTCTCAGAGTGGCAGCGCGTGTGTCTGATGGACAGATGGATGAGCAGGCTGATCAGCAGAGGATACGTCCTGCAGTTCGCCTCTCCCCCCCCCCCCCCACAGTTCAATGGGATACATGAAACACTCCTGTTATCCCAGAAGCTATGTCTTGCGCTACAATCCAAGCTGCTGGAGCTCCTGTTGAAAGAGGATATTTCCAGGGTTCCTCAAAGGGAGGAAAATCAGGGGTTTTCACTCCCGTTATTTTTCTAATCCCGAAAAAGATCTGTCAGTATTCCACATGCTGACGATCAAACAGGTGCTGGAATGTGTTCACCAGGACTACTGGTTCACTTCCACCTGAGGGATGCATACTTCCACGTGCCCATCATCCCAAAACACAGGAAATTCCTGCGTTTTCTCATTTCAGGTAATATCAGACCAGACAATAGTATGCCGTTCGGATATTTACTGGCTATATATTTTTTTTTTGTGTAGAGAAGGCTTGAGCCACTACACAGAGGAGGGATGAGAGTGTGGTTTTCTTCGGACGACCTGCTATTTGCTGGCTCGCTCCAGAGAGGAAGTTGCTTTACAGACGGTACATCTCGTATCGCATCTGTCAAAGCCTGGGTTTCATAATAAATTGGAAGAAGAGCTGTGCTCTTCCCTCTCAGACAATCGTTTATTTGGGAGTGGAATTAAACTCAGCCAGCATGAGAGCGCGGCTCTCGCGGCAGCGAGTGGAGGAACTGACAGCTCTCCTCCGGCGTGTCACAACCCACACAGCCCTCTCCGTGACGCAGCTGCTCTGCGTTGGCATCAGCTGGTCACGTGATGATCCCCTTGGGTCTCTTCCAACAGGGGGACTCCAGAGGTGGTTCATTCGCTGCAGAAGTCTGCTGTTTTTAACCTATTGGTTTATAAACTGCAGAGCTTGCGGTATTCCTCTGTCCCAGATATGCCTCCTACACACGGTCATAATAACCAACAAGCACCGTTATAACGCCTCGTGTGGACAGCATGCACACACCTCTCATCCCCTGGGCGTGTACGTGCCTCATGATGAGAGACGGAGTGAAATGCAGCGTGTGGAAACTCCCTCGCAGCCCTTTTGCCTCACGGGCAGCGGCGGTGATTGCGTGGCTCGTCACCATGAAGACCATTACGGCACATCACAGAGAAGCCTCTCCCCCCAGCAGTTCCATGGGATACAAGAAACACTCCTGACACCCCAGGAACAGTGTTTTACGCGGTTTTTACTCCGCTATTTTTCTAAATCTCGGAAAAAAACGGGGGAGTCGCCCCGTTGCTGCACAATCAAACATGTGTTGATTCGCACAGACAACAGGCCATGGCTATGGAAGTAGCCTACCTCAATCGCCAGGGAGGAGTACGATATGCGCAGCTTCTGAACGCAGCCAGGCGGCTGCTGTTCTGGGCGCGCACACACGTTGCTCTCATCAGAGCAATGTATATTCCCGGCGAATTGAACAGAGGGGCTCGCAGAGCGCAGCAGCCGTGTTATGCGAGGAGTACGGATACTCAGACCTGTGTCACGCGCACTGGCGCCTCAGTGGGATTTGGCTTTGGTGTTACGCGCACTAAGCAAAGCCCTATTTGAACCTTTAGACCAGGTTCCCCTTAAACTGTTGTCAGCCAGAGTAGTACTTACTACTTACTTTTGGCTCTATCAGCGAAAAGGGTGAGTGATTTGTCTGCTCTCTCTGTGGCTCCGTCATGCCTCCGGATCCAAGGAGATGGCAGTTCAGCTGTTTTACACCCTAACCCAGCTTTTATGCCAAAGGTCATCACAAGCTCTTTTAGAGTCGAGAGTGATCACCTTGGATGGCTTCTTTCCCCCTCCTCACAGGTCGGAGGAAGAAGCCGCTTCTCATCTCCTCTGTCCTGTGCGCGCGCTGTCCTGCTAGTGGCGTGCACGGCTGCCTTGCGCCATTCTCAGCGCCTGTTTGTGCATTATAGAGAGCGCTCGATCGGGCAGCCTCTGTCTGCACAACGGCTGTCACACTGGCTGTGTGAGGCTGTGTCACAGGCTTATGTCTCCTCTGGGGTGGATCTCCCGGAGAACATCAATGCACACTCCACCAGAGGAATGTCCTCCTCCACGGCTTTGCACGGAGGAATGTCAGTGGAAGACATTTGCACTGCTGCATCTTGGTTTTCCCCCTGTTCATTTTTTCAATTGTATTTGAGGGATGTCTCCCATTCCCCTCTGACACATTTTGTACGGAGTGTCTTGTCAGAGTGAGTGACGTCAGGGATCCAGCCGTGCGCTCTCCTGCCTGTCTGCACGCAGAGAGCTGCTGTTCCCCCTCTTTTTGTCAATGGGCAAAGTATGACCTTCGTCTCGAATTTTCACAGCGGCAGGTATGTATTGTTCCCAGCCTTCGTGCCCTCATGGAAAATATTCATGTTATGCTATATTCCAGGGACGGTGATGTGCCATTACGCATGGCACAACAGGCATGGGTTTTTATTGAGCAGGTGTGTCTGTGCTTCTAGTGCCGGGCGGACCCAGTGGGGCGCAGACAACATCATGCTTCGCCCTTAACCCAATAGCGATAGCCTTAGAGGGCGAAGTCATATACGAAATAGAACTGAGGTTACCTACTGTAATCCCAGTTTCTATGAGTAAATGGCGTAGCCCTCTAAATGCTGGGCCCCACTGGCTCTACGAATAGCTGAAGAAAAGTAATTTTGTATGGGAGCAGATTGTCGGGCCTCCTTCCTATTTATACCGGAAGGAAGCCTGAGGGTGGGGCCCACCTTGCGGGTAGGCGTGGACTACAAGTGTTTCAGTGCTGCGCGGGTGCGCAGGGGGATTACCCAATAGCGATAGCCTTAGAGGGCTACGCCATTTACTCATAGAAGCTGGGGTTACAGTAGGTAACCTCAGTTTTTGGTGGTATTTGGTTGTCAACCTATTTTTGTTTGTGAAATGTTGACTGCTCTAGAGGATGAACTATTTCCATTTTAGAAAGTGCATGGGCTTCCTGAGCAAAATGTCACTGAGGGTGTAATGGTACTCACATTAATCCAAGCTGTCTGCAAACCACAGCTGCATGGACATCATTCCAGCCGTCATCGCAGACGCTCCCCCACTGGCCGTTGATGAAGACCTCCACTCTGCCCTCCTTCCTGCTCTCTCCAGCCACCAATCGCAGCAGAGGGCCTGCACACAAACATCTCAGGGAAACATGCCTCGTATTGTTGATGATGTGCCTGTCCTGAGGCTATTCTGATGCCTCTACATGTTTAATACTCTTAAATGGACTGCATTTATATAGCGCTTTATCCAGTCTTTACGACTCTACTCGGCTTCTTTACATACAGTATACAAGCAGAAGTGGGAGAAGTACTCAGATCTTGAGTAGAAGTACCACAGTGTAGGAATACTCTGTTACAAGTAAAAGTCATATATTCAAAATGTGACTCAAGTAATAGTAGTTAAGTATTATCATCAAAATATAGTTAAAGTAGCGACAGTAAAAGTAGTCGTTGTGCAGATTGGTCCATTTCAGAATAATATATATGATATGTTTTATAATGATTGATCATTAAAGTGTTCTCAAAGCTGGTAAAGGTGCAGCTAGTTTGAATGACTTTGTATACTGCAGGGTAGCTTGTGAATTTACTCCAGGTGGAACTAAAGTCTGATTTAACACTTGATTAGATTTCACATCATTCATCCACATCTGTAAAGTAACTAAAGGTATTCAATAGATGTAGTGAAGTACCTTTGAATTGTAGAAGTACAAAGTAGCATAGAATGGATATACTCAATCAAAGAAGTCTCTCAAAATTGTACTTAAGAACAATACTTGTGTAAATGTATACAAGTCATCATTCACCCATGAACACACATTCATACTGAGGCAGGGGTAAGCTAAAATTCACACACAGTCACACCGACTGTGAAGGTGTGTACTTACCAATAGGCAAAAGGCCTGGTATCTCATTGGTTCCACCCCCCCTCTCACAGCGGACACCCACATCCTCCCTGTGGGAGCAGTCGTGTTGGCCCCATTCAGAGTGGGTGCAGGCCAGTAGAGTGGCCTCTGGTCCCTGGCACTGCACCTCGTCCAGAAGGATCAGCCCCCGACCCTCTTCAGACACTTGGTCAGGGGCCACCTCTGCTCGGCCCCTGCAGACAACACACCGTCTGTCTTTCTATGGATATCATTTAAGAGAACAACATTCTCAAAATTCTCCCTTGTGTAAAAACCATTATACCCAGGGGTGCACATAACTTTTTTTGTGAGTTACTCAGATGAGTACCAGGAGACAGCGTTTGGTACTCACCCCACACGAAGCGTGGTGTTAATAAGTGCAGTCTTCCTCACTGTCCTCCTCAGTGTCTGCTTCACTGTCCTCTATTTCCACTTCTTGCATGGTAATGATGAAGATGCTGCAGTCTTCCTCACTGTCCCTGTTTAAGCTTCCGATTTGCTGTCTCCAAAACGTGTTGCCAAAACTGTGAAGTCCTTGCATTTCCTCAGGCCAAGTTGAAGGATCAAATACTAAGAAATGATCACATGACTTGAAATCATATCTGATTTCAGATGTGGGAAGTTATGAAATACACTTATTCAAGTACTGTACTTAAGTACAATTTTGAGATATTTGTACTTTACTTGACTTTGATGTTACTTTGTACTTCTACTCCACCACAGTTCAGAGGTAAATGGTGTACTTCTACTCCACTACATGTATTTAAAACCTTTAGTTACTTTACAGATCTGGATTAATGATGTGAAATATAATCAAGTGTTAAATCAGACTTTAGTTCCACCTGGAGTGAATTCACAAGCTACCCTGCAGTATACAAAGTTATTCAAACTAGCTGCACCTTTACCAGCTTTGAGAACACTTTAATGATCAATCATGATAAAACATATCATATATATTATTCTGAAATGGACCAATCTGCACAACGACTACTTTTACTGTCGCTACTTTAACTATATTTTGATGATAATACTTTACTACTATTACTTGAGTCACATTTTGAATGCAGGACTTTTACTTGTAACAGAGTATTCCTACACAAGATCTGAGTACTTCTTCCACCTCTGTCTGATTTCAAACTCTTCCATTAACATCCAGAGTAAGTTTGCTGCTGTGTGTTTTGCTCCACCTTGCTGCAGTATCTTGACCACAGAGCATGAACGTTGTGATCAGGTGATTTTGCGCAGTTCTCCAGTGTGTGTGCGGGGCACAGAATGTAAACAGGGGAGTCTCCCACCGAAGCCAGTTGGCGGAGTTTTGGTACAATTCCGTTGTACATACCGACGTTAACAGCAGCCCCGTCTGTGCACACAGCACCAACCTAGTCGTCCAGTGATAAGGTCGCATTCACACCAGCCTTGTATAGTCCGGTTGAATCGAACCCTAGTGTGTTTAGCCGCTTGGTGCGGTTCGTTTGGGTCGGTGTGAACGCAGCCCGAGACCTCTTAAGTGAACTAAATAACCGGACTCTGGTACGCTAAAAGAGGTGGTCTCGGAGCGCTTGCTTGCACCAAAACATAGGAAGCGTAGTATTTACGAGTCACAAGAACGCTGATGTCTTCCAAATCTTCAGCGAAAGAGTCTTTCAAGACATCCGCGGTTGTTTAGTTAAAGAGTGAAGCAGAATGAAGTGTTGAACAATGTCGTAACAGTAAAAATGCTCCGTCAACTATACATAAAAATCAGAGCCACCTGTCGTCTGTGAAACCTCCTCCTGACTGCAGAACGTCTCTCATTATGTGTTATAATTTTTTTAACGGACGTTGTCTGATTATATAATCATATGCGTGGGCCGCTAGAGTCTAGAGTCCAACCATTTGTTGGAGATGGGAGTTTAAACTTCTTTGTTTTATTTATCAGGGTATTCAGTTGATGGGATGGTAGCTGTTGCCAATGGCACAGAACATAGGATTGGGAGGACCCCCGGCAGAAGAGTAGTCGGCAGGGCCTCCAACGACACAGGACACAGGGTTGGCAGGACCCCCGGCAGAAGAGCAGCTGGCAGGACCCCCAACGGGACAGGACATGGAGTTGGCAGGACCCCCGACGAAACAGGTGTCGGCTGGACCTCCAACGGCACAGGACATAGGGTTGGCAGGACCCCCGGCAGAAGAGTAGTCGACGGGATCCCCAACGGGACAGGACATAGGGTTGGCAGGATCCCCGGCAGGAGAGTAGTCGGCGGGACCCCCAACGGGACAGGACATAGAGTTGGCAGGACCCCCAGCGGAACCTCCAACGACACAGGACATAGGGTAGGGACTTGAGAGAGGACTCGAGAGGTGACTTGAAAGGAGACTTGAGAGGGAACTCGAGAGGTGACCCGAGAGGGGACTCGAGACGAGACTTGAAAGGGAACTCGAGAGGGAACCTGAGAGGTGGGTTATTGGTAAATCAAAAGACACATACCGAACAGCTACCAAACACGTAATCCTGGTGTGGGTGTTTGAGGACAAAGAGGAGTTTAGTTATGGCATGTTTTGGATCCAATATTATTGGATGGATACTGTCCTGGGTAAGGTTCTCTACTGTTCGAAGTCGACCACCTACTCTGATGAGCCCAAGAGCAAGGTCATAATCAGGAGACAAAGATAGGAGTTTACTACTCTTTGGAATTGATTTATTTGCTTTGAGGGCATTGAATTCTTCAGGGAAGCTCGCTGCTTGGGCCCTTTGAAAAAGATGTCTCTCTGAGTCTGTATAGCATTGGGCTATGTTTGAAATGTTGTCTGCCGCCCCATAGAGCAGATTCCTGGTATCGTTGACGAGGTCCTCCCAGGTACGGTACTTGTTTGGGTCGGGAGTTTTTGTGTCCATAGTCATTAATGCTCCGCAGAACATTGATTTTTGGATTTCCTCAACAGGCTCAGATTTAGTTTCAAGACATGTATTAGCTGGCCAGCAGTTTGTATCAAGCAAGAGGAAAGGCAGGCCCTGACTCCATCTGTGTTCATGTTAACTTTCGACTAGAGTTTTTCCCCTAGTTATGTCATCAGCTGGATTATTCTCATACCTCCAGCTCTTTGTGTCGGTCAGGGTCTGAATCTCAGCTATGCTTGTGCCAACAAACACCTTGTAGCTGCAAGAGTCGGATGTTATCCATGATAGGACGGTGGTTGACTCTGGCCAGAGGGTCACCGACTGTAGAGGAATAGTGAGTTCGGTACTAAGGAGGTTGGCCAGTTGGGCACCAGATAGGGCTGCACCTGCATCTCCAGATTAACAGCAGCATGAAAATAACCTGCCGAAAGTGCCGATGCTCCATGGCGGAGGCTCGGGTAGAAATAGCCGGATAGCCCCTTAATGTCTGACCAATGGTTGAACAGCATTTCCGTGCACATATTTAATCGTGATTAATCCCATGATTGTCCATAGTTAATCGTGATTAATCCCAAATTAATCGCACATTTTTTATCTGTTCTAAATGTATCTTAGAGGAATATTTTTCAAGTTTTTAAGACTCTTATCAACATATGAGTGGACAAATGTACTTTATGCAAATGTTTATTATCATTTGAACAATGACAAATATTCTCATGAATATTAAACACAACAACCTCTGAACATTACAAATGTTCGCCTCAATTCAACCTGGAACCTCTTTCATACAATAATACAATATAAAGTGTGTGTGTGTGTATTTGTGTGTGTGTGTGTGTGTGTGTGTGTGTGTGTGTGTATGTGTATGTGTATGTGTGTGTGTGTGTGTGTGTGTGTGTGTGTGTGTGTGTGCGCGTGTGTGTGTGTGTGTGTGTGTGTGTGTGTGTGTGTGTGTGTGTGTGTGTGTGTGTGTGTGTGTGTGTGTGTGTGTGTGTGTGTGATGGATCGTTGGAGCTATGTGCAACTCAAGGCATATGCTCGAACGGGAGCTGCCTGGACGCTGCAATCATGTTGCGCGCACTATCCGTGCTGAGTGTGCTGACTTTTCGTACAATGTCCCACTGTCTGGCTACCTGCATAAAGTCAAGTGCTCGGCGCAGTTGTCGGCGAAATGTTGCTCCTCTGTTTTCATTGAAACAGCTCCTTATATCCGTTAGCGCAGCTAGCTAGCACCAGATGCTAACAACAACAATACACGTAAGGTCTCTCTCTCGCTCGCTCGCGCCACACATACACACACCCTCTCGGTCCTCCCGATGGCCAGTCGGTGCCTGCCGGTGAGCGTGGAAGTGTGGTCTGCCACAAGCAGACGGCAGGAGCGGGGCTGTCAGCATCAGCTTGTAGATGGTATTTTGAACTTGATGCGCTCTGAAACTATGGGGCGGCCGAGGACAAAAAATACACATGCGTTAATCGCGTTAAAATAATAATAATAATAAAAAAAAATGAGTTATTAACGCGTTAACTTGACAGCCCTAGTTTAACGTTTATAGTCCGTTTGAGTTTTGCCCATTTCAACGCAAACCAAACCTTCTGAAAGATGGAACAATGTAACAAACTGTCGTCTGTTGCGCACCAGAAAACGGACTATTAGGTGTGAATGGGACCTATAGGCTGAAGTCGAATAGTCCATTTAGCTTAGGAACCTTCCTAACGGAGTGAAATGACCCGGAAGTCCCTCAGTGGCAGCCATGATAAGTGCCGTTCGAATTCTCTAGATTATAGGAAAGGAGGTTTCAAACTTCCTTTATAACCTCCTTTAGCTTAGCAACCACTGGACCTCCCTTGACGAAAGGAGAGGAGAAAATGCTGCCCCATAATGCCTTGCAGCCGCAGCATTTTGTATGACTGTCAACAACACACTCTTTAATGTTCTGGATCCAAGCAACACAGATGGTGTCAGAGTACCTAAAGCACCTCTGCAAACCCCTTTGACCTTTAAGGCCATTTAACATTACAACTACTTAACTCAATACACCATTCAGCATTGATGTTCATTACAAATCATGAGGCCCCCACTCACCACTGCTCCCTGTATTATGTGGTCGGTACATCTCGATGCGTAGACTTAAAGGGCTAGTTTGGACAGTTTGAAGTGTGTTTCTATGAGAAACTCATTCATAGAGTAATACCTACACTAGATGGCAGTTTATAGAAACACAAGAGGACCAGCATTGAAGCTAGGCAATGTAAGGCTGTGGGGTGGCAGCAATTTAACTTATTTTAGACAACTAAAAACATCAGTATCAGTTTAAGTGTATGTCATGTTTAAAACCTACACTTCTACTTAAATATATTCATTAAATGGTATGGTTAGGTACAGGGCCGGACTGGGACAACAAGTCAGGCCGGGAATTATACACCCAGCCAGCCCACTACCAGTTTTTTGTGCCATTTTGCTGGATTTATTTGTCAATATTTACAGCGTTGCTGCCCATGTGATAGCCCTCTAAATCTACTACCCAAAAATAAACATATGGAGATGGGTTACTATTTAAAAAATAAATGCAAATCTATTTAGGAACCTATTCACGTGAACATATTTTTAAGTGGGGGCGGACCTCAAATCCTATAGGGGGGTCTGGGTGCATGCTTTTTTTTAAATGTTGGACTTAAATGCATCAATCTGGTGCACTTTGAGGGGGAAATAAAGAGACTACACCCATATGAAACAGAACTGTATACATTTAAATAATCATAACATCATAAGAACATGGCCATAACCAATAACATACCATATCCAATATGAAAAACATTGAAACTTGTTTATTTATTTGTTTTTGATTCATTTATAGTTCTGAGTGTGTCTCCTGCATCAGCCTCCTGTCTCCCTCCTCTCCTCCCTTCTCCTCTTTGAGGCAGCAGCAAAGACTAGTTTTAGCTCTCAACAAGTTTTAAAAGTGTATTTTACCTTTTTTCACCTAACGTTTTTTTATTATTATTCATGCATATTTTACTAATCACTCCCCCTTCAAATGGAAATATGTGTTTACACAAAGCAGGGCTGCCAACACGCATTGAGCGTGAGAGTCACGCAATTAACCCATATCTCACGCACTCATGCCACACTTGCCTTTCCTCACGCTAAGTTTTCGTCCACAATAAATGTATATAAAAGTAAAGTGAAGGAACAGCAAACCGAGCGGTCTACGAAATGAGACGGTCTTCTGGCTTAGTTCAGTAAAGTTGGAACAACGATATTGGGAGATTTCACGGATCAATAACTCATGAACAAAACGTTATTCAGACACAAATGACGTCTCCTAAGTACCGTGGTAAGGTTGACAACAAACTACAATCACAGTTTCATCAAAAAAAGCCAATACGTGCCGTCATCCGAGCTGGACACATTACATTGGTCTCTTATCTGCAGCCGTAGAAGAAACGAGTGCTCAGGGACCGTCTGCAAAGTGCAACTCCGAAAAAAGAGAATACAATAATATTAAATCACTATTATACAGCTTATTACTACCAAACTCACTACACACATCAATAGTCTCCTGTGTGTCATACTACAGCAAGGAGTTTGGAAGAATATGCTTTTTGAATAATTTTGGGGAATATTTATTATGTAAAATCTTCAATAAATATGGCATCATCTTCAATAACTTTACTGTTAGACAGTATATTTCTACCAAACTCACTATTTGCATTGTTGTTGTTAGCATCTGGTTAGCTTAACGGATATTAAAAGCTGTTTCTAAAACAAGGAAAAGGAGAGCTCTGTCAGACTGAGAGATAACTACAGCTCAGTGAGGTAAGGGACTCTCTGTTTAGATAGTTAGACTTTAGTCTAGTTATCTCAGTGGGTCTCAAACGTTTTGGTCACCATTTATGAGAATAAATGAAAAATAGTTATGAAATACTATGACAGTAAAACAAGAATACAGTTTAAAAGGTGAGTGATTTGTAAAATATCTATAAAGAAAAAGAAAATCTGTTTTCCATAAATTCATTTTGCTCTGAAAGAGCACCAGGTAGATGCATTTGACTTCAATATTGAAAAAAAAAATATTCCCGGGGGAGGTGAGGACCCCCCCCCCCCCCCCCCCCCACACACTTATAAAATAGCACTTTACCTCTGCTTACACCTATATGCTATTTTATATGCTATGAGCTGATTATCGAGCCTTCATTGTAAGAGTCGTGGGTAATTCTTGAGAAAGCAGTCGCAAAACAGCTGTGTGATTACTTAAAAAACTATGATTTATTTGAAGATTTTCAGTCTGGCTTTAGAACACAACATAGCACAGAGACAGCTCTGATTAAAGTCACAAATGACATTCTAATAGCCTCTGACAAGGGACTTGTCTCTATTCTTGTCTTGCTCGATCTTAGTGCTGCATTTGATACTATCGACCATGATATCTTATTGCAAAGACTAGAGCACTTAGTTGGCATACAGGGAACTGCTTTAGGCTGGTTTAGGTCCTATCTATCTGAACGCTCTCAGTTTGTACGTGTCAACGATGAATCTTCCATGCAAACCAAAGTTAGCCATGGAGTGCCACAGGGCTCAGTGCTTGGACCTATTTTGTTCACCCTATATATGCTTCCGTTAGGCAATATTATAAGGAATCATTCTGTAAACTTTCATTGTTATGCGGATGATACTCAACTATATTTATCAATCAAGCCTGATGAAATTAATCATCTAAATAAAATTCAAGACTGCCTCAAGGACTTAAAAACGTGGATGACCTTACATTTTTTGATGTTAAACACGACCAAAACTGAAGTTATTGTACTTGGCCCGAAGAATCTACGAAACAAATTATCTAAAGATATATTAACTATGGATGGCATTAATTTGGCCTCCAGTGAGACTGTAAGGAATCTTGGTGTTATATTTGATCAGGATTTATCCTTTAACACCCACATAAAATCAATTTCAAGGACCGCCTACTTCCATCTACGTAACATTGCAAAAATCAGGCATATCTTGCCTCAAAACGATGCAGAGAAACTAGTCCATGCATTTGTTACTTCAAGGCTGGATTATTGTAACTCCTTATTATCAGGGTGTACCAAGAAGTCAGTCAAGTCGCTTCAGCTGATTCAAAATGCTGCAGCTCGTGTACTAACCAGAGTTAGGAAAAGGGACCACATTACTCCTGTTCTGGCTGCCTTACACTGGCTCCCTATAGAACACAGGATAGAATTTAAAATTCTTCTTCTCGCCTACAAAGCCCTTAATGGGCAGGCGCCATCTTACCTTAAAGAACTCATTATACCCTATTGTCCTAGTAGGGCATTGCGTTCCAAGAATGCAGGGTTGTTGGTTGTTCCTAGAGTCTCTAAAAGTACAATGGGAGCCAGAGCCTTTTCTTATCAAGCTCCACTTTTGTGGAATCAGCTTCCAGTTTGTGTTCGGACGGCAGACACCCTATCCGTTTTTAAGAGTGCGCTTAAGACCTTCCTTTTTGATAAAGCTTATAGTTAGGGCTGATTAGATTCAGCCCCTAGTTTTGCTGATATAGGCTTAGTTTGTCGGGGGACATCTTACTTCTTCCTTCTCTCTGTCTATACCTGTGTACTCTCATGTTCCGATTAACCCAGCTTCCCCAAATGTCTTTCTTTTTGGTGTCTATATACGCCGGGATCCGGAGTCATGGATGATCCTGCGGTCCTGTGTCATGGATTGCGAGTCCTGGATCTTGAGTCGTGGCTGTGGTCCTGCATCATAAGTCCTGGATGGATATCCTCGTGGATTCATCTTCTTATTATACACACATGCATTTCCAAACATTTGGACTACCTATGTTGCAAATGTATTATCTTTTCAATTTATACACGGCATCTATTGCACGTCTGTCCGTCCTGGGAGAGGGATCCCTCCTCTGTTGCTCTCCCTGAGGTTTCTCCCATTTTCCCTTTAAACTGTGGGGTTTTCTCTGGAAGTTTTTCCTTGTACGATGTGAGGGTCTAAGGACAGAGGGTGTCGTATTGTCATACTGATATTCTGTATAAACTGTGAAGTCCACTGAGACAAATGTAACATTTGTGATATTGGGCTATATAAATAAACATTGATTGATTGATTGATTGAGTGGGTACACTGTGTATGTAAGTATTCCACTGTAGCGCCCGGTACATTAATGGGAAACCCTAGTTTGTAACACTGTACACATGAACGTTTCTTTTTTCGGTTCACCAAAAAAGAAATCTCACTCCAAGCTGAACTCAAATGTTGGCAGCCCTGCACAAAGGGTGACCAAACCGTTTGAGACCCACAGAGAACTTAGACTAAGTTAACTATCTAAACACTCAGAGTCCTTCACCTGAGCTGTAGTTATCAGTCTCTCAGTCTGACAGGAGAGGACTCCTCCACCTTGTTGACAGCTCATTATATCCGTTAGCGAAGCTAGCTAGCACAAGATGCTAACAACAATACACGTAACCGGTGCGCGCGCTTTACTAAAGCCCTCTCCTCCCGAGCTTGAATGACACACAGAGACCAATCGAGGGCTTTAGTGTATGATCTGTATGAAAGTGGCCATCTCGGCAGGCCACATCATGTAGACAGCCTGTCACCCTCTGTGAGGCAGAGTCAGACCCACATTTGCGCAGCGTTGCGTTCACAATACAAACATAAAAAAAGAATCCTCAGGCCAGCAGGCCACTTAGCAGGCCAGGCTATCGGGAAACCTCCCGGTCCTCCCGATGGCCAGTCCGGGCCTGGATAGGTATCAGAACTCATTCACGCAGCCCAGAGAAAGGAACGTTTTGAATTTAGTTACACAATCTCTCGATTCATTATTTGATCTATGAACCAACGATCATGCACTGTGAGTGAGGACCAATTAATGAGATCAAGGAGAATCTGTTAAATTCCCCTGCAGGGTTTCTTAAGGTCAGATAAGGAATTTAGAAGGCTGAGGAAGGGAGTAAGGACGCAGGACTGAGAATAAATGTCTACACTGCATTGGAAGGAGCCATTTTAGCTTGTTTGGGCATTTGATCAGGACGCTTTATAGACTCATATCTGAGGAGGTATCCCAGGCACATTCAACTCTGAGAAGACCCCTGTGCAGACCCTGAACATGCTGGCTGGTGAGGCGGGGCTGGGGGGCACAAAGACTAGCTTACTTAGCCTGCTTCCACCTGATAAGGGGGACATGGATGGACTTTTAAGGCTCTGAGAATAGCAAACATGTCAGTTTGTTATTCAATCTTTGGGGTTTAAAACATTACTCTCATGTTATTCCCTCAGTGCTTGATATCAGCGCACAGGGTAGTACACGTGTCCTGAGGCCCAGAGGTGTAGCATGGTGCTGCACTGACCTGAAGCCCAGCTGCCTGCACACCACCTGGGCGTTGACTTCAGTCCAGCTGTCATCACACACTGTGCCCCATTCCCCCTGATGGTAGATCTCCACCCGGCCCTCCCAGGGATTGTTTTCCCCCACCAGGCGCACCGCACCGTCTGCTGACACACAGAGCAACAAATTCAGATATAAGATCACAATATGGGAGGATTGTCAGTCAGAAGATAAGTCAGATGCAACTGAAGGGAAAAGCACTAAAGTGATATATATGATATGCGTTAATCGCACATTAAAATAATTAGTGCCGTTAAAAATCTTTTTGCGTTAACACGTTAAATTGACAGCCCTAGTAAATTGACATAGTATGTAAATTGACATTTAATGTTATTGCAGTGCATTGTCATGGCTCACCTCTGCTTTTATCACTGTTTTTATTTATTTGTGTCTATTTGATTACTGCAGTTAGAGATGCCAACACAATTTCGTTATACCTATGTATGATGACAATAAAGATATTCTGATTCTGATTGTCACAACATCCTGGTGCAGATCAGCACGACACAAGATTCAAAAGTAGCCCCGAAGCAGCAACAGCCTTTACAGGCTTCTTCATCTGTTTTCCCCTCCACTCCACAATATTACAGAGCAGATGAGGAGGAGAGAAAGCTGATTGTTGCCGTCAGCTCTCCTATTCTCTACACTAGAACTCTGTTGTGTGAACAGAGCATTGCAGTCCTGACATCTCCTCGCTGGCCCACTTCACATCATGGGACTCTTTGATGACAGCCATGAACTAATGACCCAAATGTGACCTCAACAACTTGTGTACCCAACCCTGCAGAGAACAGTTCCTAGTATTCTCTACCAGCCAATCACAACTCTCGTTTGGGACATCTATAGCTGCTCTTCTATCACAGCGAGGGTTACTGCGTATATACCCTTAGTAGAAATGATGCTGTTTTCTAACCTTTTCTTTCGTTGGTATACAGTGGTGAAAAGTAACTAAGTACATGTACTCAAATACAGTACTTAAATAGAATTTTACTGGACCTGTACTTTACTTGAGTATTTCATTTGTTGCTACTTTGTACAGTTCAGAGGTAAATCATGTACTTTTACTCGTATTTAATACCTTTAGTTACTTTACAGATGTGGATGAATGATGTGAAATATAACCAAGTGTTAAATCAGACTTTAGTTCCACCTGGAGTAAATCCACAAGCTACCCTGCAGTATACAAAGTCATTCAAACTAGCTGCACCTTCACCAGCTTTGAGAACACTTTAATGATCAATCATTATAAAACATATCATATATATTATTCTGAAATGGACCAATCTGCACAATGACTAATTTATTTGTGGCTCTTTAAAGAGCCTGTGACACGAACCCAACAACTGTTGTGCAATGAAATAGTGGGCTACTAGTAATCTCGAACCGTCAGTTTAAAAAAGAAAAAGCGATACCGTTCCGATAAATATAAATAATTTCGAACATCGCGGGAAAATTCCTTCGACTCATTTTGAGGTTTTGGGGGAAGCCGGAAGTGACGTCAATGCGGGAACGCTTCACTGTGCGGCGAGAGAGCCAAACAAGGACAAAGTGTGTTGTCATGCGTAGAAATGGTGAATTAGTGAGTTTAGGCACGTTAATAACGTTTTAATGAAGTTGACTACAGTATATTCATATTTGTCAGTGCTTTCATGTCAATTCGGCGAACATAAACATAAATGATCGTGGTGAAGATGATGATTAAATTAGGATTAAAAATCGGTAGTGAGAGCTGCTGAATTTCCTCCCGTCGGATGTGATATAAAAACAAATCGATTATTTTTGTAGTTGTAAACTCAAGTGGATGAAACTACATTTATTAGTGCTTTCATGTCAATTCGGCAAACATATGATACATTAAATCATCGTGAGGATGATGATTTAAAAATCTTTTGTTTGAGCCGGTCTGCATTTCCTGATGAGAAGACAAACCTTAGCTTTTTGTAGTTGCAGTCAGTGGTGTAGTGGGCGTTGGACGCGGGGGTACGCCGTACCCCCACTTATTTGAAGCATGATTTCTTTTTTTAATAGTCTCATACATCTAAAATCATTGCCAGTGTTATCAGTTGCAAGTGTGTGTTTGTTGTAATAATGACGAAAACATAATAGGCAGATTTCACAGTAATTATAATAAAAACGTAGCTCAAGCATTTATGCAACTTGATTTGAAGCGTGTGTGTGTGAGGGGCAGAACTGTGTGTGTACGGTGACCAGGTGTCCCGCACTGTGCGGGACTGCACACACAGCATTTTTATTATTTGTCCCCCGTCCCACACATTGAGACTATGTCCCGCATTTGAGTGATAGTCGCGCAGAAAGGCCGGATCGGTTCGCTGACAGCCGGCACCGCCCTTTATTATTATATTGTCTAAACGGCATCATGTAAGTTGCGCTG
Organism: Notothenia rossii; assembly: GCF_949606895.1. Taxonomy (NCBI): domain Eukaryota; kingdom Metazoa; phylum Chordata; class Actinopteri; order Perciformes; family Nototheniidae; genus Notothenia; species Notothenia rossii. The sequence continues at coordinate 51,081,105 of NC_136909.1, forward strand.
ACAGGCGACACAGAGGTCCCCAAGCCCCCCCCCGTTGACAGTTCAGGAGAGCGTCCATAGTGTCTCCCGTCCACCCACCACCCCGTTCACCCAGTAAAAACATCCCCACTACACCACTGGTTGTAGTAGTACACCAACATGGATTAAACGTGTGGTTTTTTTTACCACAATGTTGGGGAAATTAATGGATAAAATGCACGGATTATTATTATTATTATAATTATTCCCACTCCGATCGGGACACTAGGTCCACCGTTTCCCCGCAGCGAGGCTCCCCCCGTTGACAGTTTACGTGGGCTGGGCTGGGTGCAGTGGCGGACTGGCCATCGGGACGAATCCCGATGGGCCGGTACCGAAGTGGGCCGGTCGGATAAGTCACTAGCACATCCCCCACTCCCCCCGTTGACAATTTACTAGTGGTACCGAAGTGGGCCGGTCGAGAGTCCCGGGCTGATTTTTGGTCCCAGTCCACCACTGGCTACATGACCGTATGATCGCCCATATTGACGCACCTAATTCCTAAACTTCTAACAAATACAAAATAAACCGATCCTTCAGCCTCATATGAGCTCTCAGACACGTTCAAAATTAAACTGTCATCGCTATCTGAGCTTGCTGCTGTGTGCCCCATCGTGCGTTTACATGCAGATGCTGGGATCCTGAACGGTGCAGCTGGAGCGCTGTGCCCGCAATGACGTCACACATAATTTGGCGGGACTTGAAGAATCCCCGAGAAAATCTAGAAAATTGTCAACATTGAAGGGCAGATTAATGGTTATCAAAGTACAAATATCCAAAATCAGTTCAGTAATGGTTTTCAAGGGGACAATATTTACTCAAATTGATGGGTTTGGATGATTTGGGAAACTCGTGTCACAGGCTCTTTAAGTATATTTTGATGGACAGGATTGATCCCAGTCTGATGACAGTGTGTGTTCTCTGACCTGTGTGAGGGTTGCAGGAGACCCCTGCATCCTCCATGTGGTCACAGTTGTGTCTCTCCCACATGTTATGAGGACACTCCTCCAGGGAGAGCTCATTGCCCGAACACTCAACCCCATCCAGGAAGATGGGACCTGCCCCCTGGCCGAAGTGGGCCCATGTCCACGCCTTGGCCACGCCCCTGTTGGTCAGGGAAAAAAAAGCCACAAGGTGACAACACATAAAATATGTAAATATTAAAATATGAGGGTAAATGCTACTTAGTGCGCAATATACTGTTGTTTACAGTACTATATTAAATAGATTTAACAATATATAACAATGTTTGTTTTTGCATCCTGACGTTTCTACTCTGTCAGCGATGGGGGAATCACAGACCACCATAAACACTGTAAACAGCATACAAAATATCAAAACATTCCACACCCCGGTTTGTGTAGTTGTGAAAATATGTTACAATGCCAAATATAGCTTCTAGAACAGAGAACTGAATAATTTAAACTGCATGAAAGTCTGTCCTGAGTTGTCTTAATGCATGGTTTGGTGAATAGGGAACTAGAGAATACATTGGGGAAAGGGGAGATGTTGGCACGGACAATATCTATAATATATATGCTAAAATATGTAACTACCTCATGAGAATACGGTACAGGTTTAAGGAGAAAATATTATTTTTCCAGCTGTGTCCTGATGGTTTCACAGTGTTCTTATAATTATTCTGTTTGTGGTTTCTCTTCAGTTAAATATTTCAATAGTCTACATTTACATTGAGTTTTTTCTATCTGTAATTTATATTTCTCATTCCACTGCTCAGTAAGATAGTAAGAGTAAAAACGGATCAAATAAAGTGTTGCTCATCATTGTCATGAAATTGTCATGAAGTGTATCAGATATTCACTTTTGATTTAGACACTGCTATTTTGTTCACAATATATTGATACAGTAAGTGTATGATTGCTTCTTGTGTCTGAAGGCAGGTTTACCTCCTGGCTTTTCTGTGTAGCATGTATTCAGACTGAAGCTGAGAACTGAGGACAGAGGCCATTAGGTGATGCAGGAGCACAGCAGGGGTTTCTTACCCCAAGCCCAGCTGGCGGCACACCACCTCAGCATCAATGTCATCCCAGCGGTCATCGCAGATGGTTCCCCACCTGCCGTCCCTGTACACCTCCACACGGCCCTCAAAGTCCTCCAGCGCCCCCACCAGCCTCAAAGGGAGGCCCATGCCTGAGGAACAAAGTGAAGCAACAACTGAGCCAAGACCACAGGAGACATTTCAGAGCCTGCAAACTGAGACCCTATTAGGACAGTTATGACTCTAAAGAGGCCCAAGCTCTATCACCAGAGGTGGGAGAAGTACTCAGATCTTGTACTTTAAATCAAGTAGAAGTATCAGAGTGTAGGAATACTCTGTTACAGTACAAGTCCTGCATTCAAAAAAGTTACTCAAGTAAAAGTAGAAAAGTATTATCATCAAAATATAGTTGAAGTAGCGACAGTAAAAGTAGTCATTGTGCAGATTGGTCCATTTCAGAATAATATATATGATATGTTTTATGATTGATCATTAAAGTGTTCTCAAATCTGGTAAAGGTGCAGCTAGTTTGAATGACTTTGTATACTGCAGGGTAGCTTGTGAATTTACTCCAGGTGGAACTAAAGTCTAATTTAACACTTGATTATATTTCACATCATTCATCCACATATGTAAAGTAACTAAAGGTATTAAATACATGGAGTGGAGTACAAGTACACCATTTACCTCTGAACTGTAGAGCAGGGGTTCCCAAAGTGGGGGTCGCGATATGATTACAAAATAAAAATTGACATTTATTTTTTTATCAATTGTTTTAAACTTAAGCTCGCTCCATTGCGGAGATATTCCCACGACAGGGGTCGCCAGACTCCGGCCAAGGCCGGATTAACCATATGGGCAACCTGGGCAAGTGTATAGCCGAATCACAGCCCCACCCTCACTGATGTCACATTTTGTCACGTGAGCAGAAAAAATGAATGGTGCCGGTAGCCAAACGCCCAGCGGGGCAGCCAAAAGAAAGAAAAAGAAAGAAAAAGAAAAAACGTACCAACAATAAATAGCTTTTTCAAAAAAGCAAAAAGTGACGAAATACGCCAGCAACCAACACAAGGAACAGTGGCGGCGTACGAGGATGTTGTTGAGCTAGCGAGCAATGTTAGCCTTGAACTTAGAGTGCTAACACAGTGGGATGAAGAGGAGGAAAAAGATGAAGACAAGCCTGGTGAGGACGTCACAGAACAGGGTGAAGGTTCGAGTTCTCCCTAGGCGACGGCCTAGTCCGCCAGTGCCAAGGGCCGGCCCTGACTGGAAGGATGTATTGAGATGTGTAGTTGCGGTGATTACATTCTTGAGTGTGAGGGGGCTTCCTTTCCGAGGAAATGACAAACTATTAGGATCCGCACATAACGGGAACTACCTGGGAATCGTGGAGCTGCTCGCGCAGTTTGATCCATTTCTAAAGGGTCATTTGCAGAAGTTTGGCCAGAAGGGACGTGGTAGGACTTCATACTTGTCATCAACTGTCTGTGAGGAGTTCATTGGTTTGATGGGTGATAGAACAAAGGAAGCAATAGCAACAGAACTACAGCGAGCAATGTATTTCTCTCTCATCGTAGATTCTACACGTCGACCAATTAACTTTCGTTTTCCGATTTGTGAGTGAGAAAGGAAAAGTTATTGAGAGATTTATTGTATTTGAACCATAGACTGTATATATAAATGGACGTAGGGTCCGTGACGTCACCCATAGGATTCTGCAGAGTTGCCGAGAAGCCCTTAGTAGGCGGAGTCGGCCACTAACGGCTCGACAGTGACGTCAGAGTTCAACTCCCGCCTACTACAGCCTGTTCCAAATAAGGGCAAAGAGGCGGAGCCAAGGCGGGACATGCTGCCACCGAGCAGAAAGTTCCAGAGCTAGCTGAAGCTAACAAGCTAAGCTAACATGCTCCCCATCTGCACATTGCCGTGGCATTTTACGTTTCTAAGGTAAGCGGACATGAAACTATTCATCAAAACTATAAATTAAAACTGCGGTCGCACATGTGCGCGCAGTGATGAGCGGGCCCTCGCGTCCGTGCGCCTGTCGGGGAGGGCGGCCGGTCGTCCCGGCGTTAAGCAGACGCGCGTGAGTCCTGGGAAATGAGCCGTTTCTCATTTCTATAATTTTCACGTCCCAGACTCCCAGGTCCTCCGGCAGCGACACGGAAACGGATCTCGGCGCGCCGTCTCGAAAGAAATCAAATTTCTCTAAAGGCTCGTCGAGGATCGATCATCGAGGAGGCTGTCTAAGGAGCCATAACCCAGGATACAATGATTTAGAGGAGAAAGGAGAGAGGAATCTTTGGAGGAGCTATAACCAAGGATACACTGATTTAGAGGAGAGAGGAGTATCTCTGGAGCAGCCGTAACCTCTCTGGAGGAGCTATGATCGAGGTCGAGGGTACACTGATGTATTCTCCGGAGACGATTTCAGCCAACAGTGATGTTTAAAAGAGGTGTGACGCATGGCTGGACTTATGTCAACCAAGCACAGCTCTGCAAACTGTTCCCGTTGTGATTATAAGTTATTTGAGATGATCAAATGCGCCTCATACTTTCTGCCCTTTACCGTTTGTTTACTCACTAATCACATCTCCCCTGGATATTAGGCTATTTCTTTTTTAATACAACTGCTTTCATTGTGAGGCGATGTTTACAGTGAGAACAGCTGCTGAGGTCAGTGCAGAAAGCAGAACAGTGTGTATAATCTATATTTCTCAATAGTATGTGACAGGCCTTTATTTCACACTTTATTTGTAGGCTTTAGGAGATATCTACAAATAAACAGTAGATATTTTTCATGAAACCATATAGTGCTTCACATAATAAAATATACAAGGGCTGCACCCTGATATTTAGTATATGCTTTAGGAGCTCTTTTTGTTAGTTGTACAATGTGGTGGTGTGGTTGTGTGTGTGTATATATATATGTGTGTGTGTGTGTGTGTGTGTGTGTGTGTGTGTGTGTGTGTGTGTGTGTGTGTGTGTGTGTGTGTGTGTGTGTGTGTGTGTGTGTGTGTGTGTGTGTGTGTGTGTGTGTGTGTGGCAGACAGGCAGGTGTCAGTAGGTTATCTGACATATAAATGGTAAAAAATTGTACATTCTCCGTTAGCCTACGAGCTCCCCGTTTGAGCGCAGGACTATTCTATCTCAATGTAGCATGAAATTGGATATGCGCTTAACTTGTCCTGGATTGGAATTTTTCCAAACCTTTCCCCAGGAGGAGTTTGCAATAATGTGCTTAAAATGCATGAGAAACGCACATATTTGAACATTTCCGAGTTTTTGGGGGGCGGGCGGGGCTAATGGAAGGCAATTTGAAATATGTCCAGATTCATAAGAGCAATGTGTATACTGCTTTACCTGAATATTGGAAAACCTATATACGAGAAGTTTGGAGTAATTTTTGGCATGTAAATCGCAGGGCTCTCGACTAACTTTTTTCACCATCCTCCCGGAACCGTCCCGAAATACAATCTAAGCCGTCCCGAAATTAATGTGGACCGTCCCGAATTTAAAATATTAGTTTTTCTACTACTTATCATTAGTTAAAATCATTCAAAGTGACCTTTAACATAAATAAAACATCATACAAATCATTAGATGATAATTCATCAACCTTTTTATTTGAGTAAATCAGTCAATCACATGACAAAGGCCAAATATATTTAAACAAACACACAAACGAGAAAATTACTAATATTGAATCAAATCAAGTCCCATCCAATTAACAAAAAAAATCCAACACTCTGTCCTGAAGACAGAACCCAGAGTAACCACTAACCAGGAGGACAGTCTGTAACACAGTCAGGAGACCTTTACAAACTGCCCCGCCCCCTCGCACACAGACGGGAGAGAGATCTCGTCTGGATTGGAAAGCTCGAAAATACATCATAGACGCATGTTGTAGTCTTATTGCATATTAGAAACGGAGTTGGATAAACTAAAACTGCGATATAATGTTTATGTAGCAATACTACATATGACATATATTTTTTAAATGTCTCCAGTACCGATAAAAAGTCAGATAACGTCGCAGCTTAACGTTACCACTGTCTTTAATAATTCCGGCCCGGGCGGAGCCCGTTTAATACCGGGGCTCGGTACCCATCCATACATGGGGAGAGGCGCAGCATATTGCTAAGGACTAAATACGATGGAGGGTTCTCATATCAGCCTTATTACCCATAGGGGATGAAGTGGAGTAAGTAAATAAAGAGGCCGGCGCTCCAGGGTCTGGTTCTGCTGTGCGTTTTTTTGATGTAACGGTAAAACATTTCAGAATTCCTCCACGGGATACCATTGTCATTTTACATCACTCAACCCGCGAAATACACACACTCAGTACATAGCCTACTGTAGATAGACCCGCGAATTTGCGGGCCAGGAATTTGCGGGCACAGCCAGCTGTGCGGCTGGCTGACAGCACATGGGCACAGCTTACGTATGTGTGTGTGTGTGTGTGTGTGTTTGTGTGTGTTTGTGTGTGTGTTTTTGTGTGTCTGTCTGTGTGTGTGTGAGTGTGTGTGTGTGTGTGTGTTTCGCGGGTTGCTAAATGTTTTGTGTGTTTATGTTGACAAGGATGTTTAATAATTGTGTGCTACACACAACGTGCAGTCGATTTCATTTTCATCGCCGTTTGTAGTAGAGTTAGCAGGGTATTTTTATTTTAAGTCTCGTCCCAAATTCGTCCCAAAATTATTTTGTATCCTCCCTGACTAGTGCTGTGTACCTGGACTCACATTCAGGTTCAGGTCCGGACTCAAGTCCAGAGGTTCAGGTTCAAGTCCGGACTTATAAGTCCGGACTTGTGTAAAGTGGTGTGAGTAACTAAAGTGAACTTACTGTGAGCTAATTATCAATTGAAAATAAACTCATAATCAACTCAAATTCAAACTCGTCAGGTTTATTGTGCCCCCTTCCAACTTGTGTCTACACCATGTCTTTTCTAGAACTCTACATGTGTTACTTACTAACTACACAACACAACTACATACATAGTGATGTACATACAAGACTCAATATGCAAGAGTACAAGTCTATGTGTTCTTGTTCAAGAACAACAACATATTGACATTGTCTGGGTGAAGTGTTGCTCTTTCGGCAGACACTATATCACCATACATACAAAGGAGTTAGCTTAGCTACACTACCAAATATGGCAACCAGCATCCCACGCTGTCAGTGTCCAGCTTCCCTTGACGTCACACAGATCTCGCGAGCAGTTGCGATATTTTACGAGACTTCGTGAGCTCAGTAATGGCCGCCATATCAGAAGCCAAAACAATGTTTTTCGTCTTTTCTCAGCGCAAATTTCTCGATCTATGGAAGGTTTTAGATGGTTTAGAACAAAAAGGAGAATATACGTAAGTACCGGTTCCCGACGTTCCGGTTTTAACCGTACTTGAACCGAAACTTTTTACAAGTCCAGTACCGGTTCGGCATACCGGTACGCAGCACTATCCCTGACACTATTTTTTTCGGCCCCGGGACGACGGGACGTCCTTAAGCTCGAGCCCTGGTAAATCGTCAAAAATGGTGTATTCACTGTAAGCTTACGACCTCCCCGATTGAGCTAGCAACTATTTTCTTCGTAATTTAGCATCACATTGGAAATGGGCTGAACTTGTCCTGGATTAGAATTATTCCGATCATTCCCCTTGGAGGAGTTTGCAGAAATGTCCTTAAAATGCATGAAAAACACAAAACCTTCAAAATGGCCAACTTTCTCGGGGGTGGGGCTAATGGAAGGCAATTTGAAATATGTCCACAATCATAAGAGCAATGTGTATACAGCATTTCGTGAATATCGGAAAAATTATATGCGAGTAGTTTGGAGTAATTTGCGACATGTAAATCGTAAAAAATTGTGTATTCGCTGTTAGCTTACGACCTCCACGATTGAGCCATTAAACATTTTCTTCTCAATTTAGCATCATATTGGATAGGGGCTGAACTTGTGCTGGATTGGAATTTTTCCGATCATTCCCTTAGGAGGAGTTCGCAAGAATGTGCTTAAAATGCATGAAAAACACACATTTTTCAAAATGGCCAACTTCCTGGGGGGCGGGGCTAATGAAAGCTATTTACAAATATTTCCGGAACTCCATGAGGAATGTCTGTGGCAAAATTCGTGAAGTTCTGAGAAACTACATGTGACTACCACACAATAGGGGGCGTTAGTGAGCAGTTTTTTGGAAAAATTACATTTTCTTTTTACATTCTCGAAAAGGTTGTGGGCTTTGACGTGTCTCCCAGGTTTTGCATTCTGAAGCACATTTTAGCACATCGTCATAATAAAAAAAGTACAGGCCACGCCCACATTTGTCATTTGTTGTGACACTTTAAATATAAGTTTATACTCATCCCCAGAGTATGTCTAAAAAAAAATATATATATTTCGTCCATCAGTTCATGAGTTATACATTTGTCATGTTTTTGGCGCCCCCTATAGTCCAAAATTAAAATGACTTGTTGTGCCTACTCCCCAATACAAACTGAACCTTACCACCAAAATGTGTGTTTTTTTGGTACATTGTTGATAAGTTATGAGTATTTCTATCTAAGTCCCGCCTTTTTGCAAACACTTTTAGTGTAATCACGGACACATTTATCGACTGAACATGCTCATTTCCTACGATGATGTGTCTGACCCTCCAACGATACTGTATACTGAGTTTGGTGTTGTAATCTTTATTTTAGAAATGTTAGTGAATATTTAACTGTTTTTGAAATTATGCTAATTAAAACAAAAAAAAGCTGGCGGAGCTTAGGGGTTCAAGGAGATTATATGTAGAGCAGGTCCACCCGAAAAAGTGTGCAAAATGTCAGGTCATTCAGAGTTACGGTGCGACTTGGTACATCTTTCCAAAAATGGAAATGGCCATAGGTGGCGCTAGAGAGCATGCTGGACAATTTGAACACATTGAGTCCAGAATATTGTAGTTTTCACCGATTCTGGAATCCGTGCAAAATTATACAACTTTTGAAGCATCCTAAAGACCTCAAAAACAGGAAACGCCAGTAGAAAAATAAGAAGAATTCCTCCAATAATAATAGGTTCCTCGCACTTCGTGCTAGGACGCCGTTGGGTCCTAGCGCTCCGTGCTCGGGCCCTAATAATAATCTAAGTTATTGAGTTTTTAGCATAATACTTCAGAATCTTAAAATCCCTTAACATTTCTATGCAATTGTGCTAAATTCAACACTGGAATCAAGCAAATATTAATATGTTTGCATGACATTAGTTATTTATATTTTGATATCACTTAACTATACGTTTAATACATTTAAGTCAAGCTAAGGTACATGTGATTGCAGCTAGTTAGTGCTCTTACCTGTGAGGCCTCCTCCAAACAGCATAATAACCAGACTGTATCATTAAAATTACCAGTTCTAGATCCTTGACTTTAGACAAAAAATTCAAAAGACAACATGTATTTAAAGACCAATCTTTATTTGAATGTGCCTCTTAACCTGATATATTAGTTATACAGTAATAGTATTAACAATCTAAAAAAACTGAGCAACTCAACAGTCAACTTTATGTTTCTTATTGTCTAAAGCAGGGGTGGGGAACCTGCGGCCCCCGGGCCGTATACGGCCCGCGAGACCATTTGGTACGGCCCTCGAGATAATTTATAAACACACGCAAAAAAGAAAAAAATTAAAGAAATCTAGACCGCAAAAAAATTAAACAAGCGAGTGCCTGTTTTTCCTGGCCAAGGTCAGGGTCCTTGAACACAACACAAGCCTAACGTGTCATCACGTGGTATATGTCTCGTCTGACAGGGGTGGATTTCTGACAGAGAGCACCGGAACGCCGCTCCGGCACTTCCAAAAATGTCAGTACCCATAAGGAGCCGTACACATGCCGCAGTTTTTGCGTGGCTGTGTCTTTAGTTGAAAGCCCAGTGGCGATCTGTTCTTCTGTCATACTGATCATACAGTCAATAACTTTGTTGTTATTAGCATCTGGTTAGCTAGCTATGCTAACGAATATAAGAAGCTTTTTCTCCAACCAGTGAGGTAAAGGCACATCTTTATATGATCATTATAGTTATTATAAAAAAATAAGAGAAAAAGGTAAACAGGTATAAAATACTATATGAGAGTAAAACACTTGTTATTAATAAACAAGAATACAGTTTGCAAGGGGAGTGATTTGTAAAATATCCATAAAGAAAAAGAAATCTGCTTACAGTTCTGTTTCATATGGATGTTGAGATATGTATCCATAGAGCTCCTAGTTTTGGACTCAAAGTGCACCAGATCGATGCTTTTAGCTTCAACATTTAAAAAATAATCTTCCCGGGGGAGCATCCTCCCAGACCCCCCTAGAGGAGGTTAGGTCCCCCCCCCCCCCCCCCCCCCCCCACACACACACTTTAATCATGTCCACATGGATAGGAAACTAAATACATTTGCATCTTGTGTCCAAATCTTTCTGTTTTGGTGGTCATGCCACAACCGTGCACGTGAATGCATGCACGAGTCATGGTAAGATATCTGGATTGAGAGGTTGCTTTTTCTTTGCACAGCATGAAAGAAAGGCCAAATGAATTGGCTGTGATTTTAGTATTTTTAAGCAGAGGTCAATAATTTGTACGGCCCTCGGACGATGTTGGAAAAATGTAAATGGCCCTTGAGAGGAAAAAGGTTCCCCACCCCTGGTCTAAAGCATTTATTATTTTAATTTTCCCCCTCTCATATTCAGTTTGGACGGATTGAGACAGCGTGGTGTCCAGAGAGCTGCAGAGACTTCAGAGAGAAACCTCTGTGTGATGGACGTCCTGTCTGTTGGCCCGGAGAGGACTGAGGGTCTTTCCTCAGCGAGGAGGACCAGGCCTGAGGGAGGAGCCCATGCTGGGCATAGCTGATACCAACTGCACAGGCCTAGTCTGTCACTTTATTTGACTAAATGTATTTACTTATACATATAATAGGTTTACACCTTCTGTCCATATGTGCTTTTTATTTAAAACATTTGATTAACTTTTGGTTCACAATTCAATAAATTGTATTTGTATTTGCACTCCTTTCGTCCATTATTCTTACTGAAAATGTTAGATTACACATTCACATCTGACTGAAGATTGGCCCTATTTATTTGTGACGTTGCAAACTCTGCGGTACAAGGCACAAGTGATGTGAAGCTCATAAAGCGAGGCAAATAGAAATAATCAGCCGATGGAGTGTAGATGTGGAAATAGGTGCATTCGATCAGCTGACTGTTTTTACAATAAAAGTAGTTCCTTCATCTACTGGTCTTAAAATCTCATAGCATCAGCTTTTAAAGTTCCTCTTGGATGTTCTTCTTGACCCTCAGAGAACGAGAAAATGTTGTGTCTTTCAGGCATATCCTTTCCTAACAAAAATTACAGGAAACATAAGACATATTATTGCAGAAGAAGTATGTTATTTATGAAAGTGATGTGTTTAGGGACTGTAGATATAATTATTTTGTAATTGAAATGTTTTTTTTTTATTTCAACAGTGAGCTACAAAGACAATCAGATTATGAATGAACAGTATGAAGTTCATCAACATTGAAATATATGTTATTATCAAAATAATATTTAACTGTTATCAAAACGTAGTGCAACTGTAGAAGCTTGCTCTGTTGTCTCACTGAAAGAATAACTTTTACAACGTTTTTTACAGACAATATTGAGAGATAAATAGTAGCAGTTCTCACTATGTTTTAAATATCTTTGCCTTCAATACATTAAATTAGAAAGCTGACAAAATCAGATTGCTTGTTAACATCTAAATGTAACTTTTTGCATGGAAAAAACCCTCAACTTAACTGATGTGTAGGTGATCTATTATTTAGTATTGTTTAATGGAATGTATATCAGTGTATTAAAGTCAATACTTCTTTCATTTAAACCAATATCTTTCTTGATTCTTTGTACAGTATGAAAAAAAGAGTATTTGTACCTGAGCTGAAGCTCACTGCTGTGAGGAGTCCAGTTCTCTCTCTCACTCTCTGGTCCAGCCTGTCTGCATCACCTGGACACCTTAAACAAACATATATATGTATATATGATATATATGTAAAGTACCATGTGTACAAACAATATCACTGATTCCCTTCTGTTGAACATGTTGGATTGTGTATTGTCCGAGTCAGGGTCCTTTTTATTCTACTGTAACTTTGGAAGTTGTGTTACCAAGGCTAACTGTTTATTTGATACCCATTTGGTAATGCAATTAATAAAAACAACAAGGTTTGGGTTTGTTCTTCAGATGACTGTGACGTTAACGTGTAAGCTCAATAATGAACTCCAGCTCAACCAACCATATTGTAATATCTCAGTAATCATCTTGAAATAGGACATTAATAATTGTAATATACACACATCTTATTGTGAGGTTGATTTCACATACACTACTTCGACATTAGCTTGTCTACATACTTGAGCATAGCCAATTTAAATTAACCTTAGCGATGCATACAGTTCCTACCTACATAATAATCATCTCTCTAAGTTACAAGGATGACCTTATTTTATCAACCTCAAACAGAAGCTGTTTGTTGTACAGTATTATCCCACTTAACGCTTAACACTTGTCTATTTAGTTTTAACCTTTATATATGCAGTCTATGATTTTAACTTGGAGGCTACTATTAGCATCATTAGCACCGATGTAGCTACCACTCGCTTACACGCTAACCCAAGCCTTAACATTCATTACGTAGCTGATTAAAATCATTAACACATAAATAAGTACTCAAATTTCACTTACCGCAAAACCGCATTCGTGCACCGTCTGTTTCAACCGCAGAGCGAGTCACAATAGTCCGATATATAAGCATGAAGAACAAACAAACACGGCCGGGGGCAAGTTGTGTTCCGTGGATGAGCTGAACAGGCAGAGTGCCTGTAGCTTCACGGAGCAGCTAGCAGAGAGACAAGAAGCTAACAGCAGCAGTCACTTCACAGAGCCGTCACTCAATGTGACCACGCCCTAATTTATGCAAACATTTTAAGACCTAATATAAATAAAAGGGTTGTGTTAGAAAACAATGCACTCACAGATCCATAATCATGAAGGTGGAATCTAACTATATTCATAATAATATTTATTGCATCCATAGGTAGAAACATGTTTTTTTCTGCTATAAAGTTGGGCATTTTAACATGGGGGTCTATTGAAATGTGCTACTTTCTGCAGTAAGTCCCTATCGGCCAATATATGAACTGCAGTGTGTGGCACTTCCGTATTGGCGTCTCGGCTCTTCCACAGAGTTTGACGCTTGATTTGAACCCATTCACAGTCACACTGGGTCCAGTCTGGCTGACTGTGTGATGAAGATGGTCATTGAAATGGGGCTGGATCTCTCAAACTGCCGTGGCCAGGCTTATGACAACGCATCCAACATGTCAGGAAAATATAATGGGCTGCAAGCTCATCTCAAGAAAACTAACCCACTCATACATTACATTCCGAGCGCAGCACACTCCTTGAATTTGGTTGGTGTCAACTGTGTTGAAAATAGCTGTCATGAAGCAAGCCAGTTTTTTGATATACTTGAAGCACTTAATGCTTTTTGCTCTGCTTTTACCCACCAATGGAATAAAGTGTTCACTGAAAACGTCACACTGCTCTGCTGACAATATTTTGGGACACTGTACTGCACCAATTCAATCATCTGCAGGAAACAGCGTCTGAGGGCTTCTTAATATTTAATAAACTATGAATGTTTTATATCCATGTAATGGGAAGAAAATCAGCTAACAGACCTTTTTTTTGTCCAAAAAAAACCCACACAGCTAACGCTCAGCCTCTGAATTAGACATGAGCGAAAAAAGGCTAACAGCGTTTTGCACAAAAACTCACTCATAACCAGTGTTGGGCAAGTTACTTCGAAAATGTAATATATTACATATTACTTATTACTCTCTTTTGAAAGTAATAAGTTACATTACAATATTACTGTCTCTGAAATGTAATGAGTTACACTACTTTAGTTACTTTTTAGTTACTTTCACCAAAATAACCGCAAAAGAATAGCTAGGTATTTTAAATGCTAAAATGTAGTTTAGTGCAGCTCATTATGCATCCAGTGCAGGGCAATGTGGTATAGCATAACAACTGTGTAGGCCCTTAAGGCTACTAACAACTTGTATTACAGGGCTTAGTTGAATACTCAATTCTGATTGTAAATTCTTAACATGTGACACGTTGTTAATACAGCAGTACAGACCGCTGTCAAGGACTATATTGTAAATCAAGGCAAATATTATTTAAACCATGCTCATGGTTTGAAATGGCAAACATTGAAAGGCAAAAGTATTATTAAAACCATGTAGCCTACTACATCATCACCTTGGTCCCATCATATACGCTGGGAAGAGAATATTTACTGTGCTTTAAAACTGGTATCACATCATCATGTGAGGTTGACTTTGTGACCTGGAGAACATTTCAGCTGCAACATCAGCTCGTTGATAATAAGCTTGGGATATGAGATATTTTTGTAGCCATTCGTGGTGAAGGCATCTGTGCTATTGTATGCATTATTTTTGACCCAACATTTCTACAGGCATGTCAGAATATGGTACTATTTTCACATGAATATTCTAGCCATTGTCTATTTTTATACCACAAGCTGCAAAATGACCGCCTTACCCCACTGTACAGGCGGGTAGTTGTTTAGATATACCTGGCACCTGCGGGCCGCAGAGGGGCGGCGTAGTCAGGCGGGAGTAAGCTAGTGTCCACAACGGAGGGTAACGTGATGTCCGCATCTGACCTGTTGCTACTGTCTGCAGTAGATGCAGTGTTGCTGGCGTTTAGTGATGGTTGCTTTAACCATTTTCGTATAAATGATTATCCACAGATCGGATGTGTGTCACTGCTGTGGAAGCACTTTGGAAATGATGCACGCGCAGCGGATCAGGTCACGCGCACCTGACACAATTTGTTGTTTGTATTTTTCGCTACGTTCTCTTTTTTGAATGGTTGCATAACGTTCAACTTCCCCGAAGATCTCGACGCGAAGCCTGAAGGGTAAACACCAGGTTTACTAATCTACCCGCACAATTTGTCCGGTGTCGGAATGTCTCGCGATGTTAGTACATTCTTAAAAAACAAAACACCATTTAATTTCGGGTTAAAATGAGTTGTAACTGCATTACTGAGCATTGTAACGGGTAATATATTACCGACATTTCATTAGTAATGCGTTACATTACTTCGTTACAGCAAAAAGTAATATATTACTGTAACTCCGTTACTTTTGTAACGCGTTACACCCAACACTGCTCATAACACCCTTATTACTTATCATAGCTGCACACCCAACCCATCGATTAGCATCATGAGGAGACACAGAATCGATATGTACACATCATCACTCTATGATAAAAACTGACAACTTTATAAACAAAAACAGACATCAAAACACATGGCGCTAGTTAGCTAAAACGGCAAAATTGATTACCTTTGTCGTTGTCTGGTCAAAAGTGGTCTTCAATGGCATTAAAACGATAAAAACGCTGGTGAAGGTTAATCCATAGGTTAATCCAATGTGTCTGTGTCCCTTTTACATTTTAAATGTCTGATAATCCATAAGCAATAAACCGACTTTTCCATTTTCAGATGTCAGAGCGTGAGCTAGGTTCGCTCTGGCCAAAACTGCATGCGTGAAGCCCCCACTTTTTTTTGTTAACGTTGGTGTGTATGTGGAGATCCCCCTTTGATTCTATTGGCTCTAATGGTTAAAAAGAGATGTGAATCACCAAAATCCACCAATGGGTTCCAGAGAAACAGCAAAAAAGCCCATTTCCACCCAAATCACCTCAGAGGTGGAGTTCTTTTTGCTAAACCTCTCTAAAAAGGTCAAATGTCACTTGTTTTGCATCAATCTTGATACAGGGTACTTATTAAGCTTTTAGTCTAGCTTACCATCATCCAAGGGTAGTTTTCACTATAAGTAGCCTAAAAAAGAATTTTTGGACGGACACTATAATTTAGAGTTTTTTACTATGTTCAATCTGAATTTTCTTTAAAATAAAAAACATCTATATTGATTCTGACTCTTCTACATCCAACTCACATGTTTATCATTACTTTGAGAAATTTTTTTATTAATTTTCCCCTTTTAGAAGTGTAGTTATTAGGCTTGGGGTCTAACAGGCCCATTGTGCGACTTTTGGAATCGCTGTGCACTTATGTTGCATCACTACGAGGGACATTTTCGGACTTTGAGACATCTGCCCGGGCCGTCGCCGGCGTGACACAGACATATCAGCACGAGACTCACCGTGTTGGCAAAAGACGAGTGTTTAATGACAAGACAGTGGAGCACGAGGTGGTACTGACTGGCAGTAAACATTTCCAGGTTGAGACATTCAATGTAATTATTGACAGGTTGCTCTCAGGACTTATCAAACTCCTGGATGCATACAAAGACATAAATTATCACTTTGGAGTCCTATTTGACATGTGCTGTGATGACACTGATCTCCGCAGATGGGCCAATATTCTCTCCTTGTCATATCCTACTGACTTGCATAAGTCATTAGGAGATGAGCTGATCCAGTTTAGGGCTTTTGTCAGCACAGAGCCAGATAAAACTCCTGCAAACAGACTGCAGATGGTGCTTAAACATGGACTACAGACAACATTCCCCAATGTTTTTGTTGCGCTCAGGATTTTTCTCACACTGCCTGTAACCAACTGCGAGGGTGAGAGGTCCCTTTCACAGCTTAAACGCATCGAAAATGAACTTAGGACAATCATGGCTCAGAAGTAGTACTGTACTTAAAGTGGACCTATCATGCAAAATGCACTTTTGTCAGGGCTCGAGCTTAAGGACGTCCGGTCGTCCCGAGGCCGAAAAAAATAGTGTCGGAGAGGATGAAAAATTATTTTGGGACGAGAGATGAACGGCGATGAAAATGAAACTGACTGCACGTTTTATGTAGCACACAGTTATTAAACCTCCTTGTCAACATAAACACACAAAACATTTAGCAACCCACGAAATACACACACACACACACACACACACAGTACGTAGCTACAGCTGTGCCGCTGGCTGTCAGCCAGTGCCCGCGAATTCCTGGCCCGCAAATTCGCGGGTCTAGCTATGTACTGAGTGTGTGCAGCACCATTTATCTATGATATGGCTCTGAGTGTGTGTATTTCGCGGGTTGAGTGATGTACAGATGTAGCGATTCATTTCAGACAGTTTGAAACGCGAGGGCCGTGATTGGTACGTGATCTGCCCTCGCTCAAGGGAAAACCTCCAGCTTGACTTGAGACCGGCCCCTTGATAGATAAATGTAATTATAATGAAGCCAGGTGCAATGGATCATTGATCCACCAGGGGGTGCAGTGGGGTTCCACACTGGAGCTCATGTGAAATAAAGTGAGATACAGTATGCTGGATATACAGCGGAACTTTGTTAAGATCCATATGTCACGGATATCATACTACTGTGCTAAATAAGAGACATGTAATCATTTACAAAACGTCACCATGTTATTATTTAACAAAATAATTTTGTTATTCGAAAAAAACTAACGGTAGGAAATGCAGCCCGGCTCTCGATTTGTAATCCTAATTTAATCATCATCTTCACCACGATCATTTATATTTATGTTCGCCGAATTGACATGAAATCACTGACACATATGAATATACTGTATTCAACTTCATTAAAAGGTTATTAACGTGCCTAAACTCAGTAATTCACCAAAGATATGTATATTTTAATGGAGCTTCGTCGGTCGATCAGGATCCCAAAGTGTAGCGGAGGGATCCTCATCTGGATGAAGGGTGTTATTTTCCCCATAAGGAACAAGTCGCTGCAAATTATCCCGCTTATTACATGGCCACATTCTCAACAAAGTAACAACATGACTCCTAATATTAATTGAAATGCTTTTATGGATTTAGAAAATGTTTTTATTGATTTAAAAAATAGTTGTATGTATTGATTTAAATTGACATGCATCCGCTAAGAAAAATAGTCCGTTGTTACAGTTTTTTAAACAGTCTGAATGAAACGGCAGCTCTCAGCTGTGTATTTACACAACAAATGGCTCACCAACCACAGCTCTCTCCCCCCCTCCCCCCCTGATCTTTCTTCTCCAGCAGCTAAATTAACAGTAGGTTACTCTGAGTGACCATAGACTGTATGTGACAAGCTTACAGTTAGTGACGTAACAACACCATAAAAGCTACAGGAATAATTGTGATTTATTTATTGTGGCTTTTATGTTTTTAGGTATAAAATGTTATGTAATTCAGGCTTATAGTTCACCCTTCTCTAAAAGCCTTCAACAATGACAATATTCATTATAATTTAATAAATCCTTCCAACACACATTGTAAAAAATAGCCTACTGTAAGTTAAGAAATCATTTCAATATGTACATCAGACCTATTCAACTGGCGGCCCGCGGGCCAGATGCGGCCCAGAACCAACTCCCGAGTGGCCCAGCCTCCCGTAGCCAAATGCCTACACTAGTACAGACCATGAACGCAACACTCCGCGTTGCATAGAAACCACCAGACCACAACGCAGCACGTTTTTTGAAAGTGCATCTAGTGGTGCTAGTAACGGTGGTCCTATGATAGCAACTCTAAAATATGTCTCTCTCAACTCCGAAGCGTAAACAGAGACAAATCGGTCATTGATCTTGTGGAGCAGATCCAAGTCAAGCTGGACCTTTTCGCGACCGACTTGAGCACGGGTCGGATGCTGCATTTTCCGACGTTCCCCAAACACATCACATCTCTGGCACAAATCACGGATGTGATGACAGATTTCATTGCGAGGTTGAAAGAGAACTTTGTCGGTCGATTGGATGGACTTGCTCTGCCCACACAGGTGATGATGGGCTTTGCCAGAGACCCCTTCACTGTTGCAATAGAGGGGGACGTATCAACCAGAGCAGGGGGTTTCAAAGTGTGGGTAGGTGAGCCTCCCCTCAGAGAACATAAGAACAGCCGCGCCCCCCCTCCCAATTATTATTGCTGTTATTATTATTATTATTATTATTGTTGTTGTTGTTGCTATAATGCAGGGGTATTCAATTGCATTTCAAAGAGGTCCAGTAAGAGAAAATGTAATTAAATGCTCTGTTTTCGCTGTCTACCTTCCGCCATTTGAAATTACTCCGACTGTTTCTCTCCTCTTGTCTCGTCTCTGTGTGTGTGTGTGTTTGAATCTATCGTGCTGACTGCACCGATTTGATTGGCTGAGTAGCGTCACCTCCTTAAAACATTAAACAATAACCTTTTAAACCTTTTTATTTTTATGTTTTAAACTTATTGTATAAAACTCCCCCACTACTTGGACTATTCCTTGCACCCCTCTAGAATAAGCCTGAATGGTCTCAACCATATTGCATCAGTAACGTGCACTTGTTATTATAACAAGATCGCAAGGACACTGGTAGCGATCAGAAAATTGAGTGTTCAGTTTGTGTGTTGTGGAACATGCGTGTCCGTGCATGAAAATATACCACACACCCAATTACAATTGCATGTTCAATTCACTACCCTGGAAGTTAATACAGTTGTTAAAGTTGGCCTGTGGACAGCCGTTCTTCCTTGCATGTCAGTCGCCGACACCTTCTTACAGAGGACAGGCACATCTAGCTGCAGCACGACCCGTATATTTCCGCACGCCGTGTTCTCAAGACATATTTTTTTTAACATTTTCAACATGGTGGATAAATCCTTATATGCTCCCGGCAACACACTGAACGTCAACTTTGCCTCCTTATTACACTCACCCCTACTTTAGTGGGAACAAATAGTCTGCGTCTTTGATGCACAGAGGAATAAACGCAGATCATCCTCTGGCGGCAGCCTTTACCGGTACTTGCTTTTGATCAAAGTCAATGCGGAAAACCTGCACTCACACAGGTGAAGGGAATGAGCACTTTTACAGCCTTTTTGGCGAGGTGGGGGAACTCTGTCTCCAAAGACAGCCACAAGTGGGCAAGTGTCACTTTACTCGTCTTTTTCTCGTTCTTTTGTGTCTCACGCTGCGCCTCCCCTGAAGCTCTCTGGCGCCCCCCAGGGGAGGCGCGCCTCACACTTTGAAAATCGCTGAACCAGAGCAAAGGAAGTGGTCCAATGCATCCACAAGGGGAAATATGCACTGGAACTTATTGACATGCAGCGCACTAACGGGCCAGTGAAGTTTTGGAGTGATGTCAAAAAACAGCAGATCCCTAACGTTCAGAAAGTAGCGATCTGTGTGCTCAGTATGTTTGGATCAACATACACATGTGATAAAGCTTTTCACACATGAACTCAATCAAAAGTAGCACTCGCTACTCCCTGACTGACAGCACTCTTCACCAATGTCTTAGGATTGCATTGACATCCTATGAGCCAAAAATCACTCTTGTTCAAAACTAAAAATGTCCCTTCTCCCATTGAGAAAAGTCAGCGATGACAAATCACAAATGAGGTGATAGTAAGCACCTAGTTTACTATAGTAGACGTGTAGTGTAGTATTCATTCATATAGTTACCCGTATCCCTTGTTATGGGTGTGTGCACTGAAGGGTTTGACAGTTCTTTCTGTATTCATTTAAATGCACTTTGTAATGTGGCTGGGTCAAATGTGACCAAAACGTATGATTTGTTTGTTATTACTTGAAAAGTGAAAAAATAGTATTGCTACAGTACTACCTCTTTGTGTTGCATTGGAGCTCTTTAGCTGGTTTTTTTGTATGTGAGGACATTTATTAAGACTGCTATTATTGTATTCAGTAAATGCACTTTGTGATGTGCCTGGTTAAACAAAAATAACCTGAATATTTGACTTCTAAAGCAAACAAATGTAATGCTACAACTGCACTTTTTTTCAGATTCTATTAAATTAATGCTAATTTGTTGTGTTTTTATGCACTTTTTGACCCACCTTTGTTAGATGAACAATGAATAAAAATTGCATGTTTTTCATCGCAGCAATATGTGTTGGTTTAAAATGTGTCACTACCCACTTTTTACAGGCCGCTGAATGTCTGGCCCAGCTGAATTTTGTAGTTATAAAATCTGGCCCAACTGAATGTGTAGTTGAATAGCCCTGATGTACATCTTCTGATGTAACAACAATAACATTATAAATAGTAACATAGCTGAACATGGTATTGCACATTTAGCTTTGAGTGTTACTGACCTGAGATGTTTTTATTACATGAATTAAGGTGACTGAGGCTTTTTAACATACAGGGATGCAAACTCATCAGGTATGAAAAAGGTGACAAGGATCCGAGCCCCCGGCTCCCCCACCCCACGGAATGACAGAGGATTTTAGCAGTCAGAACAACTAAAGCAGCAGTGTTAATAATAACAGAAACGCCAAAGAGTCACATCTAATAGAAATATATAAAAGCATTTATTTTAAATTGTGTAGCAGTCAGTTTATAATTTTGGCAGCACTCTTGAGCATTTTGAAAATGTATTTTCGTGCCTCTGTGCAAGGCTTAAGTCTTTTTATCTTTATAGCCACATGGTGTAAAGTAACTAAGTTCATAAACTCAACAAGTACTATACTTGGGCACAATTTTGAGATACTTGTACTTTATTTAAGTATTTCAATGTTTTGCTACTTTGTTCTTCTACTCCACTACAGTTCAGAGGTATATGGTGTACTTTGACTCCACTACATGTATTTAATACCTTTAGTTACTTCACAGATCTTGATTAATTAAGTGAAATATAATCAAGTGTTAAATCAGACTTTAGTTCCACCTGGAGTAAATCCACAAGCTACCCTGCAGTATACAAAGTCATTCAAACTAGCGGCACCTTTACCAGCTTTGAGAACACTTTCATGATCAATCATTATAAAACATATCATATATATTATTCTGAAATGGACCAATCTGCACAATGACTACTTTTACTGTCGCTACTTTCACTATATTTTGATGATAATACTTTTCTACTTTTACTTGAGGAAGATTTTGAATGCAGGACTTTTACTGTAACAGAGTATTCCTACACTCTGGGACTATTACTTTTACTCAAGTACAAGATCTGAGTAGGCCTACTTCTACTTTTACTCAAGTACAAGACCTGAGTACTTCTACTTTTACTCAAGTACAAGATCTGTGTGCTTCTACTTTTACTCAAGTACAAGACCTGAGTGCTTCTACTTTTACTCAAGTACAAGATTTGAGTACTTCTACTTTTACTCTAGTACAAGATCTGTGTGCTTCTACTTTTACTCAAGTACAATATCTGAGTACTTCTACTTTTACTCAAGTACAAGACCTGAGTACTTCTACTTTTACTCAAGTAGAAGATCTGAGTACTTCTACTTTTACTCAAGTACAATATATATATACTTATACCACCTCTGTTTATAGCCTATGAAAAAAAACTATTAGAAACAGAAGGCTAAAGCTAACGTTAGCAGATAGTGACAATGTATGCTAGCTAGCTAGCTAGCTCAACGATTCCTTAAATAATATTGCCACGGAAAAACTTTTCAGTTCACATCACGCTCTGCCGCTCCGACAGGGAGCTCTGCTCTGAACACCTGAACGGCCCGTTCTAACAGCTGTTCACCAGCGGTCCAGTCTGTGCCACAGTGACTCCGGACGCACAGTTAATATTAACGAACGCACCCGTAGGTAATGTAGCTGCTGAAGCTAGACCATCATCTCGGAGCAGCAGAGTCTTATTATACATCCATGAGCAGAGCCGACAGGCAGGAAGACTCGAGCACACAGCTCTTACTTCATTATAATATATAAAAAAAGAACACCATGCGTGTCATGATGGCACATAACAGCTCACGGCCGCAGATTACTCCGGGTCCCAGCCCCCCCATACCCCAAAAATATTTGTATTGCAGATCTACATGAATCACACAAACGACTTATTTTGGATTCAAAACGGCGAATTTCGCCGAAAGGTGACAAGTTTGCATCACTGAACATAGACAGAGCACAACTGAAACATAACATCTGAGATGTAACAACATAATACACTTTTTGGGGATGCTTGGGATGTGAGTGAGGGACACGGCTTAGAACGGGCGTGTCGCCTGACAGGAAAGGAGAGTGTGTGCACCAGTCTGCCTTGATCTATGAATTCATGTCCGTGACACTCACTGCTGCCCAAAGCTGTTTTATAGAAGGAAATTCCTTCACTTCATGAAAGTGTTTTAACCACACACACCTCTACATACACATGACGGTTGTTATTTTCCCCATAAGGAACAAGTCGCTGCAAATTATCCCGCTTATTACACGGCCACATTCTCAACAAAGTAAAGACATGACTCCCAATATTAATTGAAATGCTTTTATGGATTTAGAAAATGTTTTTATTGATTTAAAAAATAGTTGTATGTATTGATTTAAAAAATAGTTGTATGTATTGATTTAAATTGACATGCATCCGCTAAGAAAAATAGTCCGTTGTTACAGTTTTTTAAACAGTCTGAAGGAAACGGCAGCTCTCAGCTGTGTATTTACACAACTAATGGCCCATCAACCACAGCTCTCTCCCCCCCTCCCCCCTTGATCTTTCTTCTCCAGCAGCTAAATTAACGGTAGGTTACTCTGAGTGACAAGCTTACAGTTAGACACAACACTGTCATTGCAAGTGACCCTCAGTTAGTTGACTTTTATGTTCAACTGCTAAATTCGTTACTGATAAAAAAGGGCTTCTACTGTACCTAATTACCTTAACACTAGAACCGCCAGAGGTTTTTGTATAGGCCTACCTAAACCCGTCAAATCCCGCTATTAGAATGCAATTTTTAACAACAAAGGGTGCTACATAACACACTTTCAGGAAAAGTCACGGACTGGGAGACTTTAATATTTTATTGAAAAAAAGTTACATTGCACACACACAACACACATCACACAAATTGACCCGATTGGCGGTTCTAGTGTTAAATAAACTCACTAATTAATGAAACTAGTTCAATACGCATTATTCTTATCATTCTTTATGTGCGCAGAAATAGTCTTAAAATCAGATCTGTTTTTTAAATGAAATCTGACGGCAGGCAGTTAGCTCTGATCACCTATGATAAATGCACCGCACCTAATCGCTGGCCATTCAGCCACAGACACTGTTCGAAATGGGGGGGAGCTAGGGGGAGCTTGGCTCCCCCGAAGAGGGAGGGAGCTCCCCTGAAGGCCGACTTTGAGATAAATAGGGGGAGCCCAAAACAATCGTGCATATTTGTGTCACACAGATTAGAAATGTTGAGTTTCTGTAAATAACAGTTCTTGAAATAAATAATAGTTATTGTTCATTACAGTTTCTGAATATTTGTTTTATATTTGTGAATATGTCTGGGTGTTGCCATCTGTACGTGGCGGTGCTGCATTCTTACTTACGTTGCTATGGTTATGGCGGTGATGCCGGCGCGGTATTTGAAATGTTTATATTGATATTTTTTTAACTCTGGCTGTGTAATAAAAAAATATGGCAAAACGAAAACAGCCAAGCGTCACAGCTTTTAGATTCACAAGCAAAGAAGCGAAGGAGTCTAAAAATGACAACGTGAACGGAAAACAACTTTTAGTTGGCCGGCTGTAAGCGGCGTTAGGGTCGAGCTTGACAGCTCCACACCGAGGGAGACGCCTGCCGATGCGGAGCCTGAAGAGGCTTCAACAACGGCCACATCCGCCGGCATAGTGACACCGTCTGTATTAGTAGAAGAGTGTTTTTATAGCAATTGATTGCATCCGCGCTGCTGCGCCAGTCAACAGAGCGTGCGTGTGACATATTTAGTAGCAGGATGTGCTCTGAAAAATAGGGCTCCCCGAAAGCAAATGGGTAATTCAAAAACTGACAGAGCTCCCTCTATACAAATCAAACTGTAGACGGTGTGAAAGCACCTATTGTTTTAAATAATGGTCGGAATGTGACCTGTGAGCCTTCTCAATTACCATGGGACAGCACATTCTAAACTAAAATGTTCAATCAATAAAGTAACATCTTATCTTATCTTAATAATATATTCATATTAATAATAAATCATACAGTATGTGTCCGAAAGGGAGCAGGAGGAAGCAAACACAAAAATATACTGCATATTAAAGCAAACGATTGTAAAGGTTAAAGTATGAGCATAACAAATAAAGAAGTGTAATGTAAACATTTACATTATGATTATTTAATATATAAAGACTATATATTATTGAATTACAAGATTAGATATACTTTAGTTGATCTAAAATATTGATGTGTTCAAATGCTCTTCAAAACACAACTGAAAGTCCATGAAACTTGTCTTTCTGTATTTGTGAATGAAGCGCCATCTCCTGGTTAAAACCTGAAATTGAAAATCTGGCAACGCCCTCTTGGAAAATAGTGGGAGGGCTTAACATTCCTCTATACTGGTCTTTGGCAGGTAGTAGGCAGGAAGCTGTAAGCTGGAGTCCGAAATTCAGTGCTACATCTGTACTCTGACAATGGCATCCCGTGGAGGAATTCTGAAATGTTTTACCGTTACATCACAAAAACGCACAGCAGAACCAGACCCTGGAGCCCCGGCCTCTTTATTTACTTACTCCTCTTCATCCCCTATGGGTAATAACAAGGCTGAGATGAGAACCCTCCATCGTATTTAGTCCTTAGAAATATGCTGCGCCTTTCCCCATGTAGGGGTGGGTACCGAGCCCCGGTATTAAACGGTCCCCGGGCCGGAATTATTAAAGACAGTGGTAATGTTAAGCTCCGAAGTTATCTGACTTTTTATCGGTACTGGAGACATTTAAAGAATATATGTCATATGTATTATTGCTACATAAACATTATATGGCAGTTTTAGTTTCGCCAACTCCGTTTCTAATATGCAATAAGACTACAACATGCGCCTATGATGTATTTTCAAGCTTTCTAATCCAGACGAGATCTCTCTCTCCCGTCTGTGTGCGAGGGGGCGGGGCAGTTTGTAAAAGTCTCCTGACTGTGTTACAGACTGTCATCCTGGTTAGTGGTTACTCTGGGTTCTGTCTTCAGGACAGAGTGTTGGATTTTCTTGTTAATTGGATGGGACTTGATTGGATTCAATATTAGAGTAATTTTCTAATTTGTGTGTTTGTTTAAATATATTTGGCCTTTGTTTATGTGATTGACTGATTTACTCAAATAAAAAGGTTGATGAATTTTCATCTAATGATTTGTATGATGTTTTATTTATGTTAAAGCTCACTTTGAATAATTCTGTAGAAAAACTAATATTTTAAATTTCGGGACGGTCCACATTAATTTCGGGACGGCTTAGATTGTATTTCGGGACGGTTCCGGGAGGATGGTGAAAAAAGTTAATCGAGAGCCCTGACTTTTGTATATCTTTTATACATGGATATGTGTCCCTGGTGTGTCAGGGAACTCACCAAGTATCAGAAAACACAACCCTCTCGCTTTTCCTCCATACCCAAAAATCTAAAAATGGGGCTGCAACGGATCTGATACAGATTTGAAATATCTCTGACGTCAGAAACGAGGAGCTCCGCCTATATGGCCAACTCTGCACCTATCAGGGGAATGTGGGGGTGGGCCACGGCCGGCCATTGCCGCTCGAAAGCGCTGGAGACGCTGTAGTACATATGCCAGGCCTGTAGGTGGCGCTGTAGTCTGCCACAAAAGCAGCGAAGAAGACTTCCCGTGCATGGTTGCCCTTCTGTTTATTCTCCGCTGTGGTTCTTTTTCTCCCTCCCCGAGGCAAGCGTTTGCTCCTGCTGCTGTAATTCAATGCAATCCCTCCCCGTCGAGGCAAGCACTGTAATTATCTCCGGTTAGTCCACCAGCAGATGACAAACACCCACCTCTCCGCCTCTTCCAAGGAACGAGGGGACCGTGCGGCAGAGTTTCAGGTTTTCTTTCGTTGGTCAACATGTCCGTTAAAGTTTAAATCTTCCGGACAAAATTAGAAAAGTGCTGGTCAAAGCTCTTCTTTGTTATTTACTGCGCTTTAAAACAAATGAATAATGACTCTAAATAATCATATATAAGAATAAAACAAGGAGGATGGAGATCTCTTTTTCTCCCCCTCTTCTGACTTGATCAGAGCATGCTCCCCTCTCCTGCAGGGAGGCTTGGTCAGCTGCAGCTCATTTGCATTAAAGCTACGTCACAGAATCAGCCCCCTGCAAAAACAGGGCTGGAAAAGAGCAAATAGAGCGAAATGAGGCATGGCTAAAATGCAGGATCTGTTTGGTATTTTGAAAAAAAATATATATTTATATACTTTATATAGGTATGGCCCTACAATATATTGTTCAAATATAGCATGATAGGTCCACTTTAAGTAACATTTTTTGGTACTTGTACTTCACTTGAGTACTTTCCTGTATGCTTCTTCATACTTCTACTTTACATTTTGGTAGCATTTACTCCACTACATTTCTTTACAGATTTAATGACTAGCTAATTTGCAGGTATGGATTTATAATACAAGATATGAAGCAACTTATGAATCATTATATATTATTATGTTTAAAAGCAACTCAGCAGAATATCACGTAATTTAAATAATATCTACCTTTAGAAAAGGTAGATGCACGCTCTGTTGCAAACAAGGCTCACAATTTAAATGACTTGTTTGTAAGGGAGAATTTGTCCTTCTTATTCCTGACTGAAACATTGCAACGGAATATGGAATTTATCCATCTAAATGAACTGTGCCCAGTTGACTGCTCATACATTGGCACTCCACGTCTGTCGGGCCGCGGTGGTGGTCTCGCTGTTATCTGGAAGAAGCAGTTCTCTTGCCAATTGGTTAGCTCAGAACCTTTCATTACATTTGAACTACAGGTGACTAAAATTGGTGGGCAAAAGCCATTTTATTGTGTTTTAATTTATCAACCTCCTGGTCCAGAAGGTCAGTTTTTAATTGAGTTCACTGACTTTCTTACTTCTATTATCAAGCTGGACGAAGTGTTATTAGTAGGTGATTTTAACCTGCACATTAATGATGCCACAAATTCTGTAGCCACTGAATTTCTTAATATTACTGAATCTTTTAATTTCAAGCAACATGTTTCTAGCGCCACTCACGTGGATGGTGATACCTTAGACCTTGTTTTTTCTCTGGGACTAGATGTTGATCACATCCGTTGTGAGGATCTACTGATCAGCGATCATAAATGTATCTTCTTTAATCTATCTGTAAAAACCGACCCCATGTACCTCAAAACATCATTACGTTGTTCACGCATTATTACACAGAGTACAGCTGATCAGTTCGCAGCTCACTTTTGCTGTGATAATAACACTAAGGCCCCGGCCACTGAAGGATTATTTGAATTATTTGAAGTATTAAAGTAACGGGGTATGACAGGAAAGTAAAATCTGGTATATTCATTTTGGTGTCACCTTATATATGTTCATGTGTGTTAAATTTGAAGGGACAAAGTATCCTTTCCTCCCCCAATATATTGAGGTGAATTCTGTGTGTTTAGAGAGAGATGGGAGCAGGGGACCTCCTTATTTGGGAATAAGACCAAGGCTCTGGAATGCTTCCCTCGTAAAAGAAGGGGGTGCGTGACACAATCTTGTAGCAGATGTGTATGTGTTTTCATTGAAGTAAATATAAATGCTACATGATTACTGGTCAACTATACCTCTGTTCTTATTCTTTCATGTGTGGGTACTAAATGGCTACAAACATTGTGGAGAAATTAGCTTAAACATCTTTTATTACTCTATATGAAATGGAAGCAGTTTTTATGACAGGGACGAGAGAGTTGGAGGAGGGTAGCGCATTCCGAGGAGTTTCAGCATGTCAATTGTCAGGGGAATCGACTTGTTTTCAATAGAGGTGTGTGGTTGGTTATTTTGTATTAATAATAACAGTATGTGTAAAGGAAGCTGGAAATATACAATGTGAAACCTTTTATTTGAAGTAAAGATGTGAACAATAGCTCAAACAAATGGAGGGGCTATAGGACAAATGAGTGTGTTCTCCATAGGTAAGCCTGTGTGAAGTTTGACTATTTGAAAAGCATCACTAATACTGCTTAAGAGCATAGGTAACGTGTTCCTCGTTATTATTGATAGGAAAGTAATTAACATGTATTACGTATATTTAGCCAACTATAACAACTATATCTTAAAACATACTTTTAACTTGTGTGTGGTAACCTGAAGGGGGGGGGGGGAGATGGACCCAGGGACAAAGGGCCATAAACGGGGTGGGGGGCTGGCTACAAGATGTGAGCGGGGTTTCTTCTGCTGTGTCGCACTGATTGGGTACGACAGGCCATGTCTTGGTCTCTGCCAATAAGATGACCTCGGGGGGAAAGCCCGCTCACACCCCCTCCTGTGTTTTTAGTATGAAACACTGTGTTTTCTCGGGGTTCATCCTCTTTTTCTTCAGGCTGACCAGGAGGGTAGGACAGAAGTAGAGCAGGAAGTACTTCCTTTGTCTTTGTGTTTGTATGTGTATTTTGGGTTGTTACTGTATATCATTAAAGCAAGATTATTGTTTAACTTGTATTCTGGTGTTTCTTAATCCTTCCTTTTTTACGAATTCACCCAGCTTAGCAAACGACACGCGGAGACGAGGTTGGTTTTCAACATCCTCCAAATCTCCAACACCACACGACGACGCATACGGCTAAACGCATAGGATTAACGCAAACGCAATCGCAAAAAAGCTTCCGTCCACACGCATTGTTCACCGGATAGTGTCTGTCCAAACGAGACAGCTCCGTTTAGCTCCAACCGCTGGAGAAGCTGCAGTACATATGCAGGAGCCTGTACGTGGCGCTGCAACTTACTCCACAAAAGCAGCGAAGAAGCATGGTTGTCATGGTTGCCCTTCTGTTTATTCTCCGCGGTGGGGGCCGAGGGAACCGGGCAGAGTTTATCGCTAGTCAACGTGTATTAAAGTTTTAATCTTACGGACAAAATTATAAAAGTGCCGGTCATAGGTCTTCTTTGTTATTTATTGAGCTTTAAAACAAATGAATAACGACTATATAATACAATAGTAAAATACACGGAGCCTCTCTTTTTCCTCCCTCTCTTCTGACAGCGTCAGTGTCTGTCTCATGCAGCAGCTGATCCAGGAATGAGTGACCCGGCCGACAGTAAAAATAAACATATTTATAACTAGTTTAGGTAGTTTGAGAGGTAATAGCTAAGGGTGATGATCTGACTTGAAGTGTGTGTTTTGCTCCGTTAACCGCTGCATCACAGCGGGAGGAGCTGCAGGTGAGCAGAGCTGCGTGTCTCCGTCCTGTCAGATTAGACTTAAATTGCGTTTATGTCCATATCGAGAGAAAGATAAATAATCTGAATTCAGTGTGCAGTTTACTTTGACGCGGGGCGAGCAGCAGAGATGGGGAGAGGCGGGGCTATTGCCTCATCATTATCAGAAAATGATCGTATAGGGCGTACGCACGGAGCCGTTGGACCCCCCGGAGCGTTGCGTATGCCGTTCTATCCACCTTGGGACCCGTTATCGTTTCCGCAGTTGTTTACTGTCATATTCGGTCGTCCTCGTGTGGCCGAACGGTCTATATGACACTAAACAGTAACGCAAACGACCGTTTTCGTCCTCGTGTGGCCGGGGTCTAACATGATCGATGTAGAGCTTTTAATACAGTCTTTTAATCAGCATTGCTCCACATTGCTGGACATAGTGGCACCACTAAAGGATAGGACTAGAGCTATCTGCAATACTTCTCCATGGATAAAGGACGCTGTCTGCTGCCTGAGGCGGAAGTGTCGCAGGACAGAACGACTATGGAAAACCACTGGGCTGGAAGTGCATCGCCTTTATCTCAAAGATTGTCTTTTAATGCATTAGTAAAAGAAGCCCGGACTGCTTACTTTGCTAAGTTAATAACTTCTTCAAAGAAAAATCCCAAGATCCTATTTGAAACAATTAATAACATTGTTTCACCACCACTAACTACATTACCAAGTCTTGGGAATAATGACTGTTACAAGTTCCTTATCTTCTTTGTAGATAAGGTAGCATGTCCAGTATTAATCCTGGGATTTCACTGCCCAACTTTAGCCCCTCTCCATCCCACTCTGTGGTTGGCTCCTTTGAACCTATCAACTCACAAGACCTGATAGATTTAATTAGGAAAATGAAGCCATCTTCGTGCCCCCTGGATGTTATACCGACTTCCCTATTTTTAAAAGTTTTACCAACCATTTGCAGTGCTGTATCAACTATTATTAATACTTCCTTTTCTACAGGATGTGTCTCTTCCTATTTTAAACATTCCACTATTCAGCCCATATTAAAGAAAACTAATTTAGATCCAGCCTTGCCCGTGAACTACAGGCCTATATCTAAACTACCCTTTCTCTCAAAAGTTCTAGAGAAGGTCGTGGCCAACCATCTCACTGATGCACTGGAGAGGTACAATATTTACGATAAGTTCCAGTCAGGTTTTCGGAAAAAGCACTCCACTGAAACGGCTCTCCTGAGTGTTTCTAACGACATCCTGATGGCTTCTGATTGGGTGATTGTTCTGTTAGTACTTCTTGACCTAAGTTTGGCGTTTGACACTGTAGACCACCATATCCTGATCAAGAGGTTACGTGACTGGGTGGCCATATCTGGTTTGCATTAGACTGGTTTGCATCATATCTTGCTGATAGAAGTTTCACCGTCTCGATTGGACTTTGTGTCAGACTCCTCTCCACTGTCTTGTGGTGTCCCGCAGGGCTCGGTCTTGGGACCTCTGTTATTCTCCCTATATTTGCTACCCTTAGGACAGATCATAAATAGTTTTAACATTACATATCACTTATATGCGGACGATATCCAGCTCCACATTTCATTCAAACCTAGTGAGGCTTTTAGGATATCAAGACTCTTAGAATGTCTCAGCGCCATTAAGTACTGGATGGCAGATAACTTCTTATAACTCAATGCTGATAAGACGGAGGTTCTGGTTGTCCACCAGAAATTATTACGCCCTTGATTCTGAAAAGTCTTGGACCATATTCCTCTGCTGCCAACTCCAAACTACGCAACTTAGGGGTAATATTTGACCAACCCGCATCGTTTGATACCCATGTTAAGCAACTGACGAGATCATGTGTCTTCCACCTACGAAATATTAGCAAACTGAGATCTGTAGTTTCAACACCTGACCTAGAAATGATTATCCATGAATTTATTTCATCTCACATTGATTACTGCAACTCGTTGTTTTCCTCTCTCAGCTTGTCTGCCCTTGGTCGTCTGCAGTCAGTCCAGAATGCAGCTGCAAGTCTTCTATCCCGGTCAAACAAACGGTCCCACATTACCCCGATACTCAGATCACTTCCCTGGCTCCCTGTAGCTTATAGGATTAAGTTAAAAATCCTCACTCTCACCTACAGATCTTTGCACGGTCAGACTCCTGCTTATGTGGCCCACTTAATTCACCCTTATACATCAGCCCGCCCACTCAGGTCTCACAGGCAAAATGTACTGTCTGTCCCACGTACCCTCCTTAAGACCCGCGGTGATCGAGCGTTGGCAGCAGTGGCTCCTAAATTATGGAATGCTCTGCCTGCTCATCTACGGTCTGTGGAGTCTGTTGACTCTTTTAAAACTATTTTAAAGACATTCCTGTTTGGTCAGGCGTTTGGGTAACCGGTGTGCTTGATCTTATTCCATTTAATACTATGTTTTTATTTTTGTTTGTTTTAAATGTAAAGTTTTATTTTATTGTGTTTTTTTTGTTTCTTAAGTTATGCTCTGGTGCTTTTATGACTTCTTAACATGTGGGTTCATTGATCATTGTACGCCTCCTATATGGATGTCTTGTTTTGTTAAGCACTTTGTGACTTTGTCTGTGAAAAGCGCTTTATAAATAAACTTTACTTACTTACTTACTTTACCAAGTGCAACATTGACATTAATGAATTAATAATTATAATACATAAATGTAATCTTTTTTAATCTGATATGGGCCATACTGGAAACTAATCATTTGTACTTGAAACGTGTGCAATGCCTTAAAGATCTCCTATCATGCTATTTTTAGGCATATATTACGGGTATCAGATATATAAGAATATGTAAAAAAAATGTCTTTGATATGTTTTGCTCAAAATACCAAACAGATCATGCATTTTAGACATCCCTCATATCCCTCTATTTCAGCCCTGTTAGAGAATGGCTAATTCTCTGCTGGCCCCGCCCCCTTTTGAGCACCAGGCACACTGTGAGTTCTGTGACGAGCTATCTGCTCTGCTCAGATGCAGCTAAATGCTGCCGTGATTAAATGCCATATCATACCATATATATATTGTGCATTTTTTCTTAATGGAAGAAATACGATGATTTTAAAGTCAATACAATCATTTCGCTTAATTTTGGGAGTCAAGTCTTTAATACGTTTAGTATGTGTGATAAGCCTTCGGGCTACTCCCCATTTCCCCATTATGACCGCCTCGCTGCACATTATCCCTTACTTATTTATATCCACAATATACACCTGTTAGTGTTCATCAGTGATGGATTTGTTTGAATAACCTGAGGTCTCACCTTCAGGTTCAGCACAAATCACCCCTGCTTCGTTACCATGGTTGCAGTCGCTGGTGACAAACTTCCTGCTCCGGCACTCCATTAGGGAATTCTCATTACCACGGCAACCCAGACGCTCATAGTGGAAGATGGTCCCCGGGCCGAAGTATGAGTGCTGCAGCGCTGTGCCGATCTCACTGCAGGGACAGAGACACACTCACAGTTAGAAAGACTTCACAGTATTATACATATGTACATATTAAGCTTATTGCAATCACAGCACTGTCCTTGGGTTTATGAAAGGCACTATATAAGTTATCATTTGTATGAGCCATTTCAATTAAGTGTTCTGTTTGGGTTGAAGTCATCAACGATTGACGTTGTTCACTGTGTGCCATTGGGTGTTGCTGTCCTATTACCTAGGGCAGGGGTTCCCAACCTTTTTCACCCAGGGCCCCCCTAAATGACTCCTGTTGGAATTTGCGACCCCCCAAAACTTTGAAACTTTAATTATCGCTGTTGCTGATCTGCCCCCCTGCCCGATCTGTACTGTGCATGTGCGAGATGGTCTGCCATACTGGACAACTCCGTACGGCAACCCAACTAGGACACTTGACACAGTGGCGTTTGCCAAAGCACAAAAAGAAAATGGATTTAACTTCTGTTTGGCAGTTATCATACTGAATAAATATTTACTGTGAATGTATGCAAAAATGTATGGCATATAGCTGTCTAACAGAAGTTAAATCTATGTTTCACTTATTCTGACAATGTACTTAACCCAATAAAAAGAGTTGTTAAATAAAAGTGAAGTCACGTTGTCATAACAATAACTCATCTCTCCCGGTTTTTTTGTGTTCTTTTTCTGCTTTGCCAAACACCACTGTGTGAAGTGTCCTATTACAGTTGCCGTATGTAGTTGTCCAGTATGGCGGACCATCTCGCACATGCGTAGTACAGATCGGGCAGGGGGGCAGCTCGGGTAGTGACAGCCGTGCCTGGTAACAGCGGAAAGTTTAAAAGTCTCAAAAATGCTACAACTACTGTCACAAACTGGATGAATGTGAAGTATTTCATTAAAGGAGGACGAAAGCGTAATGAAGGAGCACTATTGGAGTGACTGTATTGGTTATTGGACTCAGGATTAATGAATTTGGATGCCCGCTGTATCAAGAAATTAAAGGACGGCGCAAGTGGAAACAATTCACAAAGGGATTCAACTGTTTAAAATACATGCTCAAAGTAAGCCGGATTTTGGCGATGTGTTTATGTGGATTCAAAAATCGTAAATAATCTACAAAATGGAGGAGACCGATCTGATCGGAGCAACTGTGACAAATAATCCAACTGAAACCGGCACTTTACGTGCAGAAGAAACATTTCTATTAAAGAAAAAAATGATACATTTCTGTCTTTGTATGCTTTTATTAGCTACTAACTTGCAAACGTATGCATCATAATTATTTCAAATGAACAGGACACTTCAAAATAATAGACTATGTCAAAATAATAGACTATGTCTAATAAAAAAATGGTAATATGGTGGCATAGGCCTGTATAAAACAAAAATGAAAAACTGGCATATTAAGCAGGTAAATCAAATGCTTGTCTGCCATGGAACAGGTAGCAGAGAGAAGACAAGGTTCAAGTAGGTTCATTAATGTGAACCTTGGGCTTGCACGCCCGCAGCCAGGGATGGAATGTCCGGTGTAATGTGAGTGACAGCCAGTCTAAAGTCGTTGTGAACGTCCAGTGTGTTGCGTGCTTTTGTTTTGATGGCAACAAGTGCGCTGAAGGCTGTTTCTGATAGATATGTCGTACTGAATGGGAGTATAATCCTGGTCGTGGCATGCAGTGTGAGCTTTGGAGCGAGGCTTGGTCCTTTGACAATCCAAAACTTTTTTAATCCTTTTTCCTGGAAGTATTTCTTTGACAGCGAGTCAGCTTGTATGTCGGTGAGCTCATCTTCGCAATCCAGGTATTCCACATCCTCAACTTTGGCAATAAAGGGGTCTAAAACCCACAATTCCTTGGAGACATACTCGTCTATGTCAGCGAACCATGATTGCATTTCCGTTTGCAGTGCGTTCATATGGCGGATGAACTCGCGACGTACAGACACAGGCACCGTTTCAGGATTGTTTTGGGATTGTTTCAGCAGTAGTGGAAACTGTTGCAGCTCCCCCCTCTCCATTTTCCCGACCCTGTACTCCAGTTTGCGCACAAATGCATCGAGCGCCTCTTTACATTGGAGAATGTTGGACTCCACGCCTTGCAGACGCTTGTTTGTTTCATTGTAGAGACCGAAGATGTCGACCAGGTATGCTGTTTTAATCCAGAATGACTCAGTCACTTGCTCTGACAGTGCGCGGTTACGAGTTTGTAGAAACTCTTCAATTTTTTCCTTCAGTTCTACAAAGCGTGCCAGCACTCGGCCGCGTGAGAGCCAGCGCACCTCGGTGTGCAGGAGAAGGGTTTGGTGCGCTTCATCCTCGCACAAGTCTGCGAATAGACGCTTGTTGGTGGGGCGACCTTTGATGAAATTTACTATTTTAACAACAGTTGAGAGTGTTTCGCTGAGGTCTTCTGACAGTTTCTTGCTGGCCAGGGCCTGGCGATGTATCACACAGTGAAATATTGTGCAGTGTGGGGCATTTTCTTTCAAGCGACTGTTAAATCCCTTGTTTTTCCCCATCATTGAGGCAGCTCCGTCTGTGCAACATGCAACTAAATTCTCATAGGGAAGCTTGTGGGATGAGAGGTAAGAATCCACTGCAGTAAAAATGTCCTCACCCCGGGTGGTAGTGGTAAGGTTGACTGACATAAGAATGTCCTGCTTCAAATCTTCCCCATCGATATATTGCACATAAACGATCAGCACAGCCTCGTCTGCTACAGTTGTGGTTTCATCAAGTTGTATGGCAAATGGCCCCTTTCCAAGCTTTTCGAGCAGCTGCAGCTCGCAGTTACTTGCCATCTTGTCAATTCTGTCTTTCACCGTATTGTTTGACAGTGGTACAGTTTTTAGCTTCTCCGCCACCTGCGGGCCGCACAGTTTCTCAACCATCTTAATGCAAGCTGGCTTAATGAGCTGCTCGCCAATGTTGTGCGGTTTCTTTGCCTTTGCTATTAAAAGTGCACATTCAAAAGAGGCCTCGCTACCAGGCCTAACAAATGCTGTTCTAATATCCATTGGTTTGTTTGCCTTTGCAAGGTGTTGTTTCTTTATGAAAAAGTCCCGATCACGCCCGACTGTTTCTGGGTGCATGGTCTGTTGGTGTCTCTTCATTTTGCTGGGTTTCATGCTTTCGTTGGCTAGCTTCTCTCTGCATATCACACACTCTGGGCGGGTTTTGTCCGTTCCCTCCATGAAACCGAAGTTAAGATAGCTCTCTAGGTAGGTCCTCATTTTCTTTTTGATTGCAGATGAGCTGTCATCTCCTTTACGTTTTTCAGACATTTTTAGACGAAAAATATTCACCTTATGAAGTCGGTCGCTAGCTAGCAAGCGCAGCAAACTGTTATTATTGTGAAAGCTGACACAGTAACGTCAATGTTGGCGCCGATCGGAGGAGTATCAGATAATTTTTTTGAATTTTAATTTTCGTTAATCAATTCATTTCTATATTTTATTGTAATGTAGACAAGGCTTTTAACGCCAATCATGTATTGCGTTACAATATGTAAAAAAAATGATATGTAAAAAAAAAAAAAAAATTTATTTTTTTATTTTTTTTAATTCTAAATATGATATTAGGCCTCAAATCATCTGAGGTCTGGCGCCCCCCCTGCGATCTTTGGCGACCCCCCAAGGGGGTCACTGACCTAGGGCACAGGTGTTTAATGTGTGTTGTCAAATGATCGGGTGGTTTTCGACCGCCGTACACGAGTGTGTGTACCACACAGGTTGTTTGTCGAAATGAATATTCAATGGAAATGGATTCTACTTTCACAATGCACAACAATGAAAAATAAATGGATTATTCTGCACCTGATAAAGAGCCTTCCGATTCTTCATTAACCTGTTAAGCCCTGAGCCTGTTTTTCAGGTCTCAGGCTCGAAAATGACATTCCCAGAACAAATGACCATATCTTTCCTTCTAAAAGGGTTACATTAATAATCTTTTTTCTCAAAGTAATGATAAACCTGTGAGTTGGATGTAGGAGAGTCAGAATCAATATAGATGTTTTTTATTTTAAAGAAAATTCAGATTGAACATAGTAAAAAACTGTAAATTATAGTATCCGTCCAAAAATTCTTTTTTACTTAAAGTGAAATCTAACCTTGGATGATGGGTTAGTAGACTAAAAGCTTTAATAATCCAAAGTACAACATGTAATAAGTACCCTGTATCAAGATTGATGCAAAACAAGTGACATTTGACCTTTTTAGAGAGATTTAGCAACAAAAACAAAAACTTCTGGTGTCATTTGGGTGGATTTTCCTTATCTCTGGCCCCCCTTGGTCGATTTTGACGAATGAAATCTCTTTCTAACCGCTAGAGCCAATGGAATTGAGGGGAAGTTCTACACACACCAACACATGAACAAATAAGGTGTCACGATTCTCATGTCATGTCACGTTTCTATGTCTAGGTTTGGGTGTTTTTGCTGTTCTCTCTGTCTTGTTTTCTTCCTGGTTTATTGTCTGGTCCTTTTCCCTGTGTTTTTCCTCCTGTCGTTAGTTTCCCTGGTGTGTCTAGTTATCTGATTGTGTTCACCCGTGGCCCTGTTTCTCCTCCCCTTCCCGGCTGTTTCTCGTCTTGTGATTACCCGTCCCTGTATTTAGTCTTGTCTCTTCCTGTGTTCAGTGTTGGTGCTTCTTTTCTATGTGAACCAGTTCACCGAAGAGTGTTTTGTTTGTCCGAGTTTATTTAACCTCTTAAGCACGAGGGTCCCCCCAGTGGACCCCCCCCCCCCCCCCCACCGTTTTCTGACAAGACTATGTCTCAGGGCTTCTTAACATTTATGAAACTATTAATGTTCCATACCCTTTTAACGATAAGAAACTCAGCTAACTAACAATATGAACAATTTTTAGCTCAAAGAAACACAAGAGTAATACCAAGCCTTTGAATTAGCATGGAGCGAAAAAATGCTAACTAATGCTAACGGACTTTTGCACAGCACTCACGGTAGCAATGCGCTTATTACTTATCGTCACTGCACAAACAAGATATCCGATTAAAGCTGAGACTCCACAGATTCCACACATGTAATATCATCACTGTAGGACCCTGAATTATGGAGCTATCAGCCAGAAAAGGGAAAGTAAACAACATCCGGTTTCAAAAATATTACAATAATTACGTCTTACCTTTTTTGATTTGTGATCAAAAGTTGTGTTCACCGGAATAAAAACGCCGCTCAAGGTTGATCCAATGTCTTTGTGTCACGTACAATTTTTTACTGATAATCCACCATCATATTTATGGCAATATACTGGGTATAACGTTTTGCCGTCCAGGCTTGTACTTTCAGATGTGCTTTGTTTGCTTCTCTATTATATAGTTCTATGGTAATGTTTACGTGGATTTGGGAACTGCCCCTCGATTATATTGGATATTTTGGTTAAGAAAAAGGTGCAAATCGACCAATGGGTTCCAGAGATATGGTCCTGCGTAAAGTATGAAGAATGCAAGCCGGCGTAAGCACTTTACGCAGCAGACTTTACTTATTGTTTACTACGTAAGGAAGCAGGAATTGCAGGACCCAGAGCGCACGGAGCACAGAGCGGACAGCAGATAACGGAATTGCAGTTTTATTGCTTATAGATTATCAGAACATTTCAAAGGGGACACAGCCACATTGGATATTAACCTATGGATTAACTAAATCATCGTTGTTATCGTTTTAATGCCATTGAAGACCAGTTTAGACCAGACAAAGACAAAGGTAAGCCACCCTAGCATTGTGTAGCTACCTAGCGCCACTTCTTTGATTTACGTTTTTGTTGATAACGTTGCAAGTGTGTATCTTTCAGTGTTGAGGTGGGCACCGTTAGATTCTGTGTCTTTACGATCATAAACGATGTGTTGGATGTGCAGCTGGGATAAGTAATAAGGGAGCTAGGAGTGATTTCCGGTGCATAATAGGTTAGCATTTTTCGCTCGGGGCTAAACCAGAAGCTCACTGTTAGCATTGTGGGGCCTAAGAGGATAACAGACAGTGGCGGTTGGTGGAAAATATTTTTGGTGGGGCTGTTGATATAGTGAGTAAAAAATATTCGCTTGGGAGAAATGACCCCTTAAATTGGGACTTCTGGTGATGTAATGGCCCCATAAAATCGTGGTTCTAGGGCCAGGAACAACCAGGCTGAGTATGCTAAACTAACTGCGGTCAAGCCAGCCTCCACTCGGGAAAACCTAGTCAAGCCAGCCCTCACGTGATATTGCGGTGCGCGAATATCCTATGCATTACGGTCGAGTAAAAAAAAAAAAATCCCTCTGTGTTTAGATGAGAATAAAACAAAAACTGTCCAATAACAAAGACTCATTTTACTTCAGGGTGATAGCAGGACATCCCATCTAGTCACTCAGAAAAAATCAGGACATTCTGATGTAGAGTTTCAAAATAAAAGACCTTTGAAATCTCTATTGTATGAGCGATCATCCCTGTTTTTAGATGAGAATAAAACAAAAACTGTCCAGTATCATAGATCCATCTCACCCCAGGGTGACAGCAGGACACCCCATCTAGTCACTCAGAAAGAATCAGGACATTCTGATGTAGAGTTTCAAAATAAAAGACCTTTGAAGTCTCATATATGAGCTATCATCCCTGTTTTTGGATGAGAATAAAACAAAGACTGTCCAGTATCATAGATCCATCTCACATTTCAGGGTGATAGCAGGACACCCCATGTCGTCACTCAGAAAAAATCAGGACATTCTGATGTACAGTTTCAAAATAAAAGACCTTTGAAGTCTCATATATGAGCTATCATCCCTATCCCCAAAGGTATTTTTATTTTGAAGATGTACATCAGAATGTCCTGATTTTTTCTGAGTGACTACATGGGGTTTCCTGCTATCAACCTGGAGTGAGATGGATCTATGATGCTGGACAGTTTTTGTTTTTGACCAATTTCCCCCCCGCGGGCGACTTAGCGCCCGCGGGCACCGCGTTGGCTACCCCTGCTATAGATACTACCCCAGTTCCTCACGAGTCTAAAAAACAACTCACGTCAACGCACGTAAGCAACGTGGGCGCCAACGTGAGCGCTCTCGTGACCAAAATATTTGACGGCGCTAATTGGCTGAAACTATGTTTCGGCGGCACAGTTTACTATTGAGACTTTTGCAACGTGCTGGTTGCTGCTGTTTGGCTCGGGGGCAGCGCCCCGTAATGATAAACTAATGCCAAGGGCAAGGCCAGGCAGGAAACATGTGACTTATCAGTAACTTTAGACATCGTAACACAATTTTAAACAAGATATTTTTGTAGATTATACATTTTACTGATACCAATTGTATGATATTTACCTTGTTCATTAAAAATATAAAATATATATATTTTTGAAATATATATTTTTTGAAATATATATTTTTAAATGTAATATCTTTTTTAATATATTTTTTTGTATGTGGGAAGAGGTGGGGCGGCGCCCCTAGCGCCCCTATGGGCCGGCCGCCACTGATAACAGAGTATGTTTTTTTAATTTTTTAATTTTTAATTTTTTCACAACAGTTGTATTTGGATGGAATGAATACCTATAGTGATAATTCAAAGTAATACAATTATTTTTAAAGTGAAAAAGGTCAAATGATCCAGAGGTGAGTCCGCCTGGACTTTATTTTTCTAAACCTCTCTAAAAAGGTCAAATTTCACTTGTTTTGCATCAATCTTGATACAGGGTACTTATTATATGTTATAGTTTCGATTCATAAAGCTTTTAGTCTACTAACCCATCATTCAAGGGTGGTTTTCACTATAAGTAATGGTTTTTTTTAGGCGGACATTATAATTTACATGTTTTTACTATGTTCTATCTGAATTTACTTTAAAATAAAAACATCTAGATTGATTCTGACACTTCTACATCCAACTCACAGATGTAACCTTGCTTTGAGAAGTGAAGATATAGTCCTTGCTGTGTTAGTGGCATTTTGGAGCCTGAAACCTGAAAAACAGGCTCAGTGCTTAAGAGGTTAAAGTCCTTGAAATAAAGGTATCGTCAAGTGTAATCTGCGTTTGGGTCCTAACTGCTTCACTGCGTAATAGAAAAGCACCAACCAAGAAATGGACCCAGCGGATTTTCATGAGTTTGAGTTGGATCTGTTCGATCTAGACTTTTCTCTACAATGTTCTCATGCCGAGTGGAAAGGAACTTCTTCTAGAAAGGACAAAGAGGCTATTCTCGAGAGGGCACGAATGGAGGTGGCCGAAATGCCTTGGTTGAGGAGTTCGTTGCCGGAGTGGTTACAGCTTTTCACAAGTTGTCCTGAGGTATGGTCCGACGCTTCTAACCCTTTCCTCGGATCCGACTACGGTCCTGTTGGAGGTCCACGGACTCTCCAAAGAGCCTCGAGGAGACACAGGGCCAGGATTCCAGCCCCTGCTCCAACAGCCATGATCCCGGTGTGGGATACCCGACCTGCTAGCCCCAGGCATGCTAGCTCCCTGTCTCCCAATTCTCAACCTGGCACCATACGCCTCGGTGGGTTCCGTCTGAAGTCAACCCATTCTTCTGCCCCAGTTCCTGCTCCTGTCCAGGAGTCGTATGCTGGAACTCGTCTGGCTTATGGAGGTCCACGGCTGCTAAGAGAAGGAGTCGCAAGGCCAAGCTAGCAGCCCGAGCCCCAAGAGCCATGGCTCCAGCCCCAGTACAGGTCCCAGCAGCCATGGCGCCATGCTCCAGTACCGGCCCACGCAGCTTTGCTTCCGTGCTCCATTACCTGGCTTACACAGCCAGGGTCCAGGCTTCTGCTCCGTGCTCAACAGCCATTGTTCCGGCTCCAGTGCCTGCCCCAGCAGCCATGGTCCTTGCTCCAGAACCGGCCCATACAGTCGTGGTTCCGTCCCCACTTCCAGCCATGATTCCGGCTCAAGTACCGGGCCCAGCAGCCATGGTTCCGGCCCCAGTTCCAGCCATGGTTCCGGCTGAGGTACCGGGCCCAGCAGCCATGGTCCCGACTCCGGCTCCTCATCACCTGTTGACTCTCCAGCCGACGCCAACTCCCGTGTCCTGTCGGCGTACCGACCGTCTCAAGTCACCTCTCCAGTTCCCTCTCAAGTCTCCTCTCGAGTTCCCTCTCGAGTCCCCTCTTGAGTTCCCTCTCAAGTCACTTCTCAAGTCACCTCTCGAGTTCCCTCTCGAGTCCCCTCTCAAGTCATCTCTCAAGTCTCCTCTCAAGTTCCCTCTCAAGTCACCTCTCGAGTTACCTCTCGAGTCTCCTTTCAAGACACTTCTCAAGTCCCCTCTCGAGTTCCCTCTCAAGTCACCTCTCGAGTCACCTCTCAATCAATCAATCAATCAATCAATTAATCAATCAATCAATCAATCAATGTTTATTTATATAGCCCAATATCACAAATGTTACATTTGTCTCAGTGGACTTCACAGTTTGTACAGAATATCAGTATGACAATACGACACCCTCTGTCCTTAGACCCTCACATCGTACAAGGAAAAACTTCAGGAGAAAACCCCACAGTTTAAAGGGAAAAATGGGAGAAACCTCAGGGAGAGCAACATAGGAGGGATCCCTTTCCCAGGACGGACAGACGTGCAATAGATGCCGTGTGTAAATTGAAAAGATAATACATTTGCAACATAGGTAGTCCAAATGTTTGGAAATGCATGTGTGCATAATAGGAAGATGAATCCAGGAGGATATCCACCCAGGACCTATGATCCAGGACCACAGCCACGACTCAAGATCCAGGACTCGCGATCCATGACACAGGACCGCAGGATCATCCATGACTCCGGATCCCAGCGTATATAGACACCAAAAAGAAATACATTTAGGGAAGCTGGGTTAATCGGAACATGAGAGTACACAGGTATAGACAGAGAGAAGGAAGAAGTAAGAGGTCCCCTGACAAACTAAGCCTATATCAGCAAAACTAGGGGCTGAATTTAATCAGCCCTAACTATAAGCTTTATCAAAAAGGAAGGTCTTAAGCGCACTCTTAAAAACGGATAGGGTGTCTGCCGTCCGAACACAAACTGGAAGCGGATTCCACAAAAGTGGAGCTTGATAAGAAAAGGCTCTGGCTCCCATTGTACTTTTAGATACTCTAGGAACAACCAACAACCCTGCATTATTGGAACGCAATGCCCTAGTAGGACAGTAGCGTATAATGAGTTCTTTAAGGTAAGATGGGACCTGTCCATTAAGGGCTTTGTAGACGAGAAGAAATTTTTTTAATTATATCCTG
Source organism: Notothenia rossii (assembly GCF_949606895.1). NCBI lineage: Eukaryota > Metazoa > Chordata > Actinopteri > Perciformes > Nototheniidae > Notothenia > Notothenia rossii. The sequence goes on from NC_136909.1 coordinate 51,124,958, forward strand.
TGTTCTATAGGGAGCCAGTGCAAGGCAGCCAGAACAGGAGTAATGTAGTCCCTTTTCCTAACTCTGGTTAGTACATGAGCTGCAGCATTTTGAATCAGCTGAAGCGACTTGACTGACTTCTTGGTACACCCTGATAATGAGGAGTTACAATAATCCAGCCTTGAAGTAACAAATGCATGGACTAGTTTCTCTGCATCGTTTTGAGGCAAGATATGCCTGATTTTTGCAATGTTACGTAGATGGAAGTAGGCGGTCCTTGAAATTGATTTTATGTGGGCGTTAAAGGATAAATCCTGATCAAATATAACACCAAGATTCCTTAGAGTCTCACTGGAGGCCAAATTAATGCCATCCATAGTTAGTATATCTTTAGATAATTTGTTTCGTATATTCTTTGGGCCAAGTACAATAACTTCAGTTTTGGTCGTGTTTAACATCAAAAAATGTAAGGTCATCCACGTTTTTAAGTCCTTGAGGCAGTCTTGAATTTTATTTAGATGATTAATTTAATCAGGCTTGATTGATAAATATAGTTGAGTATCATCCACATAACAATGAAAGTTTACAGAATGATTCCTTATAATATTGCCTAACGGAAGCATATATAATGTGAACAAAATAGGTCCGAGCACTGAGCACTGTGGCACTCCATGGCTAACTTTGGTTTGCGTGGAAGATTCATCGTTGACACGTAAAAACTGAGAGCGTTCAGATAGATGGGACCTAAACCAGCCTAAAGCAGTTCCCTGTATGCCAACTAAGTGCTCTAGTCTTTGCAATACGATATCATGGTCGATAGTATCAAATGCAGCACTGAGATCGAGCAAAACAATAATAGAGACAAGTCCCTTGTCTGAGGCTATTAGAATTTCATTTGTGACTTTAACCAGAGCTGTCTCTGTGCTATGATGTGTTCTAAAGCCAGACTGAAAATCTTCAAATAAATCATAGTTTTTTAAGTAATCACACAGCTGTTTTGCGACTGCTTTCTCAATAATTTTTGAGAGGAACGGAAGATTAGAAATAGGTCTATAGTTGGCTAAAACCTCTGGATCGAGGTTGTGCTTTTTAAGAAGCGGTTTTATCACTGCTACTTTGAATGATTGTGGAACATAGCCTGATAATAAAGACATATTCATAATATTTTAAAGAAGTGCTAATTAATGGAAAAACTTATTTGAACAGCTTAGTTGGAATCGGGTCTAAGATACACGTTGATGGTTTAGAAGAGAGAATTATTTAATTTAATTGTTCAAGGTTTATGGCTGAAAAGCATTCTAGTTTGGTCGGATAAAGCAGGATTATGCGGTTCGACTAATAGTTGCTCAATTTCAATACCATAAGTCAGAACAAGGTCGAGAGTGTGATTATAGCAGTGGGTTGGTTTATTTACACTCTGACAAAAACTAACAGAATCTAATATAGAGTTAAATGCAACAGTAAGGCTATTTTTATCATCGTCAACATGAATCTTAAAGTCACCTACGATAATTACTGTATCTGTTTTAAGTACCAAAGCTGATAAAAACTCCGAGAATTCTGATAAGAATTCTGAATAAGGACCTGGTGCACGGTACACTGTAACAAATAAGATTGGCTGCAAAGTTTTCCAGGTCGGATGTGTAAGACTCGAGTTCCCTCTCGAGTCCACTCTCAAGTCTCTTCTCCAGTCCCCTCTCAAGTCATCTCTCAAGTCTCCTCTCGAGTTCCCTCTCAAGTCACCTCTCAAGTCTCCTCTCGAGTTCCCTCTCAAGCCCTCTCTCGAATCCCCACTCAAGTCCCTACTCAAGTGCCGTTGGAGGTTCCGCTGGGGGTCCTGCCAACTCCATGTCCTGTCCCGTTGGGGTTCCCGCCGACTACTCTTCTGCCGGGGGTCCTGCCAACCCTATGTCCTGTGCCGTTGGAGGTTCCGCTGGGGGTCCTGCCAACTCCATGTCCTGTCCCGTTGGGGGTCCCACCGACTACTCTTCTGCCGGGGGTCCTGCCAACCCTATGTCCTGTGCCGTTGGAGGTTCTGCTGGGGTTCCTGCCAGCTCCACGTTCTGTCCCGTTGGGGATCCCGCCGACTGCTCTCCTGCCGGGGGGTCTGCCAACTCCATGTCTTGTCCCGTTGGGGGTCCCACCGACTACTCTTCCGCCGGGGGTCCTGCACACCCTGTGTCCGGTGTTGTTGGAGGCCCCGCCGACTACTCTTCTGCTGGGGGTCCTGCCAACCCTATGTCCTGTGCCGTTGGAGGTCCCGCAGACTACCCTTCTGCCGGGGGTCCTGCCAACCCTATGTCCTGTGCCGTTGGAGGTCCCGCCGACTACTCTTCTGCCGGGGGTCCTGCCAACCCTATGTCCTGTGCCGTTGGAGGTTCCGCAGACTGCTCTCCTGCCCGGGGTCCTGCCGGCCCTGTGACCTCTTCCTTTGGGGATCTTGCCGACACCTTTCCCACCGGCTCCGGATCCTGTCCGGTCGACACTGGCTCCTGCCCGACCTCCGGAGCTGTCCGGTCTTCGCCCTCGAGCCCAGCCCCCTGAGTTCGCCCGCTGTGGTCTTCGCTCCTCCTCGAACTCTGCCTTGCCCCCGGGCCATCCACCCGAGACCCCCTTTTTGAACTCTGCCTTGCCCCCGGGCCGTCCGCCCGAGACCCCCTCCTCGAACTCTGCCTTGCCCCCGGGCCGTCCGCCCGAGACCCCCTTTTTGAACTCTGCCTTGCCCCCGGGCCGTCCGCCCGAGACCCCCTCTTTGAACTCTGCCTTGCCCTGGGCTGTCAGACAAGGCCCGTCCTCCGGACCCCCTCCACCCACCCTGCTGGACGTTGTTGGATTTTTGTTTTGGTATTTAGGGACGTCTAGAATCCGTCCCTTGAGGAGGGGGTTCTGTCACGATTCTCATGTCATGTCACGTTTCTATGTCTAGGTTTGGGTGTTTTTTCTGTTCTCTCTGTCTTGTTTTCTTCCTGGTTTATTGTCTGGTCCTTTTCCCTAGCCTCATCCCAATACCCGTCCTCGACTCCTCCTTTCCCTCACTCGCTTCCCTTCCTTGCGTCTTAGCTCCGCCTCCGTAAGATGCGAGCGAGAGACACGAGGAGGTGACGCAAGGACAGAGGAGTCCTCAGGTATTAATTGAGATGTCCTCGTTCACTCAAACGTCACTTTTAAACGACGTCTGTTAATGATGACATGTGCACAGCTGTATCCCCTCTCATTGGGCTTAACTGAATAACCCCTTAGAACCGGCCCATTTATTTAAATGAAAGAATCTTTCTCTTGTTAGTCAAGGAATTCAATGTATGATGGTTGGTCCTGCTTTTGTGTTCCGTTTTGGTGTAAAATGTAGCCTACATTTAAATAAAAATATAATTATAGTAATGTGAAAGCCTTTTAGAAATGAATTGCACATAATAATTCCCACGGAGCTGTGAGCACTTATATATTTATGTGACGCTTTTCCACTCATCTTCCAGTTGTCGGTTTTCCCCTGTTGAAATGGACCAGCTGTGAAGGTGGGAGCGGGGCTTTTATACGCGTGTAGTAAAAACACTTCCGCGTAGTCTGCTCTCGTGTATCCTCCCTTTCATCTCCTCCTGCACCCCTCCTCCCTCACCCCTCCTCGACTCCTCCGTGTGCATTTCAGCTATTGGGACGTCCTTCAAAATGGCGTGTCTTGATCGATTTACGGGTCAAGTCCCAGAGGAGGGGAAGAGAGGAGTCGAGGAGGGGTATTGGGATGAGGCTCCTGTGTTTTTCCTCCTGTCGTTAGTTTCCCTGGTGTGTCTAGTTATCTGATTGTGTTCACCTGTGGCCCTTGTGTTTCTCCTCCCCTGCCCGGCTGTTTCTCGTCTTGTGATTACCCCTCCCTGTATTTAGTCTTGTCTCTTCCTGTGTTCAGTGTTGGTGCTTCTTTTTTTTTGTAAGTCCTTGAAATAAAGGTATCGTCAAGTGTAATCTGCATTTGGGTCCTACCTGCTTCACTCTGCGTAATATAAGGAGTGAGAGCGATGCGTAGCCAAAACCGGAAGCTGCATACACTCTGGTGGCTACCATTAGCAGCTAAAAAAATGGAATTATGGGTTATAAACAATTGCTTAAAAGCCACAGATACATTATTAACCTATGGATCAAACGATTCAGCTGCGTTTTTTCTCGTTTTAATGCCATTGAAAACGTCTTTTGATCAGATTGACACCTACGGTGAGACGATCTCCCGTAAAAGCTCCGTAAAGGTACGTGTTGTGATGTCTGTGTTTGCTTCCCCTGTCGCGAGTTCGGATCGCTTAGTGATGACACTATACTTAAATAATCTGTGGATTCTCAGCTTTAATCCACTGGGGGGACCGCCATGCTTAAGAGGTTAAAATAACAACAAAACAAACATTCATATACATGTACACACAGTACAGCGCATCAGCCAAGACATTCACGGGAGTTAAAACCCCATCACATATACAGGACTGTCTCAGAAAATTAGAATATTGTGATAAAGTTCTTTATTTTCTGTAATGCAATTTAAAAAAAACAAAAATGTCATACATTCTGGATTCATTACAAATCAACTGAAATATTGCAAGCCTTTTATTATTTTAATATTGCTGATTATGGCATACAGCTTAAGAAAACTCAAAAATCCTATCTCAAAAAATTAGAATAGTTCCTCAGACCAAGTAAAAAAAAAAGATTTATAAAAGCAAAACACAATCAAACATTTGAAAATGTCCATTAATGCACTGAGTACTTGGTTGGGAATCCTTTTGCACGGATTACTGCATCAATGCGGCGTGGCATGGAGGCAATCAGCCTGTGGCATTGCTGAGGTGTTATGGATGCCCAGGATGCTTCAATAGCGGCCTTTAGCTCATTAGCATTGTTGGGTCTGGTGTCTTTCAGCTTCTTCTTCACAATACCCCACATATTCTCTATGGGGTTCAGGTCAGGGGAATTTGCAGGCCAATCGAGGACAGTAATGCCATGGTCAGTACACCAGTTACTGGTGGTTTTGGCACTGTGGGCAGGTGCCAGATCATGCTGGAAAATGAATTCCTCATCTCCATAGAGCTTTTCAGCAGACGGAAGCATGTAGTGCTCTAAAATCTCTTGGTACACAGCTGCATTTACTCTGGGCTTGATGAAACACAGTGGACCAACACCAGCAGCTGACATGGCTCCCCAAACCATCGCTGACTTTGGGAACTTCACACTGGATTTCAAGCAACTTGGATTTTGCTCCTCTCCAGCCTTTCTCCAGACTCTGGCGCCTTGACTTCCAAATGAAATACAAAACTTGCTTTCGTCTGAAAAGAGGACTTTGGACCACTGTGCAACTGTCCAGTGCTTCTTTTCCTTAGCCCAAGTCAGACGCCTCTTCCGTTGTCTTGAGTTCAGAAGTGGCTTGACCATGGGAATACGGCTATTGTAGCCCATTTCCCGGACACGTCTGTGAACAGTGACTTTTGATACCTGGACTCCAGCTTCAGTCCACTGTCTTTGAAGCTCCCCCAAATTCTGGAAGCGACTCTTCTTCACAATGCTGTTAAGGCTGCGGTCATCTCTCTTGGTTGTGCAGCGTTTCCTGCCACATTTCCCCCTTCCAACAGACTTTTTGTGGATGTGCTTTGAAACTGCACTCTGTGAACAGCTTGCTCTTTGAGAAATTTCTTTTTGTGTCTTACCCTCCTGATGGAGGGTGTCAATGACGGTCCTCTGGACAGCAGTCAGATCAGCAGTCTTCCCCATACTTGTGATTTAGTTTACTGAACCAAGCTGAGTGTTTTTCAAGGCTCAGGAAAGCCTTGCAGGTGTTTTGAGTTAATTAGACGATTCAAGTGATTCGTTGAACACCCTACTAGTATACTTTTTCATGATATTCTAATATTTAGAGATAGGATATTTGAGTTTTCTTAAGCTGTATGCCATAATCAGCAATATTAAAATAATAAAAGGCTTGTAATATTTCAGTTGATTTGTAATGAATCCAGAATGTATGACATTTTTGTTTTTTTAATTGCATTACAGAAAATAAAGAACTTTATCACAATATTCTAATTTTCTGAGACAGTCCTGTAAGCTTTGGTTCTAGGCTAAAGCTCCTACATCATCATTATTATTATCATTGCTCTCACAAATGTTGAAATCCCTTTAATTTTCCCAACACAGAACAAAACAAACTTCACTGAAAAACAAGAAAAAGAGGTGCTAGCTCCCTGACAGCTGGTGACTCCCTGTCTGATCAGCCTCATTCCTGTCATCGCCTGATAGCCTGTACCCCCCCTCTCATTGGACAGCATGCAGTGTCACTGACACTATATTGTGTCAGTGAAAGGCAGAACATTACTTTTATTCACTCTCAATAATCTCTGGCACCATAAAAGGCCTGTGGGAGAGAAACCAGCAGCCAGCTGATAATCACAATCCTTCAAGTGCCATCTCTGTGGCTCCTTAGCAACACCATGTCCCCCACTGATGTCTCTGAGCAGGGATGATAATGATTCTGGTTTTATTCTAATCTTGTTAAGGAGACAGTGCAAATATATATTGATATGCGTCTGTTCCTGTTTTTCCAGATTTTAGAGAGCAGCAGTATTTCCCATCTGATTTGATAAGAATGTGTTTTGTAACTATAACGATCAGACCTGTTACTAAGGTACGATATGAGGGGAATTGAATGTATTGTTTGTTGTGGTGACTAAAACTAAACTGCAAACCAAGTTGAACCAGTCCAATTCCTCCTGAAGGGCCCAAAGTAGAAGCAGTGATTTAAACTAAAACCAGAACTTCTAAAAAGTTGGATTGTTTGTGTTGCTTTGTGATCAGCGAATCATTGCTGTTCACAACCATGGTTAGTGCCCTGTGGGAGCCCTCACCCCAGTCCTAGCTGCCTGCATATGACGCTGGCATCCCGGTCGTTCCAGTGCGAGTCACATGCTGCCCCCCACTGGCCATTCAGATAGACCTCCACACGTCCGCTGGTGCTTGACGACCCTCCCACCAATCTTGCTGCACCTGCAAATGACAGACAAGTAAACTAGTTACAATACATAGAGAGAGGTTTGGTGGCTTGAATATTGATTGCACTGGTCGTTGCTCAGGCTGGAGGCAGCAGATTGTGTCTCACAGCCCGTGGCAGAGTCAGAACACAACGTTTTTGAGTTTCAAAGATTCTCTATGCATTACACCATGCTCTCAGGCCCTCCCAACAAACTCCTCAATAAACTCCAAATCATTCAGAACTCTGCTGCCCGGATCATCATCCGCACCAAGTCCGCTGACCACATCACCCCCATCCTCTGACCTCATCACCTCCATCCTCTGACCACATCACCCCCATCCTCTGACCATATCACCCCCATCCTCTGACCTCATAACCTCCATCCTCTGACCTCATCACCCCCATCCTCTGACCACATCACCCCCATCCTCTGACCTCATCACCCCCATCCTCTGACCACATCACCCCCATCCTTTGACCTCATCACCTCCATCCTCTGACCACATCACCCCCATCCTCACCCATCTGCATTGGCTACCTGTAAAATACCGGATAGACTTCCAAACCCTCCTGCTCACATTCAAAGCCCTCCACTACCTGAACCCCACCTATCTGGCTGACCTCCTACACCCCCCCCTCTCTCTCTCCTCTCTCTCTCTCTCCTCTCACCTGAACCCCACCTATCTGGCTGACCTCCTACACCTCTCTCCTCTCTCTCTCTCCTCTCTCTCCCTCCACTCCTCCTCTGCTGGCCTGCTAACCGCCCCCACCCCACGCCTATTCACGATGGGAGCTCAGGCTTATAGCTGTTCCCAAACTATGGAACTCTCTCCCCCTTCACACCCGACAGTCTGACACAATCACCACATTCACGTCCCTCCTCAAAACCCACCTGTTCAGGTCAGCCTACTCACTGTAGTGCTACATGTCTCCTGTTTCCCAACATGTTCCCTGTGACAGTCTTTTTGTACGGTCTTAAACCTTTCCTTAGAGTATTTTATGAATTGTAAGGTGTCCTTGGGTGCTTTGAAAGGCGCCTCTAAATAGAATAAATTATTATTATTATTAATTATTATTATTATTATCTGAAACGATGTAATAACTTTTAAAACTTTTTCCAATCACTTGCCCCATGCATTCAGCAGCAGCAGGCCATTCACTTTGATTTTATCCCGTTATGAAATGCCATTCCATTCCAGTGTCTGTTAAATTACAACACAGAGAAAGTTGTCAGTAGTTTAGAGAATAAAATAAAAAAAGGTTAATTTGACTCAAACATATACCTATAGTAAAACCAGAGAAACTGATATTGCTGCAGTGGACTCTTCATTTGTTCAGAGCTGTATATAATAATAATAATAATGGATTACATTTTTTATTTAGAGCGCTTTTACAGGTGCTCAAAGCGCTTTACAATTACATATTACACTTATTAGACATGTAAATGTCATTACTGTGGACATTACCCACAGGAGCAAATGCGGGTAGAGTGTCTTGCACAAGGACACAAGGGCCTGACGCAGCGGTGGCCGAGGCGGGTTGATCGCCCCTTGATCTGATAAACAACGCTCTAACCACTGCGCCAAAACCGCACCGATATATGGATGGGTATGTATGGTCGGCTCACCCTGGTGGCAGTCACAGTGGCCCCAGCCGATGGCTCCGGAGCTCTGCCTGATGAAGCACCAGGGCTGCTCCTCTCGGACCGGGCTCCGGCAGAAGCTGTGGGGGCCCAGGCCTCGGCCCGGGTACTGCCGCATGTAGCCTGGGAAGTCTGTCCATTTCAGGCACGGGGAGCCAGACTCCGTGAGGGAGACTGAGCCGTTATAGTAGCCCAGCTCTGTGAAGCCATGTGCACAGGAGAGAGGAGCTGTACAGAACAGCAGTGAGTCACACATTACCGGAACCACAACAATTATCATTATTAAACATTTACCAAATCTATATGGCTTCATGACTACACATTCTATGGTCCTTTCTCTCATTGAAGAATTTTGTCCCACAAACAGTGGGAACATTTCGGTCAGTCCAGTAACCAGAGGTGCAGAGTAAGATTTAGATTGTGTGTCGTGCACATTAGGGCCTCCTTATGCTAAAAAAAGAAACTAGTTTGCATCACGTTTCTGAGGGGTTGGAGTACCGAAGGCTGTCAAATGATTCTACCTCTGTGTGTCACATGTGCTGAGAACAGATCTGAGTACACATTAGATTAAACTATCCATCCGCTCACTACTGCTTGCTGCTTATTGGCTTTATTTCTGCATTAGGATCCTTTGTTTTTGTCGACATTAGGATCGTCACAGTTTTCACACTTCAGGGATCAGAAGGAGCTTCAGAACTCCTCCTTGGGTTATGGGATCCTGGAGTGATGGTAAAAACCAGTTGTATGAGGCTGGTATACATAGAGTACATGTCAAACATGACCTGCTCATCTGGTGGGCAGATGGAGGTTTAACAAGACAATGAAGAAATGCAGGGAAGACACTTAATAGCAAGCAGAAGCACAGCTAACTGTAAAACTGATCTATAAAACTGCTTCCTGGGCAGACTGTATGAAACTAGTTCACACACACACACACACACACAGACACACACACACACAGACACAACCACAACCGTGATTTATAACTGAAACAGTCTATCCCTCTCTATTGGCACATAGATGCTTGTAGACTGCAACACAGCTGCCAAGCATTACATACTGAACCGAAAACTCATCCATTATCTAGTGGGAGTTTCTGACAGGCATGAAGTCAGCGAGGCTCTGCTTCCATTAGTGGGGGAGCCTCATTGCCATTAGTCATGAAGCATAACCATCAGGTAATCTGCAGGAACTCCACTGCCTTAACTTTGACTCTGAGTTACAGACAGAGGTTTGGTAACAGACTGCTGCTGCTGCTGCTGCTGCTGCTGCTGCTGCTGCTGCTGCTGCTGCTGCTGCTGCTGCTGCTGCTGCTGCTGCTGCTGCTGCTGCTGCTGCCGGAACAGTCAGCTAAAATGATTGTTTTTTTACACACATGCCACGTAGTGACTGAGATAGGAAAACATCAGTTAGGTGTAAATCATGATGCTTTTGGAGAAAAATCACCATGTGTAAGGAGACTCACACATCTCTAAAAACAGGGGAACAATGGAGCTGATCCAGATTTGCTGCGGTCATGACGACGTTACTAAAATGTGGGCTGGCTTTACGTTGAATTCCTGGCAACGTCCCGCCCACGTCCCAACCTATCATCCCCTATCAGAAATGATCCTGTATCAGAAACGATGCACAATGTGTTATGGAAGTAATATGGTCTCTGTTTACATTAGCAACCATCACTTGCAGGTCTCCCTTGAAAAAGAAATCAATGATCTCAATGGGATTCATCTGATTAAATAAAGGCTTGAAATGAAATCACTAACACTCTACTGGAGAGAATATGTGACTTGCTCTATCGAAATCAGTCGCATTGACCCGAAGACACATTTTGAGTTGTATACACTGCTGGAAAGAGGAGATTCCTAGCTTTCTAATGATATCAGGATTGTTTTTGTACTCCAAATATTAAGCGAAATATGTCACATTATAATGACGGTCACCGAGTCATCATTTTGAGAAGAAGGCCTTTAAAGTTTCCTCTTCTCTGGAATCCATCGATCTGATTGATTATTAGCGGCTAATAAATTATCAAAGTAGTACGGAGGGAAAATATTTTCATTTGGATTACTGGTCTGGGGGAAGCTCACGAGTGTGTGTGTGTGTGTGTGTGTGTGTGTGTGTGTGTGTGTGTGTGTGTGTGTGTGTGTGTGTGTGTGTGTGTGTGTGTGTGTGTGTGTGTGTGTGTGTGTGTGTGTGTGTGTGTGTGTGTGTGTGTGTGTGTGTGTGTGTGTGTGTGTGTGTGTGTGTGTAAGTGTTTGTGTATTTTTGCGTTTGTGTTTATTGTGTTTGCTTCCCGGGGAAAACCCTCACGAGAAACACCAGCTGTTGTTATGCCTGCTGTGATGTTAAATTACTCCGTTCTCCGCTTGTATTTATGCCGTTACAAGCTTCAGAGTTGTATTTATCATCTGAATTTGCCGAAATAAGTTTAATATTCTGAAAACCAAGACTTTGTTTATTTGAAATCAGATGAAAACTAACTGTCACAGAACCTGCCGTGTTATCTATGATTACTATACATAATTTGATATACATTCATAATTTCAGCCGGAGGGAGGGGGGGCGGCGCTGCGGAACAGCAGAGTGCGAGTGAGAGGTGCCTGTCTTCTTCCCTTTGAAAGCTCCAAAAATGTATTTATCGTGTGATTTTGGAAATAAAAGTTTCATATTCTGAAAGCCAAGACTTTGTTTAGTTAAAATCAAACAAAACAACCGAACCCCGAAAAGCAATTTTTTTACGTTTTCCACGTTATTTTAAAATTAGCTGTTGCAACTTCCGACTGATTTCGATAGAGCAGGTCACATATGTCTAAAGAAGCCGGATATAAAAGGTACTGTCCTTGTGGTAAACCCGCGAGAGAGAAAGCGTTTGAGCTCCATTCTGTTTCAGAAATAATGCTTGATGTGGTTTGGAACATAATATGGCGTTAATCACGGCAGCGTTTAGCTGAGTTTCTGCTGGTAGACAGTCCTCTCTTCACAGAGCTCACTGCTTGCATGCGTACACTCCAAAGGGGCGTGGTCAGCAGCAGCTCGATTACATTTAAAGTGCCAGACCCAGAATCAGCACTTTAGTAACAGGGCTGAAATAGAGGGGCATGAGGCATGCATGCTACAATGGGTGATCTGTTTGGTGTTTTGAGCAAAACTCTTCAGAGACATGTTTTGTATAGATATAGCCCTATAATATATAGTTCAAATATAGCATAAAAGGTGAGCTTTAAGATGACCCTTACCTGGTCTCTGCACAATATTCAAGTGTCCACCTTCAGTGACCTGCGGGAGAAACACAACATCATGAACAAATATATAGCTCGAAAGAGTTATTAAGCAGCAAACATTAGTATACAGCTGGACTTTGATTTGAGGTTCTGGAGAACCTGGAGACATTGACTTTGCCATAGTTGTATATGTGTTTTAGATCTGACTGTGCCATAGTTTTCTCAACTGTGTCCATGTTAGCAGTGAGGAACACATGTTGTATGTGACTTACAATGAGTCATGAATGCTGCAATCCAAACCAAACACATTTGTTACACATACTGTGCATAAAGATACTGAGCAGGACTGGTTTGAGAGGTTTCTATACGTGTTTGGACATGTCTTGCTGTGAAATTGTCCCGTGTGGATAGGATACCGTGTCTGACCACAGCTGACATGCTCCATGCGTGGCACTGAGTTACTTACAGGGCCAGCTGCTCTGCAGGGGAGGGGCGGTTTCATGAGGTGGTTTATAGAGAACTGTTCTCCCTGTGGAGGTTGCAGCAGCTTCAAGCCACTAGGATCCTAAATAATATTCCTACTCTATTAAAACTATTTTTGATGAACAAAAGGAAGTGGTGTATATCATTTTACTCTTATTATACCTTATGATGACATGTGATACATTTTTAAAGGGGATATAATGCAATTAATAGAGGTCATAGGTTTCAATAGAATATTAAAGGTGGATTATTTCTATAAGCGTGTTATTGCAGTAACAGTTTGGGTGTTTTAACTTCAAAGACTGTGTGGCACTGTCTGTCCCTCACTTGCTGATTGATAAACCAGATGCCCGTCTGGGACATTAGAAAGAATCCCTTTAAAGTAGTTTTCTTTTTGTAATTTAATTGGTGAGGGTCTGGGGGTTTAGAGTTGTAGGTTTAAAGTCAGTTCCTTTGGAACATCTAGTCTAGAGCAACCCTACCAGAAGGAGCTGATTAACAGAATTATCTGAATGATATGATATGAAAACAAATGAGTGTAGACTTTGACCTGCTGATAATATGAAGAAAACAGACCTACCGCCATGTAAAGACTGTCTGCACATTAAATCTGAACTGAAACAAATACTCTAAGCTCCGTGCTGAAACCGCTTCAATCAATGTGAAGCTGTTTCAATTGGTGAAATGTGCAGGAATAAGAACCATGTATGTACCCGTATTACCAAAGAGTGAGACTATTTCTAAAGTTGTACTTGTCCTACACCGTTCACAGTAAACATGTGAACACCCTCACACGCCTTAAGGCTGACAGCCAGTCAACCCCATAATACTCAGACTGCCTGTTAGACCTCTGAAAAGTCTCTGAAAAAACTTTCTCCCCTTTCCTCTGTTACAGTCTACAGTCTAAGTGTAACACACGGGCAGGATAGCCGTCAGCTCATCTGATGAAACCACAGCCAAGTAAAAATAAAACTCTCTGAAACATTTCCATTTGCACAGGCTGTCCAATCTGTAAGACTTGGTGTTGGATAATCAATTTGGTACTTAGTGGGTTATCTGTCGCCACTTTTTAAACGGCCTAACCTAACCCTCGAAAATATACATTTTCGATATTTAGAGAGTCTGAAAAAAACAAAAAAAGTGTGTATTTAGAGAGTCTGTGAAAACAACAAAAAAGGGTCCCATAACCCACAACTAGGTCTACCATCAATGTATTGTGGTGTTCAAAAAACTAAGTTAAAATCATTTGAAAAAAGCATTTAAAAAAAAGCACCCACACTGTTGATCAGACTTGATCCAAGAGTGTTTAGAAACACAGTTAACTAAACAACACTGCACACTACAAGAGTAATCTCACTGAAACTAACATTACAACAGGACAGGCCCTGTAACAGTGGTGTAAAGTAACTAAGTAGATATACTCAAGTAATTCTAAGATACTTGTAGTACCAATCCTTTGCAGCTTATAGAGCTAAATCTGTGCTATAAACCGTGACAGCGGTATATATCTGCTCACCTCACACACAAACAGGGCAAGCAGCGCGTAGACCGGGAGCCAGCCGGGACCCGTGCTCTGGTCCATCCAGCCGGGATCCATGTTCCGGTCCATTCTGCAGGGACCATTTCCTCCACACCTGAACCAACAACGCCCCCGGTAACCTGTCCTCTAATGCTGACAACAAGCTGACACCCTCACTCAAACACTCAGACACACACTGACCGAGCGGAACTGAACAGCAGACAGCACACGCTGGATCTAAAAATGACGAGCTGCTGCGGGGGGCAGCCTCTCTCTCTCTCTCTCTCTCTCTCGCTCTCTCTCTCTCTCTCTCTCTCTCTCTCTCTCTCTCTCTCTCTCTCTCTCTCTCGCACACACGCACACACGCACTCGCATATGCACACGCGCACTAAAACACACACGCAGGATCACAGTGGGTAAGTGATACCAATGTCTCTGCAAATAATCAATTTATATAAGTGGTGACGCCAGAGGTATGACAGTAGGAGTAGCCTATGTGTCTGTTGGCAGATATGTAGTATAGTTATAGATAATATAACACACTATAGTGTTGGAAAGCCCAGCAGTCCTTGATGGGGCTCAAATGAATCAAGGCGTTATTACCACCGCACTTTCTGTTATCTCTTTTTTTATTCCCAAACTTTCCGACCATGTTAAAGGATCATGGGTAAATGTTGCTGCTTCAGGACAAAACCCTGTGCTCACAGTTGGATCCGCTAATATTTACTCTGCATATGTTACACTTATGGATTGTGAAAATCTGACACTTGGGACACAATGGAGGCTCCGGAAACAACAGCAGTGGAAGTCAACATCCTGGCACTGTCACACCGAGCAGAGACTGAGATAAGCAGGGCGAGTCCATGATCTCTGATAGGCCTTGGGACCCTGATTGTTGTTCCTGGCGACCTCTCACAAACACACATTAATCATCTCAAACTGATCGTATCATCAAAACTGTAGTGTGCCTCTTGAGGCTCACAGGCCTCATCTGCTTCTCCACTCAGACGATGGATGTTAAAGATAGTAACACATATTCAGATCCCATGAACAACCGCATTTACTCTGTGTAAATGAAACAAGAGGACATTTGGAGTAAATTTCTACAGCCCTGATATGTTTCTTACACCCTGCAACATGATCAGACAACACTCACAGAGATATCCTGATTTGAGTCCCATTAACACACATGAACTGCATATAATCTGTCCCATCACTCATAGTACGAAGCTGTTGGCCTTTATTTGAGTCATGTTTGCTTGAAAAAGGCTCGTCTTTTGGTTACAACAGAGGTTTGAAATTGTTAATTATTTCAGCACCAGGAGCTGTTCCTTAGCCTCACAGCATTGAGTACTGTACCCGCTCTTCAAATGGGTTTTATATTTAAGGCATTTTGATAAATCAGAACTGACAGCCTGTCTGTAGTTTCCACATGGTCACCACTATACACAGCTCACTGTTCATGCAACGTTACAATTATTTTAACCAAGGACTGGTTTGACATTGTAGTTCAAGTTTTTAAAAACCCGCAATATCTTCAATCCTGGAGACACCCTTCCACTCTGCTGAGATTTATGCTTTATTCTGTAGCCTTTTTTTGAATGAGAAGAGTGTGTGTTTGTGTGTTTGTGTGTGTGGTGTGTGTGTGTGTGTGTGTGTGTGTGTGTGTGTCTGTGTGTGTGTGTGTGTGTGTGTGTGTGTGTGTGTGTGTGTGTGTGTGTGTGTGTGTGTGTGTGTGTGTGTGTGTGTGTGTGTGTGTGTGTGTGTGTGTGTGTGTGTGTGTGTGTGTTAGGAGTTTCCCTGTTTTTGGCAGGAAGTGATAAGCAGGGAGGGAAATGGTTATGTGTGATGATGGCCAGATAACTCCACATCGCGATGACGGTGTTGAGGAGGAACAGTCCGACTTTCCAGTCCGAGGAAAGGACTGATATGGATTGTAATTGTGTTATTTTTAATTCAGTAAACGTTGTTTAGTCTGGCTCGGCACACAGACATTAAGCCTAGCTCTATCAAACTTCACAGTTGTGTGATCACATCCAGGATGTTTGGCCTATTATGAAAAATGTATTAATGAAATAAAAAATTACAATATCAACCCTGAATTTTACTGTCTTCATTTCTGGTTTTCAGCATATTCACAACAACCATTGTTAAGAACTCCAACCCAGAGAAAGAACAGCCTACATGCGGCTTTTGATGAAGATTATGAGAATTTCGGAGGCTTTATGCACCAAACCGATAGGAGAGGAAGACAGTGAGAGCAGTAAATAATACTCTTGTGTGTCAGGAGCTGGGGCGATCATCAAATAACCGAGAGGCGTAAGGTCAATCTGAGTGTGTGATTGGTTTTCATCAAGCCTGATGAAACCAATCATATAAATTCAACTGCCTCAAGGACTTAAAAACTTTGATGACTTTACATTTTTTTATGTGAAACACGGATAAAACTGAAGTTATTATACTCGGCCCGAAGAATCTACGAAACAAACTATCTAAAGATATACTCACTCTTGATGGCATTAATTTGGCCTCCAGTGAGACTGTAAGGAATCTCTGTGTTATATTTGATCAAGATTTATCCTTTAACGCCCACATAAAATCAATTTCAAGGACCGCCTACTTCCATCTATGTAACATTGCAAAAATCAGGCATATCTTGCCTCAAAACGATGAAGAGAAACTAGTCCATGCATTTGTTACTTCAAGGCTGGATTATTGTAACTCCTTATTATCAGGGTGTACCAAGAAGTCAGTCAAGTCACTTCAGCTGATTCAAAATGCTGCAGCTCGTGTACTAACCAGAGTTAGGAAAAGGGACCACATTACTCCTGTTCTGGCTGCCTTACACTGGCTCCCTATAGACAAGTTTACGCGACAAACCACGGGTAGCGCCATAACCCTACACAAATGCACTTCATTTCCGCCGGAAGTCTTTTGCACAGCGTCTGTCGGTGTAAACCGGTGTAAACAGTCAGACGGGCACTGGTGTAAACACAGCGATTTCGATGCTAACAGTGATGCTAGCTTGGGAACACGATTCTACTTCTTTGACTGGAGATGGCGTTACTCTCCCCCACCCGAATTCAGTGCAAAACTGGGAGGATAACATGACGACGTGGCCCAGCATAACGTACAGCAAAATTTGCTCCTACTTCGTTCAATCCATGGCAATAGATGGAAAAGCAATGGACAGTCTGAAGGCATATCATAAGGCTGCGCACATTCTACTTTGCCCACATGCTCCCGAAAATTGTTGACGATTTTGTTGAGGGAAGGTTACAGTTCTGCAGTAAATATCTCAGCATTTTAAAACCAAAATAAACTGCCTTATTTAGGTCATGCCCACAGGAGCCAACAGTTGTCTGTTGTTTACATTATGCACAATTTACATGATCTCTTTATGCTGTGCAATATATCATATGTGCCTGTACTGTTTGAGTGAAAATAAAGTTTGATGTAATTTAATTTCATTATTGCACTGTTATTGCATTATTGCATTTCATATGTTCCTTAGAGTGCTACAATTTCTTTTAACACAGTTCATCATTCATATTAAGCTCATACTGTACATAAATAACACTGAATTAATTAATTGTTTAGAGGAAACTAAAGAAATGGCTTCAACAAGAAAGATCACATGTTTAATCCTAACAGGTATTACAAATTAAAATATAAAAGCAGCCCACACAATTACATCACTATGAAAATATTCATATATAATATTAAAAAATACAATGCATGCAGTATTTGTTGTGTTTATCTGTATTTAATGAACAACATGGCTGGGTGCTGGGTGCTGGTTTGTGGTCGTAGCACTCTCTATCTAACCACTCGTTCAGGTGCTTTCTCGAGTGATTGCAACCAACTACCGCACACGTAGTTCCCGAACCACTTTTCTTCATGTTGTAATTGTTATATCCTCTTTGTCTCTGCGATATCAGTGCTTTGTCGGCACAACGGAGCTAGCTAGCAAAACAAACCCAGTCCGCCAAAACGGAAGTGCATTGCATCGAAGGGAGGAGTTCAGGATGTAGAGCGGAAACGGCTCAATAACTTGTGTATAGAACACAGGATAGAATTTAAAATTCTTCTTCTCGCCTACAAAGCCCTTAATGGGCAGGCGCCATCTTAAAGAGCTCATTTTACCCTACTGTCCTACTAGAGCAGTGGTTCTCAAACATTTCTGTCAGGCCCCCCCTTTGGAGAAAAAAAAAGTTGGGCCCCCCCAACACAAATAGTCACGTAATGAGCCAAGTTAACATTTTTATTAAAATACATCAATATGAATGTGAGCATTCCTTTGCTAGAACAGTGATAATAAAACAATGCTCCATAAGTCTGTGTGGTCAAGGGTCAAACAAATAAATACATAATACAATTGTGCAATCCCTTTGCTAGAACAATAATTTATAAGATCTTTTTTTAATATTGAAGTTAAAAGCATCAATCTGGTGCACTTTGAGAGCAACATTAAGAGATCTATGGATACATCTCTCAACACCCATATGAAACAGAACTGTAAACAGATTTATTTCTTTATGGATATTTTACACACATAGACTATACTTGGGCGGGCCGCCCAGGTATATTAACGGCCACCCAAGTATATTTCGCGACCCATTTATTATTTTTTTTTTTTAAATTATATATATATTTTTTATTCGTCTGTGACCACGACGCCATCTGCGATCGATTAACTTGTGGACAATGATCCCTCGCTCTACGCCTCCCGTACCCAGTCCCGGACTGGCCATCGGGAAGACTGGGGGGTTTCCCGATGGCCTGGCCTGTTAAGTGGTCTGCCTCACACAGGGTGACTGGCTGTCTACATGATGTAGCCTACCTGCATGGCTACTGTCATACTGTTTTGTCAGAGCTTGAGAAATGCAATTCACATCTGGCTCCAGTCCAGCAGGTGGAGACAGGGAGCCTAGGGTGTGATTCCACTGAGAATGTGGCTCAAAGGAAGAGTGTGAGCTTCCTAATTAAGGAGCTAAATGCAACACACCTGGGAACACACTCTCATGCAGAGGACAAACAGTTCCCTGTGAGAGAGGAGAAGAGACTCAAGGATTCAACCAAGATGCTGCTGGTGAATATTTGCAAATGTTTAATCTGTTTGATTTGATGTATTATTATTTCTAGTGCTGAGGAAAGAAGCAAAAATGTAAGATGCTGAAATATAATTTACTTTGTTGAAATGCATTTATTTTTGATTAAATGTTACATTTAATTGTAAATTAAGAAATGAAAGTGCTTGTTAAAAGATGCCATGTTTTTAGTTGAAAATGTTTATGTACCTAACGTGAACGAAATTAATGTTTTGTGTTAAAGGTTTTCAACCTGAATGAGCATCAAGAGGCCAACAAGAGGCCATTAAAGCAATAAGGAATCTACCACACTCAAATAAAGAGAAAAAATATTCAAATTTGAGTTGTGTCCTTCTGGAGTGAATCAAGCCATTTCCGAGATTAGGCAGGAGTCAATAAAACCAACCAAATCACAACTTGACAGTTGAAAACCAATGCCAAGCAATTAGGACTAAAGGACCAAGAGCCTGGAAAAGTTGTAATAAACCAAACTGTCTGCAGTAACCACACACCTCAACAAAATGGCGGAGGAAGCCTATGGGAAGAGTGTCAAGCAGCTCAAGCAGGAGAGGACAATGGCTAAAGGTGCATTCACAAAAGTAGCTAACTTTCTTAGCAGAGGAGCTGGAAGCATGACTGAAACCGATCTTCGGGAGGAATTCAAGAAGCTCACTTTGATGGGAAGAAATGTCAGTGAAGCAAATGATGACTTTCGGAGTGGCCTACTCGCAGACATGGAAGCCAGCACTTCTGAAGAGGTGGAAGAAGAGCTTAGCGAGCAGCAAGACGCTGACATAGAGAAAACTATCAATGAAAGTGAAATCAGAATGAATGAAGTGAGAATAACTGTTCAAAGAAACCTGTGGTCTCGTTATGGGCAAAAGGAGTTGGAAACCTTAATCCAGGAAGCAGAAACGGCTTGTGATGATGCTGCTGAAACATCTGTATCTGCACTCAATCGGGATGGTTATGAGATGCAGTTGGGTTTCATGGAGAAGCTGGTCAAGGAAGCTAGTAAAAGCCTAGCATCTTGGGAACTGTGGATTCCAGAGACTGAAAAAGCTCATCGAGAAGGCAGAGTCAAGGACTTAAAGTCAATGAATAACAAGCTTGAAGCAAGGAGAGCAGAGTTTGTGTTTGCACAAAGAAATTCAGAAGAAGAAAAGAGTGCATATCTGCTGACTTTAACGGCTGCTTCATCAACCCCACATGCAGTAAACACCACTCCCTTGGTGAGAATTAAACCAATTAGTCTGCCTAAATTTCATGGCTGTAAAAGAGATTTCCACAGATGGAGGAGAGACTGGGAAAGCCTGCAAAGACAGGGAGAACCAACAGGCTCGAGTGAAGTCAAAAAGATTCAGCTTTTGGACAGCATGGATGAGAAAATCTCAAGAAACCTCAGAATTTCAACGTACAATACAGCAGAGAACATCTTTAGAGTGCTTGAAAATAGATATGGGAATAAGTCTACAATTGCAATAAAAATAATTGAAGATCTTGAGAAAATTCCTGTTTTTAAGAGCAGATCAACCAAGAAGAGTCATCGACTTAATCCTAACTGTGGATAAAGCACTGGCAGACCTAACATAGCTTGGAAGGACAGATGCCATCAAGAACCCACTGGTCACTAGGTCCATAGAGAGCAAGCTGCCGGACCCTGTGAAGAAGGATTGGCTCGTCTTCATGGTAAATCCCAGCAATAGAGTAACCCCTCAGAACCATTTTGACAGTCTCCTCGAGTTTCTGAAGATATCTTGGAAAAACTGGAGCAGCTTGGAATAATGGAAAAGTCAGAGAAACCGGAAAGGAAGTTTGAAAGAAAATATTCCTCAACACATTCCACCAGCAGAAACGGATGTTGTATTGTCTGTGGAGAAGAAAGACATGAAGAGAAACTATTCTTTTGCAAGCAGTTCAAGAGCCTAAATCTGGTCGAAAAGTTAGATTTTGTGAAGAGACTGGGAGCTTGTAAGAAGTGTTTAAGATGTCATGAAGAAGGAAATGAATGTGAAAACATCTACCTTTGCAGGAAAATAGAATGCAAGAAGGGGAGCTCTTCAGACCACCAATTTTTTCTCTGTCCTAAAGGAGAGTACAGAGAACGTGAGCTGAACAAAGGTGGGAAAGACTCGAAGAAAAGAACCAAACTCACAGAAGAGCAAGTGAAATGTATTGCTGAACTCTCTCCCGAAATGGCAGAAAAATGCAAGAAAGCCTTTACCAATATGACCGCAATAACAAACTGCAATGAAAAGGACCGGTCTGTGCTGATGGAAGGAAATAGACATGACGAGATACCAGTTATCATGATGTTGCTGCAAATTCAGGTCAGAAAGTTGGAACCCTGATAGATTTAGCATCAGACACCAACTACATAACCCACAGAGCCGCCAACCGGTTAAACCTGGAAAGTGAAAAAATCACATTGGTTGTCCATGGAGTTGGAGGAATGCCAATGAGGGTGAACAGCAGAATATATTTCCTCAGAGTTAGAGTCAAGACACCCAGAGGTACAGAAAAAGCGCACCAACTTGTTTGTTATGGCTTCAATGAAATAGCCAACGTGCAAAGAGTCATCGAACCTGAACAGTTGAAGAAGTTCTTTCCAAAAGTCAAACTTGAGGATTTAAAAAGACCAGAAAACATTGAGCTACTTATCAGCCACCGAGAAGGTAGACTGGTCCCACAGAGGGTGAAGATTGTCGGAGACCTCGTTTTGTGGGACAGCCCACTGGGTAAAACTGTGGCTGGAGCTCACCCTGATCTCTTTGATGAAGTGGAGATGACAAAACGTAAGTCTGAAACACACTTTGCTTGCTCCATGCGTATGGCCGCAGTGAAATACGAGGAAATAGTCGGAGCTTAAGAGATTCAGGCTGAAACAAAAAGCACAGTTGTTGACAGAGTTTCTGGATTGGTGGAAGTGGGACAGTATTGGAGAAGCCTGTGAACCAAAATGTGGAGGATGTCGATGTGGTCATTGTCAGCCTGGAGGAAAGGAAATGACATTAATTGAGGAAAAAGAGCTGGAAATCATAAAACAAGGCCTTACCTATGTTACAGCTGATACCCACAGTAGTGCTCCACACTGGGATACAAAGTACCCTTGGATCGAGGACCCAATCTCTCTTCCCAACAACAGGACTGCAGTGGAAGCAACTTTTCTGAGGACAGAAAAACAACTCAAGAGGGAGCCAGATTGTCAAGCTGCCTACAAGGCACAGGTACATGAAATGGTGGAAAGAGGAGCGACCCCTGCTGATCTCAATGAGGAATCTGAGTGGCAGAAAGGACCTTCCTTTCTGAAAATGCCAGTGGAGGAGTGGCCAAAGAAGTCAGCCAAGGAGGTTGCGGCAAATGCAAAAGAGGGCATCAATAAAATCTGAAGGAAAACATTCACAGCAGCACTCACCAGAGCTCAGGCAAAGATGAAGCATCCTGATGGTAAAGAACCTGTAACCCTTATAAAACCCTCTGAGGGTGAGAAAGAGACTCGAACCCGAAGAATACCAGCTGGCTCAGTTATAGGGTAACTGATTGATGTGAAGAAATTCAGCAGATTGGATAAAGTGGTCAGAGTTGTTGCCTGGCTGCTGAGAGCTGCTAAGGAGTGGAAGAGGAGGACGATGAACCCAACTCCCCACAGGTCAAAGTGGGAGGTAATTCCTTCAAAAGAAGAGAGAGAGTTGAGAACTAAGAGAACTGTGCTCTCTGTATGGGGCATTGTCTTCTGCTGTATGGCATCCAGAGCAATACATGTAGATGTTGTTGGAGACCAGTCAGCTGAAGGCTTCCTACTGGCCTACAAAAGATTTACTGCATTGAGGCGACATCCGAAGAAAATATGGTCGGAACCCGGAAGCAACTTTGTAGGAGCCAGACCTGCCCTGAAGGAGCTCTACATGTTTCTGGGCTGCTTAGGAAAATCTGAGCTGGAGGATGAAGCTACCAAACATGGAACAGGGTGGAGCTGGACAATTCATCCTGCAGACTCACCTTACAGGAATGGAGCTGCTGAAGCAGCTGTTTGTGTCGTGAAAAGGGCCCTCAACAACCTTGGAGGAGATGGAACCTTCACATGGGGAGAATTTCAAACATGGCAGCTAACTTGGCCAACGAGAGACCGATCGATGCCAGGATTCAAAGCAGGGAGGACTGCGTAGGGTACATCTGCCCAAACTCACTTTTGCTTGGAAGGTCTGGACCAAAAGGAGACCCTGGGAGCTTTGCATTTGAAAGCTATCCCTACAAAAGATTAAGGGAAATCCAAGCCGAAGTAGACAAATTCTGGAGGAAGTGGAGTCAGTTGGCAGGACCCAATCTGTTTGTAAGAAATTAGTGGCACACAAGGGAGCGGAATGTGGCTGTAGATGTTGTTTTGGGTGGTCTCAAACGGTTTGGTCACCATTTATGTAAACACATATTTCCATTTGAGGGTGTCAGTGTTTTTTCATATTGGATATGTTATTGGTTATGGCCCTGATTTTATGAATATTGAAATGTATACAGTTCCGTTTCATATAGGTGTTCCCATATATCTCTCTTTATTTTCCCCTCAAAATGCACGAGATTGATGCATTTAACTCCAACATTTAAAAAAAATCTTATCTGGGGAGCATGCCCCTGGACCCCCCCAGACGATTATAGGTCCACCCCCCACTTAAAATCACATGGATAGGTTCCTAAATAAATTTACCATTTATAAAAAAAAAAAAAAATGGTAACCCATGTTCATATGTTTATTGGTGGGTAGTATTTTACAAACTATAGGGCTCTCACTATGGGCCCTGCCTGTACCTGTTCGCTCTGCCATCGTGTGAAGGGTCTGCTAACAAGCGACCAACAGAAAGGTTTATGTTAATGTTGTTAGTGTAGATTAACATTAACATGCTTATTGTAGTTGTAAGTGCACTGCCATGCGCCCTGCAGCACCATGGAGCATATGTGTGGGCTGGACCTGTATTTTACAGGAAAGGAGTGAGCAGAGGGTCGAGTTGTCGATTCTTGTTCCGTTTTCTGTGACTATGTGTCCCAGACTTTGAGTTGCGCACGCTACTAAAGAGACGCACTACCATGGAAACCAAACAATGGTGTAGCTGTATTAAAGTCTGAGTGGAAACAGTCCTGAGTAAATCTGATTGTGTCAGAAATCGGGAGAAATATAACCCCGGGAGAAAACCGGGAGAGGGCAGTGAAATCGGGAGTGTCCCGAGAAAATCGTGAGGGTTGGCAAGTGTGACACCGCCACCCCCCCTCCCAAGTATATTTCAAATCTGTGGGAAACACTGCGTGTGCCTCAGAAATAATTGTTTACATTAATCTTGACCAAACGTTCGTTTGAGACCCACTGAGATAACTTAGACTAAAGTGAACTATCTAAACACTGAGAGTCCTGTAGTTCACTGAGCCTCTCAGTCTGACAGGAGAGGACTCTCCTCCACCTTGTTGTTGAAAAAGGTCCTTATATCCGTTAGCGTAGCTCGCTAGCACCAGAAGCTAACAACGATCTCCGGTACCGGTGCGCTCTCTCTCTCTCGCGCACGCACACAAAATGGCTCGTTCCACACACACACAGAGCCGAGCTTTAATGAAACACAGAGACTGTTGGAGATTTGGAGGATGTTTAAAACCAACCTCGTCTCCGCGTGTCAATTGATAAGCTGGGTAAATTCGTAAAAAGGAAGGGATTAAGAAACACCAGAATGCAAGTGAAACAATAATCTTGTTTTAATGATACAAGGTAACAATACAAATACATCATCGAATCACGAAGCACTCTGCAGAGTACTCCGGGCTCAGGTTCTACCACGTGTGAGACAGGTCTCAGGAACGGCCGGTCAAAAACAAGAGCGCGAACCAAAGGAAAACACAGGCTTTCATACTAAAACACAGGAGGAGGTGTGTGCGTGCTTTCCCCCAGAGGTCATCTTATTGGGAGAGACCAACACATGGCCTGTCGCACCCAATCAGTGCGACACAGCAGAAGAAACCCGGAAACAAAAAGTCTCTTTCAGTTTGACGAAGTGGTGTCTGGTACGAAACTGCTCTAAACAACAAGTTTCCTTATCTTATTTCACATCTTGTAGCCAGCACACACACATCCCCTTTATGGCCCTTTGTCCCTGAGTCCATCTTTCCCCCCCTCAGGTTACCACACACAAGTTAAAAGTATGTTTTAATGAAAAAGTTGTTATAGTTGGCTAAATATACGTAATACATGTAAATCACTTTCATATCAATAATAACGAAGAACACATTACCTATGCTCTTAAGCAGTATTAGAGATGTTTTTCAAATAGTCAAACTTCACACAGGCCTAATATAGAGAACACACTCATTTGTCCTACACCCCTTCCCGCCATTTGAGATATTGTTAAATATGTTCTTTATTCTCGCATCCAGGAGAGAAGCTTTAAAATGAGACTAAATGGAGTCTCTGAAAAGATTCAAATGGGATACTTTAATTAAAAAAGGCGCGGTAGTGTTACAGACAGAATATTGTTCCGGCAGAAAACAGCTGTGATCTGGTTCTCCTGAGCAAGAAGAAGACAGCGGATCTCTCCTCCGGCGCTGCTATATATATCCTCTGCTGGCTCCTCCCCGCCAGCCGGCTCACCTCGTCTCCAATGTCCGTTATTGCATTTAAACAGAGGATAGGTTCTTTTCACATTCAATATATGCTTAACACGCCGTTTCTCCTCATATTCTCTTTCATCACTTTTCATTTAACACATTCTAAACGGAGTAATCAATACTCTAAACGATACTTCTCGGCTCGTTTGGTTTCCGGTCATTCCGGATGTTGCCACATGCTACTCTCGTCTGTAAACAATAATGTATTCAAATAAACTGTACTTTCATTTAATATTCAACATGGTAGTATCTCGACATCTATCGTTGTAGTGTTAAATCAGTAGGTTTCGGTTTTCACCACACCAAGTCATTTCGCTTCTCAATTCACCTATTCAGGAAATCGTATATTAGCCACATGCTACATGCTAACCGTAGATGAAGGATTTTCAGAATAAAAGCTTAACTGCTTGTGCACAAGAATTTCTGGTTTTTCAGTATAAAAGAGCGTTTAAACTGACGGTATGTTTAAGCTACATTATACCATCAAAACATTGATTTTAATTTCTAACACTATTGTTCACATCTTTACTTCAAATAAAAGGTTTCACATTGTATATTTCCAGCTTCCTTTACACATACTGTTATTATTAATACAAAGTAATTAACCACACACATCTATTGAAAACAAGTAGATTTCCCTGATAATTGACATGCTGAAAATCTTAGGAAGAATGTCCCCTCCCCCAGCTCTCTCGTCCCTATCATAAAAGCTGCTTCCATTTCATATAGAGTAATAAAACATGTTTAAGCTAATTTCTCCACAATGTTTGTAGCCATTTAGTACCCGCACAAGAAAGAATAAAAACAGAGGTATAGTTGAACAGTAATCATGCAGCACATATATTTACTGCAATGAAAACACACACATTTGCCCTAAGCATGTGTAACGCACCCTCTTCTTTTATGAGGGAAACATTCCAGAGTTTTGGAGCTATCCCCAAATTAGGAAATCTCCTGCTTGCATCCCTCTCTAAACACAAAGACTTCACCTCAATATATTGGGGAGGGAAAATATACTTTGTCCCTTTAAAATTTAACACACATGAATATATATAAGGTGACATTAAAATGAATATACCAGATTTAACTTTCCTGCCATAACACGTTACTTTAATACTTCAAATAATTCAACTTAATCCTTCAAGACCCAGACGTCAACCAACAACACAGTACTGTACTTTAGCATATTATTTTCGAATCAATAATTTAAAAATTTTTTTTTTTTTTTTTTTAATAACCATTTTTCCTCCTGGTCTCTCGCGCCCCCCTGTCATGCCCCCCACTTTGAGATACACTGTACTATGGCATTGCGTTCCAAGAATGCTGGGTTGTTGGTTGTTCCAAGAGTCTCTAAAAGTGTAATGGGAGCCAGAGCCTTTTCTTATTAAGCTCCTCTTTTGTGTACACCCCTTCCCGCCAGGGCTGTGGAATCAGCTTCCAGTTTGTGTTCGGGCTGCAGACAGCCTATCCGTTTTTTAAAGCCTCACTGTAAGAAACGTACCGTGAAATTCCCAGTATGTAACTGGCAGCAATTGACAAACTGTAAAATTAATTACAGTAAGTAACGTGTCAATTGCTGCCAGTTACATACTGTAAAGGTAATCACAGTATTTACACGTTTTTATTTAGAGTAACAGTGTAAAATGAGAAACAATAATTTCACAGTACGGTATTTGTGTTTACGGTAATAGTGTTTTAACTGTAAAATGAAACACATTAATATGTCAAATTACTTTATTTTTTGATTCAGCAGTAGTGTTATAGCTGTAAAATAAAACACAGTAATTTCCAAGTATTATATTTATGTTTAAGGTAATGGTATTTGAACTATAAAATAAAACTGCCATTTAAAAAGTACTGTATTTTTGTTCACGGTAATAGTGTTTCAACTGTAAAATAGAAACTTTAATGCTATTTTAAGTTACAGTATCATTATTGTAAGTGTGAAACAATTTCTTCATTATAGTATACTTCATGTCATGTGTTTCAGTCGGGCTTTAGACCTAACCACAGCACTGAGACTTCACTTGTTAAGGTCTTAAATGATATCCATTTAAACACAGACAGTGGCAGAATATCGTTTTAGTATTATTAGATCTCAGTGCTGTCTTTGATACTGTTGACCACAACATATTACTAGACAGTCTAGAAAACTGGGTGGGATTTTCAGCAACAGCTCTAAATTGGTTTAGTACCTACTTAAAGGACAGAACAAACGTTGTCTCAATAGGCAACTACACATCAACTTTGACAAATATGTCATGCACGGTTACTCAAGGCTCCATCTTAGGACCTTTGCTTTTTAATATTTATATGCTACCTCTGGCTGAAATTATTAAAGAGCGATCTAAGCCATCACATCTATGCAGACAACATCCAGATTTATTTTAAAATCACACCAGGGGACTGTTCTCCGATTAAAACACTGAGCAAGTGCATTGAGCACATCACTGACTCGATGACTCAGAACTTTCTCCAATTGAACAAACAAAAAACTGAGATCATTGTTTTTGGAACAAAGAAGGACCAATTTAAAAGTAATCGCAGAGCTTCAGTCGGCAGACTACAAAACCACTAATAGAGCCAGAAATCTAGGTGTAGTGATGGACTCAGACCTGAATTTCAACAGCCACATTACAACAGTCATTAGGTCTGCTTATTATCACCTGGGCCCAGGAGTTCAAAACTTTTAATCTCAATCAGATCCGATCCGATTTTGAAATCCCATTTTTTGTGATCCAGGATCAGACAAGTCAGCCAGATTTTGTCCCTGGAGTTCAAAGCAATTCAGGATAGGATCAGCCTGATCCAGATTACGATTTTTCAAGATGACTAGATCCTGAATATCAGTGCTTTAATCCTACCGATCGCCATCTAGTGGACATGAAAAATAATACAAGGAAGACAAGAGACCACATTGCAGACATCTATAATGTTTAATTATATTTTTTTATTTGAAAGGTGATCACAGATGATGGACTTTTTTTTTGTTGAAGATATTTTTACTTTAATCTAAATTACATTTGTGATTGACAATCTTTGCTGTGATACTTTTATGAGCATAAACATTTATGTCATCAACATTTGGTTGAAAACAAAATAGGCCACCACAAACGTGAGCAAAAATGGAAAAAATAAAATGTATTTCCCATGAAAGCTAAAAATTGTGTATTATTTCAGTTAACAAACTTTGCCATCTTATTTAAATTGAAACATATTTTAAAATAAATTGTACAGTACATTTTGCTCTGGTAATCCACTGGAAATCCACCCCTTTGGTGGGATCAGGATAATCCAGTTTTTTGGGATCAAACTGATCCCAATCCTGTGTTGTCGGTTTGAACTACCCATTTTGAAGATTTGATCCAGATTAAAGCTTGGATTGGATTTCCTGATCTGATCGGATATGAAAGTGATCCTAATCCTGTTTTTTGGTTTTGAACTCCCCAAAATCCAAATCTGATCTGATCAGATAGGGATTAAAAGTTTGAATTCCTGGGCTCTGAAGATTATATCGAGGATTAAAAAACTAATGTCACAACAGGACTTAGAAAAGCTTGTCCATGCTTTTATTTTCAGCAGACTCGACTACTGCAATAGTGTATTCACAGGTCTCACTAAAAAATCTATCAGAAAGCTGCAGCTGATTCAGAAAGCTGCTGCTCGAGTCCTCACTAACACTAAAAGAGTGGATCACATCAGTCCGGTTCTGAAATCTCTACATTGGCTTCCAGTCGGCCAAATAATTGATTTTAAAGTACTATTGCTAGTTTTTAAATCATTACATGGTTTAGGACCAAAGTATATTGTTGAACTCCTACATAATTAAGAGCCATCAAGGTGCCTCAGGTCTTCTGGGACGGATCTGCTATCGGTTCCGAGAGTAACAACAAAACATGGAGAGGCAGCTTTTAGCTGTTATGCCCCGACACTCTGGAACAAACTACCCAAATCATGCACGTCCGCAGAAACGCTTACTATTTTTAAATCGAGACTAAAAACATATCTCTTTGCCGCTGCTTTTAATTGAGATGATCATATTCAAACTACAGTATGCCTTTTAAACATGTATTGTATACCTGTGGTGTTTATTTTTATTATTTTATTGTCTTTGCTTTGTAATGCCTGTTTTAAAATGCCATTATATAATGTGTTTTTACTGTATTTATTCCTAAAAAGTATTTTAATTTGTTTTGTAAAGCACTTTGAATTGTCGGGTACAGAAAAGTGCTATATAAATAAACTTGCCTTGCCCTGCTGGTAATTTACAGATTAAAGCACACCAATAACTGCAGGGACACAGCAAACAATACATTTTAACAATTTATTCTTAATTGTTGAACGGTATCAAGAACACGTATTTTCTTGGGCTAAATGGGAGAGCATACCATGGCTATCACAAATGTAGTCTTCCATTGCATATCCCATTTACAATTATCTTCCATGTCTTATAAACTGTGCTTAACTGACCAACACCTGTAATTCCTACACTTATTGCATATTTCCATCCATAAAACAATGGATATTAATATCCAAAAACATGGAGATTGCATTTTTAAAACAGTGGCGATAACAAATCAACACAAAACGTATGAAGCCATTTCTTCTGCCAAGCCATTTTAGAGACGTGCTATAGTTGAAAAGGCACTGTTTGGCAAATACATTATCACTATTCTTACATAATACAGAATATTTTAAAACACTTTGAATACAAACAACCAAATGCAAAAATGGTGGCAACCAATTCCCTGAAATCCACTCATCTAACAAAACATTGGGTTTTTAAAAGTGTTTTCCCTTTTACATACAATCCATATGCACAGAGAGCTCACCTTATTCCACGGTTGAACTAAAGTGAGCAGCAAAGGTCTATGGCTCCTTTCCTCAAGCAGATTCCTGAAAAATAAAGAATCATAGTAAATAAGAAATTAAGTAGATTAAGTGTAAAAAGGACAGGGATTTGGGGATATGTTTTGACCTGTGGTAGATCAATGACCCACATGTATTGTATTTAGTAGTGTGGAGGCAATCTGGCATTAATGGGGTGGAGTCATGGAGTTGAGAAAGAAAATACAAAATAATAAGCCTGTACCCACAATCATAAGCTACGCTACACAGAATGGGGATAGGAGATGCACGTTATGAATAAAATGTAACACTTTGTGTTGCAGATGAGCATGGAAGAACTGTTAGTTTCTGATAATTTAAATTTTAGACAATAAAGTAGCATTTTATTTATTTATTTTTAATGCACGTAGGTGTACAGTAGGCTTTCTCCAGTAAGCTGCTTTCTTAACCGTCATGTAAACAAGTTAGAATGATCCTGCAGAACGTCGATTTCTCTGCCATCTATACGCGTAACTGGGTTTCTTGTCCGCTTTTTAACACTAGAACCGCCAACGGGTAAATTTTACCCGCAGCTGTTTTTTGATTGTATGTAACTTTTGTTCAATAACATATTACAGTCTCTCAGTCCGTGACTTTTCCTGAAAGTGTGTTATGTAGCACCCTCTGTTGTTAACAATTGTCAATATGAAGTCAGATTGAAAAAATCGCCAACAAACATGCCATTTATACCTATATCCGCCAGCGGGTAATATTTACCTCATAGAAAATGTAGCGTAAACATGACGTGTTGCTATAGCAACGCCTTTTGTCTACTGCGGTTCCTTATAGATAGAGAGATAGATTGAGAGAGAGAGATAGATAGATAGATAGATATATTGATAGATGGATAGAGAGAGAGAGATAGACGGATAGATAGTTATAGATAGTGTAACATCTTGGAGAATACAAGATCTTGGATGACTGAGCTCACGTTGAGGACGTAATGCATGTGTGCAGGTTACGTGCCGGTTGAAGAAAGATGGACACTCGGAATGAGAGAAGTAGTCCGCGTCATCTATTTATGTAGACAATTATATGTTCATAGAACAGAACATTACAGATATATCGATAGAGAGAGATAGAGAGATTTGTACCTAAACCAAAGACAAGTCTAACACCAAGCGTTTAAATCAGCACTCTTACCGATATTTTAAACTTCATGCTATCTGCACAACCTATATCATATGAAAAGCTAAGAGTCCACAGATTCTATTGGTATAAGTTTCATCCCTGTGCGATCAAAACTCACTGTTCTGTATGATAAATAAAAGAACATTGTACCTTGAAAATCTATAGCGGGTACATTTTACCCGTTGGCGGTTTTAGGTATACAGCGACCTCTGGCGGTCCTAGTGTTAACACTGCAGACGGAGAAATCACAGCAGAGGGCCTGCAAGGACATCATATTACACGTAGCGACTTGTACTCATATTTAAAACGTATCTGGCCAAAGCCTGTAGAAGTCTAAATAAGTCAATATCCACTGCTGAATTGGATATTGGATTATTAGTCAAATTCACACAATGTTGTGAGGAGGAGCTCTGCTTTGCCTGCCTATCCTCATCTCACTGCCGTCAGTCCACTCCGACTGACACACACAATATGGCCTTTTCTGATACTATATATCCCATTGAATCCTGTGCTGTTAGACAGGATACTTTTTGAAGAAGAAATACAACTTTAAAATCAGTTACATTAACCATAACCTTTTTCCATTCTCAACTGCAACACAACATATAATCACAACACAAAGTATATTATTCAAGGTTATAATAGTTTTGCATTTTAATTCGTTTTTATTTTTATTTTAAGTTTTTTCAATGTCATTTTAGTTTAGTGTTAGTTTTCAGAGTGTGTTTGCTAGTGTTAGTTTAGTTTCAATTTTTCGGAAAGGTTTATTTTTTGTTTGTTTTTGTTAGGGCCAGGTATAATGTCTCAGAAGTATGTAGCTACATACATGTTGGAGAACTGTGTCGGGATGGCCATAATGTTTAAACCTTTTGATTTGAATCAACTTAAGTCCTCTTTCACTACCACACTCAGAAGAAAACGACCCCAGTTGGTTAACATTAGAGCCGAACAGCTGTTCTTATAATTAGTTCTTAACCAGGCAATATAGTTTCAGTTTAGTTTTAGTTTTTCTTAAAGGATGTCGTTTTTATTTAGTTTCAGTTTAAGAGTGATTTTTCCCCCCCACTTATCTTGCTCAACTCCAGCAATAACTTCACCCAGAAGGCCAGATTGCCTTCACACCACTAATAGGCACATATGGGTCACTTTTTGTGACTTGTGACTGGAGGGCAGAAAACATCACCAACCCCTGTGTCTGGGCACAGGTCAAAACATATTACCAAGCCCTGCTGCTATGAAGTTTAAAACATAAATTAGCAACAACAACCAAAAAATCACTCTCCTCTCGTGCCATTCTGCCATACAGTATAATAATCAGTGGTAAGCCGTGACTTGTATACCTAGGCCCTCTGACCCGCAACCCTTCCCTTAAAAAAAGAAAGAAAAATAGTTATTACATCACAGCGTATACTTCAGCGGAATATCAAAACAACGGCCCGCGGTGCAAAACGCATCAATGAAAGCGACCCTCTACCACACAAGACAACACCTGTAAATAACCCTATTTGTGTTCTTTGAAATTAAAAAAGGATATTGCATTGTGTTTGTTGCTTTCGTTGCAGTTGTATGTCTTAAGTGTAATTTGGCATGCTTTTATTTTGAAGGCAAGTTTACGCTGTTGACAGGAAGTTGTTGTTGCTATGGAAACAAGAAAAGCTTCACATCGGGCGGAATTTGTCATAAAGTCCGCGATAATAAAACCCATTCATTTACAGGGAAGATATGATTGGTCAATTATACCGTCATTTGACATTACTCTCTCGTTCAGTTAGTATAGCGGGCCCTCTGTGAATTTACAGCAGGACCACCAATCAGCTCCTGTCTTCACAGTAACTCGCAGAGATGGCTCAAGGAGCTTCTTTCATTTAACCCTTCACATTCAAACAGAAACTAAATAGGCAGATTCGAAAGATTTATTTCTTTGGAAATGTTATTTTAAATACAATTAAATCAAGTTATTTTAGATAAAACTAATCAAAAATAAAAATGTTAATGTTTTTAAATATTATTTTGTAGAATATCTTAGGCCAATATTATCAGGCCCGACGGCTCGCCACTGATAATAGTATTGTACACTACAGTGAACATGTGCCTGCAGACATGCCGATAGTTTGAGTTTTAATTGTTTACATTTTAAATATCTCCCTGTGAGACTACACCAATGCAATAAAGGTGAATGGAGTTTAATTATTGCTTCCAATGCAATTAGAATTTTGTAAATTCAGACCTCACTCAATAATTCGCATAAGAACCATTTCTTCAGTAGAAAGTAGTTCCAATGAAAACTGTCTCAACTATGTTCTGGATGGATAATTCCATATTATCAGGAACACAGTGAGCAGGTTGAAGATATATTAATGAGACCAATATCTCAAAACTTGGACAAATAAACACCAAATCTATCTTCATATAGAAATACCACGAGGGGCAACTCTTTAAAGGCCACGTTATTAACAGAACCTCTCCTCCATCTAGTTCTGCCAGTCAAACTCTGTGAAGTCTCTGATAAAGGAAATTACGCGTAATTCATATCGGACGTCTTTCGCTTTACAGTTCTTCCTGTTTTCCGGCTTGTCTGGGCCTTTGCACTACACTTGCTGGAGTCAGGATTGATCCTAACAAGGAACCTAATAAAAAAAAATGTAAGTAAATATTTAGAATCACCTGGCCGGTTAAAAGAGCACATCATGTTTACAGGAGTCTTCTCAGGGCAGATCAACAAGTTTATAGAAATATCAAATGTATTAGATAATTATAGGGCAAAATCACTTATATGCTGGTTGGAGTCTTGATATTAAGAAGTCCTATTCTTGTGTTGCCTTACATCAGACAAATGTCCATGGTGGATATATTTTCCTCCACTTAATAACACCAGTGAGTGTATGTATTTGATGGGCAAATTGATTAGGCTTGTCGCGATAATCTATTCATTGACTTATCGCAACATAAATAAAAATGAATTCTATAACTTTTATGACCTCGATAAATTGCTGTTTACATAAGGATGTGACCATAAACTGTATATATAAATGGACGTAGGGTCCGTGACGTCACCCATAAGATTCTGCAGAGTTGCCGAGAAGCCCTAAGTAGGCGGAGTCGGCCACTAACGGCTCAACAGTGACGTCAGAGTTGAACTCCCGCCTGCTCCATATGGAGTGGCGAAGTCACACCCATCTACTTCCGCCCCATGGGACCTTATTTCTGAAAAATTATGTATTGAAGTCAATAGAGAGAGAAAACGTATCTTTCGATCCCGTTTGAATTGTGCCATGAATTACACATATGATGTTTGTGAATCTTAAAAAATAATTTCCATGTAAAAAAAGTCCCAGTTTGTCTTAAAACTGTTGAAATATAAGACATTACATTACATTACATTGCATTTAGCTGACGCTTTTATCCACAGCGACTTACAATAAGTGCGTTCGACCAACAAAATACAAACTTGAAGAAAACAGAATCATATAAGTACATCAAGTTTCATAGAGCCAAAACATTTCAAGTGCTACTCAACTGGCTTTACATAAGCCAGTCCTTTATTAGTATATAAGTGCTTTGTTAATAATTCCATAAACTATTCCAAGACTGTGAAAAATACGCAACTAGAAAGACTACAAATCCCAGAATCCCGGACCCGCATGCTGGCTCTTACGGAACCGACTAACTCCCCTTTTGTGTATGTACAGCTCTCAACATGCCCAGACTTGTAGTGATTTTCAACTATTTTAATACTTTTCACTTCATTCTGAAAGAAAGAAGTGAAATGTGCTAACGTGACGGCCGCCTTAGTGTGTGGTGCGAGACGGGAGAGGTAGTTCATTGAGCGTTTCACACAAAAAAATGTATTACTTCACAGTTTTACGACACATTTTTTATTTTTTTGACTTGCAAAATTATCTTTTAAATTGACAAACATCATATGTGTAATTCGTTGCACAATTCAAACAGGATCGAAAGATAATAATTCTCTCTCCATTGACTTCAATACATATTCTTTCGGAAATAAGGTCCCATGGAGGTCCACCGGAAGGGGAGGGACTTCGCCACTCTATAAGGGCAAAGAGGCGGGACCTCCTGCCACCAAGCTGGAAGTTCCAGAGCCAGCTGAAGCTACCAAGCTAAGCTAACATGCTCCCCATCTGCACACTGTCGTCGCATTTTACGTTTCTAAGGTAAGCGGACATGAAACTATTCAGCAAAACTATAAATAAGAATCTAAGTTATTGAGTTTTTAGCATATTACTTCCGAATCTTAAAATCCCTTAACGTTTGTATGCAATTGTGCTAAATTCAACACTGGAATCCAGCAAATATTAATATGTTTGTATGACATTAGTTATTTATATTTTGATATCACTTAATTATACGTTTAATACATTTAAGTCAAGCTAAGGTACATGTGATTTGGTGTCAAATGGGAGGGCCAGGGAGGGCTAGGCCCTCCCATTTGACATTCCTGCCCTCCCCCAATAAACACGATTTTTATTATTTATAAAAATAAAAAAAATAAAAAAATATATATTTTCAATTATAAATAAACTGTGAACTTTTATGCTACAATGTATGTGATGTCAGATAGTAACTAAAACAAAAAATCGCAGGCTACATCAAATAAATTAATGTGTCTGTTGTGATTTGTGATTTGTCCACATTTAGACCAGTCAAACTCTGCCGCCTACTCTGGATTTGTTTATTGTGCATTCTGTAGACTCCCATTCCTGTTTGAATTACAAAATGGACATCAGAAATTGGCTTAAAAGGTCTAAGGATTTATTCAGACGAAATAGCGATGAAATAACTGCACCTGCCGTTGCAGCAGCACGCCTTAATGTCACAAGCTTGACCTCGGCAAACCCCGGGGCTGAGTTAGCGAGCCCAATCCTTGACTCATCAAGGCGGCCGCCACCAACGCTGTCCTCCGAGGCACAGCTCCTTGTGCCCCTACCATCACCACCTGCGTTGCCAGCCACACCCTGTGCCACACCCGCCAGCATCCTCCTCCTCCTCCGTGCCGGTGCCTCCACTACAGACGCTACCTTGCAGCACATCAACAGGTACTATTGGGCCAGCAACCGCTCAAAGACCAACAGCCCCAGATGATCTTGGGGTTAATAAACCCAACCAGGTGAAACTGGATCGTTATCCAGGGAGATTGTTTTCAGGAAAGAAGCGCACTTTTGCCACTGCATGGTACAACAACAGACCATGGCTTGAATATTCGTTAAAAGCAGACGCAGCCTTTTGTTTCCCCTGTAGACAGTTTAAAGTAAATATGTCTTCATCTGATGCGGCTTTTACTGTCAAAGGTTTTTGCAACTGGAAACACGCATTACAGACTGATAAAGGACTGCTAAGGCATGCCGCATCAAAAGAACACATTTTATATGAGAGTTTGTGGAGAGAGAGGCAGATACGCGAGGAAACAAATAAGGAAATTAGTACTTTGGTGCAGATCAGCTGGCACGGAACCGTTATTACGTGTCAGCTGTCGTTGATATTATAGCTTTTTTATCTGTCAACCAACTCCCTCTCAGAGGTGACCACGAGTCACTCCACAGCATGTCCGAGTCAGCCAGTGGGCTCTTCCTATCACTGTTTGAGTATACGCTGCACAAAGATGCAGAGTTGGCCAAAATAATGGAAAGCATTCCCCACACAGCAACATACACCTCTCAACACATGCAAAATGCCAAAATAGAAATAACAGCAGTTCATCGTCTCCGCCTCTACTCTTTCTCTCTGAGTGCAACGATGAGGAAGCTGCCATCCTTAACCAGTGTGCCTTGCTCATGATTTACCATTGTTTCTG
Organism: Notothenia rossii; assembly: GCF_949606895.1. NCBI lineage: Eukaryota > Metazoa > Chordata > Actinopteri > Perciformes > Nototheniidae > Notothenia > Notothenia rossii. The sequence continues at coordinate 51,162,349 of NC_136909.1, forward strand.
CTACCACGCACACAATGTTTCAAAAGTGGTTTCTATGTTGCCCTTTATTTGTGTATGTATTTGCAATAAGTGTGCGTCTTTACGCGCATCTGTTGGCCTTGCTGTTTGATATATATTGTGCCGCAGGCCCGCAGCACATGACGGTTTTGTGTGCCCTCCCATGAAAATCATATGCCCTCCCTTTAGATTTGTTCTGGCGCCGGGTCTGGATGGTAGCTAGTTAGTGCTCTTACCTGTGAGGCCTCCTCCTAAACAGCATAATAACCAGACTGTATCATTAAAACTAAGTACCAGTTCTAGATCCTTGACTTTAGACAAACAATTCAAAAGACAACATGTATTTAAAGACCAATCTTTATTTGAATGTGCCTCTTAACCTGATATATTAGTTATACAGTAATAGTATTGACAATCTAAAAAAACTGAGCAACTCAACAGTCAACTTTATGTTTCTTATTGTCTAAAGCATTTATTATTTTCATTTTCCCCCTCTCATATTCAGTGTGGACGCATTGAGACAGCGTGGTGTCCAGAGAGCTGCAGAGACTTCAGGGAGAAACCTCCGTGTGATGGAAGTCCTGTCTGTTGGTTTAGAGAGGACTGAGGGTCTTTCCTCTGCGAGGAGGACCAGGCCTGATGGAGGAGCCCATGCTGGGCAAAGCTGATACCAACTGCACAGGCCTAGTCTGTCACTTTATTTGACTAAATGTGTTTACTTATACATTTAATAGGTTTACACCTTCTGTCCATATGTGCTTTTTATTTAAAACATTTGATTAACTTTTGGTTCACATTTCAATAATTTGTATTTGCACTCCTTTCGTCCATTATTTTTACTGAAAATGTTAGATTACACATTCACATCTGACTGAAGATTGGCCCCATTTATTTGTGACATTGCAAACTCTGTGGTGCAAGGCACAGGTGATGTGAAGCTCATAAAGCGAGGCAAATAGAAATAATTAGCTGATGGAGTGTAGATGTGGAAATAGGTGCATTCGATCAGCTGACTGTGTTTTCACAATAAAAGTAGTTTCTTAGTGAATGCTACTGGTCTTAAAATCTCATAGCATCATTTTCCTCTTGGATGTTCCTCTTGACCCTTAGAGAAGGAGAACATTTTGAGTCGTGTCTTTCAGGCATGTCCTTTCCTAACAAAAATTACAGGAAACATAAAACATATTATTGCAGAACAAGTGTGTTGTTTATGAAAGCAGTGTGTTTAGGGGCTGTAGATATAATTATTTTGTAATTGTAATGTTTTTTTTTATTTCAACAGTGAGCTAGAAAGACAATCAGATTATGAATGCACAGTATGAACATTGAAATATATGTTATTATCAAAATAATATTTAACTGTTATCAAAACGTAGTGCAACTGTTGAAGCTTGATCTGTTGTCTCACTGAAATAATAACTTTTACCACGTTTTTTACAGACAATATTGAGAGATAAATAGTAGCAGTTCTCACTATGTGTTAAATATATTTGCCTTCAATACATTAAATTAGAAAGTTGACAAAGTCATATTGCTTGTTAACATCTAAATGTAACCTTTTGCATGGAAAAAACCCTCAACTTAACTGATGTGTAGGTGATCTAGTATTTAGTATTGTTTAATGGAATGTATATCAGTGTATTCAATTCAATACTTCATTAATTTAAACCAATATTTTTCTTGATTCTTTGTACAGTATAAAAAAAGAGTCTTTGTACCTGTGCTGAAGTTCACTGCTGTGAGGAGTCCAGTTCTGTCTCTCACTCTCTGGTCCAGCCTGTCTGCATCACCTGGACACCTTAAACAAACAGATATATGTAAAGTACCATGTGTACAAACAATATAACTGATTCTCTTCTATTGAACATGTTGGATTGTGTATTGTTCGAGTCAGGGTCCTTTTTATTTTACTGTAACTTTGGAAGTTGTGTTACCAAGGCTTACTGTTTATTTGATACCAATTTGGCAGAGGTGGGGACTCGAGTCGCATGACTTGACTCGAGTCAGACTCGAGTCGCATATTTTTTTACTTGAGACTTGCTTGACTAACATTGATAAAAGACTTGACTTGACTTTGACTTGGTATTCATGACTTGAGACTTGACTTAAGCTTGAGATAGATGACTTGAAAGGACTTGACCTTTTAAAATTAAATATTTGCGCTTGTTTTTGTATTTTCTTCTAAATGTGATTGGGTGATTATAACGCCATGCGCGCAAACCTTGCAAACCCACTAGACGGCAGGAGTGTCAGTTAACATGGCAGCGGCTAGCTTTACTCCAAAAATAGTGAAGTTTGGATTCAAGGATTATTTTGTCGATAATAAGAAGAGAACAGCGGTATGCAGGGTCTGCAGCATAAAGATTAGTGACAGGACCACCACAACATCCAACTTCATTCGTCACTACAAAAAAAAAACACAGAGAAAGGTAGGCTACGTGACTGTGTTGTGTTAGCTAGAAAGCTAACGTTAAGTTTAAGCTACGTTAGACTTGGTTTCAAATCGATTAAGCAAAGAGAAGACAAAACGGGGTAAATGAACACTAGAACCGCCAAGGGATTCATTTTGACTAACCCTGATACTGACGGGCTGTCAGGAGAGAGAGAGAGGAAAAGAGATGCCTCGTTTATTTCCCCTGTGTTATTATCAGAAGTTACTGGACACTTTTGAATAATGTAGTTCATCTACTTTTAGTAGTTTGTTTAAATGTTTTAATTATGTTGTTTTTGTTTGTAGAAGTGCATCATTCCTTGATTTATTGTAAAATGAATCTGAACTTTTTGATCTGTTATGATGATAAACTGAAGCCATTTCTAAATGAACCCAATTAAGTGAGTTTTAAATCGTCCTGCTTAGTTTATAAGGAAATTATGAAGAGGAACAAATTAAATGGTTTGAAAATTATATCTATGTAGGTGCTGACACTGTTGGCGGTTCTAGTGTTAACAGAAATTTTAATTAAATATGTGTAATGGCAAATGCCATATATGATTTTCTTACCTGGAATTCTGCCTTTTTGAACAGACTTTTTGAGTCATGGCTGTATTGTCTACAGTTCTGGGGTTACTATGAATCTAATATGATTGTCATCGGTCTAAATTAGATTTCAAATGATTAACTGTGTATCAATCAATCAATGTTTATTTATATAGCCCAATATCACAAATGTTACATTTGTCTCAGTGGACTTCACAGTTTTTACAGAATATCAGTATGACAATACCACACCCTCTGTCCTTAGACCCTCACATCGTACAAGGAAAAACTTCCAGAGAAAACCCACAGTTTAAAGGGGAAAATGGGAGAAACCTCAGGGAGAGCAACAGAGGAGGGATCCCTCTCCCAGGACGGACAGACGTGCAATAGATGCCGTGTGTAAATTGAAAAGATAATACATTTGTAACATAGGTTGTCCAAATGTTTGGAAATGCATGTGTGTAAATTAGGAAGATGAATCCACGAGTATATCCATCCAGGACTTATGATCCAGGACCACAGCCACGACTCAAGATCCAGGACTCGCTATCCATGACACAGGACCGCAGGATCATCCATGACTCCGGATCCCAGCGTATATAGACACCAAAAAGAAAGAAATTTGGGGAAGCTGGGTTAATCGGAACATGAGAGTACACAAGTATAGACAGAGAGAAGGAAGAAGTAAGATGTCCCCCGACAAACTAAGCTTATATCAGCAAAACTAGGGGCTGAATCTAATCAGCCCTAACTATAAGCTTTATCAAAAAGGAAGGTCTTAAGCGCACTCTTAAAAACGGATAGGGTGTCTGCCGTCCGAACACAAACTGGAAGCTGATTCCACAAAAGTGGAGCTTGATAAGAAAAGGCTCTGGCTCCCATTGTACTTTTAGAGACTCTAGGAACAACCAACAACCCTGCATTCTTGGAACGCAATGCCCTAGTAGGACAATAGGGTATAATGAGTTCTTTAAGGTAAGATGGCTTCTGCCCATTAAGGGCTTTGTAGGCGAGAAGAAGAATTTTAAATTATATCCTGTGTTCTATAGGGAGCCAGTTTAAGGCAGCCAGAACAGGAGTAATGTGGTCCCTTTGCCTAACTCTGGTTAGTACACGAGCTGCAGCATTTTGAATCAGTTGAAGCGACTTGACTGACTTCTTGGTACACCCTGATAATAAGGAGTTACAATAATCCAGCCTTGAATTAACAAATGCATGGACTAGTTTCTCTGCATCGTTTTGAAGATCATAGTGTGGGTTGAATCCATTTTCATAACCACTGTCTTTTTACTGATTTAAATTCAGAAACTGGGCTTATTCATCAGAATTTCGTATGACTTGACTTGACTTGCTTGACCTGAGCAATGACTTGACTTGACTTGCTTGACTCTCACCACAGTGACTTGGGACTTGCTTGATACTTGTAGGTCAAGACTTGAGACTTGCTCATGACTTGCACATGTAGGACTTACTCCCACCTCTGATGTTCACCGAATTGACATGAAATCACTGACACATATGAATATACTGTATTCAACTTCATTAAAACGTTATTAACGTGCCTAAACTCAGTAATTCACTAACAAATTTATATTTTAATTGAGCCTCGTCGGCAGATCAGGATCCCGACGCGTAGCGGGATCCTGAAGGGTGTTATCCAGCATGAAGGGTGTTATTTTCCCCATAAGGAACAAGTCGCTGTAAATTATCCCGCTTATTACATGGCCACATTCTCAACAAAGTAACAACATGACTCCCAATATTAATTGAAATGCTTTTATGGATTTAGAAAATGTTTTTATTGATTTAAAAAATAGTTGTATGTATTGATTTAAATTGACATGCATCCGCTAAGAAAAATAGTCCGTTGTTACCGTTTTTTTCAAAAAGTCTGAATGAAACGGCAGCTCTCAGCTGTGTATTTACCATAGAGTCTATGGTAAATACCAGTCTATGGCATAGACTGGTATTTACCAAGCGGCAAACTCTGGGCCACTTCCGGGATGCGAATCGGGAAGTGCCTCAAACTGCAGTTCATCTAGTGGCCAGTAGGAGCAGTCTGCAGAAGGGAGCAATTTCCATAGACCCCAATGTTAAAATGCCCAACTTTACAGCAGAAATAAACATGTTTACATCGTGGTTTCAATTTGTTTTATTCTCAGTATAGTTAGATTCCCCCTTCCTGTCTATGGATCCTGGAGTGAATTTTTTCTCAACTCATCTGTTTAATTCATATTAAGCCTTAAAGTTATGCATATATTAGGGCGTGGTCACATTGAGTGACAGCTCTGTCAAGTGACTGCTGCTGCTGCTAGCTTCTTGTCTCTCTGCTAGCTGCTCCGTGAAGCTACATGGACTCAGCCTGCTCAGTTCATCCAGGGAACACCACTTGAAGCCGGCCGTGGTTGTTTGTTCTTCATGCTTATATATCAGACTATTGTGACTCGCTCTGCGGTTAAAACAGATGGTGCATGAATGCGGTTTTGCGGCAAGTGAAATTCGAGTACTTTATTTATGTGTTAATGATTTAATCAGCTACGTAATGAATGTTAACACTTGGGTTAGTTTGTAAGCGAGTGGTAGCTACATCGGTGCTAACGATGCTAATAGTAGCCTCCAAGTTAAAATCATAGACCAGGGTTGCCAACTCTCACGCATCTGGCGTGTGACACACGCTTTCACTCTCAATCTCACACTCTCACGCTGCCCAAACTATTCTCACGCCAAAACAAGAATACCGAAGACTAGAAACGGTTTTGAAAACTTTTGTCACGTAGTGATCGTCTTCTCAATAGAACATCTTTGATAATGTCTTCTGGCCAATCAGAATCAAGGTAACGGCGTGGTCTTGTTGCAGGAAGTCCATACGGAGAATACTTTTTCTGTAGTACATCTCGATAGAGAACCGCAGTGACGCGTCGTAAAACCCGGAAGTAAGTTAGCATTTTTAGCACTTCCGGTTCAATCCTCAAAAAGCAATGCATTTTTTCCATAGGGTTTTGGAAAATAGCTCGAAATAAGGTCTGTGGTTGACACAAATTTAAGAGATAAATCACGTTTTGTTCTACGACATTAAATACATCAGCAGTGACCCCACTGGGGATTTTCGAAGAGTTTGCGTGTCTGAAAAACTATGGTTGTTACCGAGTGGCTGAATAGGACTACAGAAATTGTCGAGGCCGTTGTACGTCATTACGCCGAACACGTAAACACTCCCGCTAAGTTTGTTTTCCCCTGTGTTCTGCTTGAAAGCAAGTACCTGCCTATCTTTAGTATCTGTATATCTATATCTGACCATTAGAATCTATATTTTTTGTATTTTTGTGTTTTCCAATTTTACTCGGCCGTTCGTTTCGTTAGCTAACGTTAGCTAAAGCTAGCGCTACTAGTTAGCTACGCAATGGTTTGTTGCTTTGCTCCGGGTTGCAGCCACAGGTCTTCGCATGAAACGTGCTTGTTCTATCGTTTCCCGGCCAATGTTTTCCAAAAGAGAATCTGGATTCGTGCCATGAGGTAAGCTGACGTTACATTTTTGTCCATGTCACGGTGAAATGTAAATGATGGGTAGTGACTGTATCGCCGTTTTAGAGATGGCGCTGCTGAAAAGACCACAACATAAGTAAAGATAATGAATACATCCTATTAAAACCTGTGTGGCTTATATGATAAGTCTAATTAGCACAAGCAGCATAACGTTTCACCATGTAACTAAAGATTGTAGTCAGGGAAATCAGCTTGACATATTGAACTAATAACAAATCACCTTTGGCTGGCAGAGAACTCTCTGCTCCATAGCTTCTCTTGGACGTAAAATCACATGTACATTTTACATTTATATTCAATTTAATATTCCATCCCTCACATACTTTTGTATATATAATAAGTTATATTTTGTTTTTCTTGTTATGCTTCTGCAACACAAACATTTCCCAAATTTGGATCAATACATTAATATCTTATCTTAATTAATTAAGAAATATAACTATTATAATTAGTGTAGCAGCTGACACCTATTTTCAATATGGATTAATCTACCATTTATTTCTTTAGTTCAATTTTCATCTATAAAAATGTCAAAATAGTGAAAATGTTCACGAGACTTATCAAAGTGCAAGGTTATATCTTTAGATGTTTTGTTTTAGCCTATGTACTGTATGTCTTAATGCTCTTACAGTATATGTGACGGTGTGACTTCCATGAAACTAATATTTTATATCTTCCCAACAGACGAGCTGACAGGAAACCTAACACTCTAACAACCACAACATTGCAAAGGCGAGTAAATGTACATTAAAAACAATTCACAATCTTTTTATTTCTTCTTCCTTGCAGTGAGGTGAAGCTGACCTTGCACTTGTTGCCAGTAAGGATGTTCCTCACGCAGGCTGATGTTTCTCCTTCCTTACTGACACAGAAGCCCTTGATTTGCAATGTTTCACTAATTGTCATTTCCCTGGCTCCGTAGGGACACTTTATCTCCAGCACAGCGGAAGACCCTACCAGACCATCTGGAGATGCCCCCAACAATCCTGATAGGGAGAGCCACAAATCTGACTCATGGACCTGCATCTGGGTTGGAGTGGTGAATGCCCTGACGCCCTCACATTCATTCATAGTCCCCCACTGTACAGACAAAACACCATCAAGGCCTGTTGTGGCCCTAGCACCCTGGCAATAAAGGAAGCAGTCACACGCTTTGACCTCAGGACAGCTCCAAAGTTGCTGGCAGTCAACCTTCCTTTCCTGAACAAATGCCAGTTTGGGTTGGTTCGCTGACCAGTGGTAGCCACCTCAATTGCCCTCTGTTGCTCTTCAGACAATGCCATGCTTGCCACAATTGCCTCAGGTCCCTGATGCCCAACAGATTTGATAATTTCAGGAACAGTAACGGCCCGTCCACACTACAGCTTCGACAGCTTCAAAAACGGTTTCCAACGCGTCTGCCCATTCACTTTGAATGGGGTGACGTCACGTTGCCTCGCTTTTCGTTGAACTGAATTGTGGGTAACATAGCGGAACTTTCCTGGCGTTTCAGGCTGCAAAAGTTGAGCAATGTTCAACTTTTGAAGCTTCTGAAGCTTTCGTTGGAAGCGTCAGCCAATCAAATCATATGCCAGTACAAGCTCTAGCCAATCAAACTGCTGCTTGTGTGTCAGGGGCGGGACATTCATGTGATTGGTTGTTGGTCGGCCTTCAGATACGCCCGCCGGCAAGCTTTTTTTGAAGCTGTAGTGTGGACGGGCCGTAAGTGTTTCCAAGCTGTAGTGTTCCTCTTCTGGCTCGGGGGAAAGAAGCCAAGAAATTCCTGAAAATCTGCCCCCGAGTCTGTCCCTCAGCTAGTCACGATCTTCAGAGGTGGGCTCTCTTGTCAGCGGGTTAAATTAGTTATTGGTTTCAACAGTCACATTAAAACAGTTACTTAATCAGCTTACTATCACCTAAAGAACATATCTAGGATTAAAACACTAATGTCACAGCAGGATTTGGAAAAACGTGTCCATGCTTTCATCTTCAGTAGACTGGACTGCAATGGTGTCTTCACAGGTCTCACTAAAACATCTATTAGAAATCTGCAGCTGATTCAGAACACCGCTGCTCGAGTCCTTACCAACACTAAGAAAGTGGATCACATCGCTCCAGTTCTGAAGTCTTTACACTGGCTTCCTGTGTGTCAAAAAATAGATTTCAAAAATACTGCTGCTGTTTATAAAGCACTGAATGGTTTAGGACCAAAATGCATTTCTGACCTACTGCTAAATTATGAACCATCCAGATCTCTCAGGTCTTCAGGGACTGGTCAGCTTTCTGTCCCCAGAGTCAGAACTAAACATGGTAAAGCAGCGTTCAGTTATTATGCTCCAAATATCTGGAACAAACTCCCAGAAACCTGCAGGTCCGCTACAACTCTTACTACTTTTAAATCCAGGCTGAAGACTTTTCTTTTTGTCGCTGCTTTTAATTGAACTATTCATATCTTAGACTGCACTGTAACTTTTATCCATGTATTTTTTCTTTTAATGTTTATTTTATTAGCTTTTCTTTGTAATGACTGATTTTAAATGCCATTTTCTTAATGTCTTTCATTTTTTGTAAAGCACTTCGAATTGCCTTGTGTTGAAAAGTGCTATATAAATAAATTTGCCTTGCCTTGCCTAATAAAGATTTCATGTGACACATACAATTGATTTTTTGATGGGAAATAATGTGAATAAATTAACTCTAGGTGAACGGTACTCTGGCTATCACTACTCACCGACACTATAAACCTTGTCCCTCATGCTAGCCCTGACAACACCGGTAAGCACACCTTCATCTAGGCTGCACTGTTACGTGTCCTGACTTGTAGTGCTTCTCTCCTCTATCTAAACTCTTCTTGTCATCTTTGTAAAACGGTATCAGACTGGTAATTGACACAGCCATGACTTCTAGTTAAATTCAGTGTGGCTAAAATGAAAAGCTTTGTTAAAACATGCAAGCACGCGAAAGTCAAATTCAGCTTTATTGTCAAAGATTCTACATGTGTTATACATCCAGAAATATCGAAATATCGTTTCCCACAGTGTGACATGTATACATAAAACAAAACAAAAAGGGCCTAGATAACCGGGGTATACAGTTTAAAATGTTAATATATTTAAAGTGTTCAAAGTGCAGTTTCAGTGCAAGTCAGTTGAAACGATCTTAAGTTGGCGTGACGTTGAAGTCGTGCGACCCTGCTGCTGTAGCCTACTGGCTTGTAGTTCGTTTATAGCATAATGTTAGCATTTCGCTTTTGGCGACTAGATTTATGATTCAAAAATTATAAAAGTAGGGTTGACATGTGGAGATTTTCCGGCTGAACAAAACGTGATCCCTCTCTTAAATGTGTCAACCACAGACCTTATTTCAAGCTATTTTCCAAAATCCTATGGAGAATTTGCATTGGTTTTTCACGAAGGAACCGGAAGAAGTTTACTTCCGGGTTTTACGACACGTCACTGCGGTTATCTATATACATCGATACAACATTACGTGTTGATAGAAATCAACACGTAATGAAATAAGACTCCACGGTTTGATGATTGATAGGTGTGTGGGCTGTCTTTCATTTTGACACACAGAACAATGGGGGCTATCCACCCTTATCCACAAAGTAAAGTAATTCACACAGCCTCTTCCCTCTTCTCTCTGTGAGGAGCAGCAGGTTCAGCTTTCAGAACAAAGTAACAAAAAACTAAAATGGCATTCATTTTTTTATGTCGTGTAGTAATAGATTTATTTATTTTTCTTCTCAAGAGAGCACCAGAATGTGTATTTGATGTTAGTATTTCAAAAAATCTCCCCAGACCCCCCTGCAGGGGTTGGGTTTTCAGCACGTCAACTCTTTCACTTGTGCGGATATTTTTTATTTACTACAAGACAAATGTGCCTTTTTATTTCATACAGTTCAATTTGGATTGAGACAGGGAAATAATCTAAACCTCACGTGTGGCGTTTCACTGTCAAGGAGAGCGTGTATGTAATTACATTGCAAATACTGACTTGAGCCCCACCACTGTATGGGTTAGCCCTACCATAGATTACCCAACAAAAATACTCCGGAGCCGCCACTGCCGACCCATATTGCGCATGCGCAGATCTAAGATCCAGTAGAAATGATACAAAGTAAAAGTCTGCTGCTTATTGTTCTACTAGGCCAAAATAGAGTCAAAGAGTATATGAGAGTGAGAGTGTGTTAATTAATATATTTGGCAGTTTGTAGTAAGTCTGTAGATTTGTTTGTGTGTGTGTGTTTCATAGGCCTCTCACGATAATTAATTTTGTTGGATACATTTTCCCGGAAATTATTGCGATAAACGATAATATTGTCGGCACCGTTGTATGACCATTTTAGACCACTGACATAATGATAATATGTAATAATAATTCAAGTACATCCTTTCAAACTGCTACTCACATTCTCATGTAAATGGCAATTTATCGAGTTCATTTTTATTTCTCGTACGATAAGTCAATTAATTGCTTATCGCGACAGGCACACAATAAAACAGTGGAAACAAAATGTGTTTGACTTTCATTAGTGAATGAAACTGTGTGCCCTTTATAGTCTGTATCCAATATTGTGTATTTGTATATATTGTATATTATCCTATATATATGCTAAGGTCCCGCTACTGACACGATAGCAGTCATTTTGTGCGCATATGTGTAATTAAACCCATGATATCAAAATCTCACTCCAGCCAGGTACCCAAAGTTGGCAACCCTGTCATAGACTATATGGTTCAAACGAAATAAACAAGTGTTAAGCGTTAAGTGGGATAATACTGTAGAACAAACGGCTTCTGTTTGAGGTTGATAAAATAAGGTCATCCTTGTAACTTAGAGAGATATTTTATTATGTAGGTAGGAACTGTATGCATCGCTAAGGTTAATTTAAATTGGCTATGCTTTAGTATGTAGACAATCTAACGTTGAAGTAGTGTATGTGAAATCGACCTCACAATAAGATGTGTGTATAATATATTACAAATATTGTCATATTTCAAGATGATTAGTTAGATATGACAATATGGTTGGTTGAGCTGGAGTTCATTTTTGAGCTTACACGTTAACGTCACAGTCATCTGAAGAACGAACCCAAACCTTGTTGTTTTTATTAATTGCATTACCAAATGGGTATCAAATAAACATTAAGCATTGGTAACACAACTTCCAAAGTTACAGTAAAATAAAAAGGACCCTGACTCGGATAATACACAATCCAACATGTTCGACAGAAGATAATCAGTTATATTGTTTGTACACATGGTACTTTACATATATATATCGGTTTGTATAAAGTGTCCAGGTGATGCAGACAGGCTGGACCAGAGAGTGAGAGACAGAACTGGACTCCTCACAGCAGCGAACTTCAGCACAGGCACAAAGACTCTATTTTTCATACTGTACAAAGAATAAAGAAAGATATTGGTTTAAATAAATGAAATATTGACTTGAATACACTGATATACATTCCATTAAACAATACTAAATAATAGAACACCTACACATCAGTTAAGTTGAGGGGTTTTTCCATGCAAAAAGTTACATTTAGATATTTAGCAATATGACGTTGTCAGCTTTCTAATTTAATGTATTGAAGGCAAAGATATTTAACACATAGTGAGAACTGCTACTATTTATCTCTCAATATTGTTGGAAAAAACGTGGTAAAAGTTATTCTTTCAGTGAAACAACAGAGCAAGCTTCTACAGTTGCACTACGTTTTGATAACAGTTAAATATTATTTTGATAATAACTAGGGCTGCCAGTCGATTAAAATATTTAATCGCAATTAATCGCATGATTGTCCATAGTTAATCGCCAATTAATCGCACATTTTTTATCTGTTCTAAATGTACCTTAGAGGATTTTTTTTCAAGTTTGTATTACTCTTATCAACATATGAGTGAACAAATATGCTTTATGCAAATGTTTATTATCATTTGAACAATGAAATATGCTCATGAATATTAAACACAACAACCTCTGAACATTACACATTTTCGGCTCAATTGAACCTGAAACCTCTCTAAGTAATACAATACAAAGTATGTGTGTGTGTGCGTGCGTGTGTGTTTGTGTGTGATGGATCATTGGAGCTTTGTGCAACTCAAGGCATATGCTCGAACAGGAGTTGCCTGGACGCTGCAATCATGTTGCACTATCCGTGCTGAGTGTGCTGACTTTTCCCACAATGTCCCACTGTCTGGCTACCTGCATAAAGTCAAGTGCTCGGCGCAGTTGTCGGCGAAATGTCGCTCCTCTTTCTTCATTTAAACAGCTCCTTATATCTGTTAGCGCTGCTAGCTAGCACCAGATGCTAACAACAACAATATACGTAAGGTCTCTCTCTCGCTCGCTCGGGCCACACATACACACACCCTCCCGGTCCTCCCGATGGCCAGTCGGTGCCTGCCGGTGAGCGTGGAAGTGTGGTCTGCCGCAAGTGGACGGCAGGATCGGGGCTGTCAGCATCAGCTTATAGATGGTATTTTAAGGGCTCTACAGCCCCTAAACACAAAAACACACCGCTTTCATAAATAACACACTTGTTCTGCAATAATATGTTTTATGTTTCCTGTAATTTTTGTTAGGAAAGGACATGCCTGAAAGACACGACTCAACACTTTCTCCTTCTCTGAGGGTCAAGAAAAACATCCAAGAGGAACATTAAAAGCTGATGTTATGAGATTTTAAGACCAGTACACTAAGAAACTACTTTTATTGTGAAAACACAGTCAGCTGATTGAATGCATCTATTTCCACATCTACACTCCATCAGCTGATTATTTGTATTTGCCTCGCTTTATGAGCTTCACAACACTTGTGCCTTGTACCAAAGAGTTTTCAAGGTCACAAATAAATGGGATGTGAATGTGTAATCTAACATTTTCAGTTAGAATAATGGACGAAAGGAGTGCAAATACAAATACAATTTATTGAAATGTGAACCAAAAGTTAATCAAACATGTTTTAAATAAAAAGCACATATGGACAGAAGGTGTATAAGAATGTATAAGTGAACACATTTAGTCAAATAACGTGACAGACTAGGCCTGTGCAGTTGGTATCAGCTATGCCCAGCATGGGCTCCTCCATCAGGCCTGGTCCTCCTCGCAGAGGGAAGACCCTCAGTCCTCTCCAAACCAACAGACAGGACGTCCATCACACAGAGGTTTCTCCCTGAAGTCTCTGCAGCTCTCTGGACACCACGCTGTCTCGATCCGTCCACACTGAATATGAGAGGGGGAAAATGAAAATAATAAATGCTTTAGACAATAAGAAATATAAAGTTGACTGTTGAGTTGCTCAGTTTTTTTAGATTCTGTCAATACTATTACTGTATAACTAATATCTCAGGTTAAGAGGCACATTCAAATAAAGATTGGTCTTTAAATACATTTTGTCTTTTGAATTGTTTGCCTAAAGTCAAGGATCTATAACTGGTACTTAGTTTTAATGATACAGTCTGGTTATTATGCTGTTTGGAGGAGGCCTCACAGGTAAGAGCACTAACTAGCTACCATCACATGTACCTTAGCTTAACTTAAATGTATTAAACGTATAAATTAAGTGATATCAAAATATAAATAACTAATGTCATGCAAACATATTAATATTTGCTTGATTCCAGTGTTGAATTTAGCACAATTGCATACAAACGTTAAGGGATTTTAAGATTCCGAAGTATTATGCTAAAAACTCAATAACTTAGATTATTATTTATAGTTTTGCTGAATAGTTTCATGTCCGCTTACCTTAGAAACGTAAAATGCGACGGCAGTGTGCAGATGGGGAGCATGTTAGCTTAGCTTGGTAGCTTCAGCTAGCTCTGGAACTTCCAGTTCGGTGGCAGGAGGTCCCGCCTCGGCTCCGCCTCTTTGCCCTTATTTGGAGCAGGCGGGAGTTGAACTCTGACGTCACTGTCGAGCCGTTAGTGGCCGACTCCGCCTACTAAGGGCTTCTCGGCAACTCTGCAGAATCCTATGGGTGACGTCACGGACCCCACGTCCATTTATACAGTCTATGGTATTTACACAACTAATGGCCCATCAATCACAGCGCTCTCCCCCCCTCCCCCCTTGATCTTTCTTCTCCAGCAGCTAAATTAACTGTAGGTTTAAACACAGACTTTTGTTCCTCCATGTTTCGTTGTTATCTTTCACTGAGCGGACCCGCACATTTTTTTTCAAACGCTCCCTTTTTTGGTCCATCTATGGCGGTAATAGGTTTTGTGCGCTCTGATGATTCGGCTGATCCTTTAGTAATGAATATTAAATGTTGTGAGGAAATCTTTCCACCAATAATTCCAATAAGTAATCCAAACTGTATTCACTTCAGGTTTACGAAAGTAACTGTAAGAGACTTTAATATTTTATTGAAAAAAAGTTACATTGCACACACACAACACACATCACACAAATTGACCCGATTGGCGGTTCTAGTGCTAAATAAACTCACCAGTTAATGAAGTTCAATACGCATTATTCTTATCCTTATCATTCTTTATGAGCGCAGAAATAGTCTTAAAATCAGTCCTGTTTTTTAAATGAAATCTGACGGCAGGCAGTTAGCTCTGATCACCTATGATAAATGCGCCACACCTAATCGCTGGCCATTCAGCCACAGAGCTCCCTCTATACAAATCAAACTGAAGACGGTGTGAAAGCACCTATTGTTTTATATAATGGTCGGAATGTGACCTGTGAGCCTTCTGAATTACAGATGTTCAATAAATGTTCAATTAATAGAGTAACATCTTATCTTAATAATATCTTCATATTAATAATAATAATAATAATAATAAAGACTAAATCAACACACGGCAATTCAAAGTGCTTTACAAAAAATGAAAGACATTAAGAAAATGGCATTTAAAATCAGTCATTAAAAAGAAAAGCTAATAAAATAAACATTACAAGAAAAAAAAACATGGATAAAAGTTACAGTGCAGTCTAAGATATGAATAGTTCAATTAAAAGCAGTGACAAAAAGAAAAGTCTTCAGCCTGGATTTAAAAGTAGTAAGAGTTGTAGCGGACCTGCAGGTTTCTGGGAGTTTGTTCCAGATATTTGGAGCATAATAACTGAACACTGCTTTTCCATGTTTAGTTCTGATTCTGGGGACAGAAAGCTGACCAGTCCCTGAAGACCTGAGAGATCTGGATAGTTCATAATTTAGCAGTAGGTCAGAAATGTATTTTGGGCCTAAACCATTCAATGCTTTATAAACCAGCAGCAGTATTTTTGAAATCTATTCTTTGACACACAGGAAGCCAGTGTAAAGACTTCAGAACTGGAGTGATGCGATCCACTTTCTTAGTGTTAGTGAGGACTCAAGCAGCAGCGTTCTGAATCAGCTGAAGCTTTCTAATAGATCTTTTAGTGAGACCTGTGAGGACACCATTACAGTAGTCGAGTCTACTGAAGATAAAAGCTTAAAATCAGACCTGTTTTTTTAAATGAAATCTGACGGCAGGCAGTTAGCTCTGATCACCTAATGATAAATGCGCCACACCTAATTGCCGGCCAATCAGCCACAGAGCTCCCTCTATACAAATCAAACTATAGACGGTGGGAAAGCACCTATATTGTTTTAAATAATGGTCGGAATGTGACCTGTGAACCTTCTGAATTACCGTGGGACAGCACATTCTAAACTAAAATGTTCAATCAATAAAGTAACATCTTATCTTATCCTATCTTAATAATATCTTCATATTAATAATAATAATAAATCATACAGTATGTGTCCGAAAGGGAGCAGGAGGAAGCAAATACAAAAATATACAAAAAATATACTGCATATTAAAGCAAACGATTGTAAAGGTAAAAGTATGAGCATAAAAAATAAAGAAGTGTAATGTAAACATTTACATTATTATTATGATTATTTAAAATATAAAGACTATATATTATTGAATTACAAGATTAGATATACTTTCGGGCGGCACCAAAGTTGTTCTGGAAAACTGTCCGACACCTCAGGAGGGGGAAGCAGGGAACCATCCAAGCTGTGTACAGTAAGGATGGGACGTTGTTGACCTCAACTGATGGAGTGTTAGGGCGTTGGAAGGAGCACTTTGAGGAACTCCTGAACCCGACAACTCCGCCCTCTATGTTAGAGGCAGAGCTGGAGTATGACGGGGGATCAACACCAATCTCCCGGGGGGAGGTCACTGAGGTTGTCAAACAACTTCACAGTGACAAATGAGGTGGGGTGGATGAGAACCGCCCAGAAATGCTGAAGGCTCAGGGTGTTGAGGGACTGTCATGGTAGACACGTTCAACGTTGCGTGGAAGTCGGAAAAAGTACAGAAGGAGTGGCAGACCGGGGTGGTGGCTCCCCTTTTTAAAAAGGGGGATCAGAGGGTGTGTGCCAATTACAGAGGCATCACACTACTCAGCCTCCCGGGGAAGGTTTACTCTAAGGTACTCGAAAGGAGGGCCAGGCCGATTGTTGAACCTCAGTTGGAGGAGGAACAATGCGGGTTCCGTCCTGGTCGTGGAACGACGGATAAGCTTTTTACTCTCGCAAGGATCCTGGAGGGGGCCTGGGAGTACGCTTATCCAGTCTACATGTGTTTTGTAGACTTGGAGAAGGCGTATGACCGGGTTCCCAGGGAGTCACTGTGGGAGGTGCTGCGGGAGTATGGGGTGAGGGGGTCTCTAGTCAGGGCCATCCAATCTCTGTACTCCCAAAGGGAGAGCTGTGTCCGGGTCCTCGGAAGTAAGTCGGACCCATTTCAGGTGAGGGTTGGCCTCCGCCAAGGCTGCGCTTTGTCACCAATCCTGTTTGTAATATACATGGATCGGATTTCGAGGCGTAGACGTCGGGGAGGGGGTCTGCAGTTTGGTGGACTAAGGATTGCACCACTGCTTTTTGCAGATGATGTGGTTCTGATGGCTTCATTGGTCTGCGACCTTCAGCACTCACTGGATCGGTTCGCAACCGAGTGTGAAGCGGCTGGGATGAGGATCAGCACCTCCAAATCTGAGGCCATGGTTCTCAGCAGGAAACCGATGGACTGTCCACTCCAAGTAGGGAATGAGTCCTTACCCCAAGTGAAGGAGTTCAAGTATCTCTGGGTCTTGTTCTCGAGTGAGGGAACAATGGAGCGTGAGATGGGTCGGAGAATCGGAGCAGCGGGAGCGGTACTGCAGTCACTTTACCGCACCGTTGTGACGAAAAGGGAGCTGAGCCAGAAGGCAAAGGTCTAACGCGCCATGTTCGTTCCTATCCTCACCTATGGTCATGAAGGATGGGTCATGACCGAAAGAACGAGATCGCAGGTACAAGCGGCCGAGATGGGTTTTCTCCGCAGGGTGGCTGGTGTCTCCCTTAAGGATAAGGTGAGAAGTTTGGTCATCCGGGAGGAACTCGGAGTTGAACCGCTCCCCCTTCGCGTCAAAAGGAGCCAGTTGAGGTGGGTCGGGCACCTAATTAGGATGCCACCTGGGCGCCTCCCTAGGGAGGTGTTCCAGGCACGTCCAGCTGGGAAGAGACCAAGGGGTAGACCTAGGACCAGGTGGAGGGATTATATCTCTTCGCTGGCCTGGGAGCGCCTTGGGATCCCCCAGTCAGAGCTGGTTGATGTGGCCAGGGAAAATAAAGTTTGGGGCTCTCTGCTGGAACTGCTACCTCCGCGACCCGACCACGGATAAGCGGGAGAAGATGGATGGATGGATGGATATACTTTATTTGATCTAAAATATTGATGTGTTCAAATGCTCTTCAAAACACAACTGAAAGTGCTTGAAAAGTTGTCTTTCTGTATTTGTGAATGAAGCGCCATCTCCTGGTTAAAACCTGAAATTGAAAATCTGGCAACGCCCTCTTGGAAAATAGTGGGAGGGCTTAACATTCCTCGATACTGGTCTTAGGCAGGTCGTAGGTAGGAAGCTGTAAACTGGAGTCCGAAATGAGGTGCTACATTTGTACAAATCAGCACCACAGTGTAGTTCTTCCGGTTTGCATTTACATAGGGTCTTAAAAATATCTATCTACTAAGTTTATAAAATATCTAGTATAGCCAAACTAGTAATTACACTGCATCAAGATTATTTATATTAGAAAAAGATGTTGGTTTATTTAAGATATTTGGGCTATTCTAGAAATTGGGTTTTTCGGTTGGTTCTTTCTTTTTTGGTAACTGTGATCTTCTACAGTACATTGTTGGTTACTGTGAATATCTACAGTACATTGTTGGTTACTGTGATCTTCTACAGTGCATTGTTGATTACTGTGATTATCTACAATACATTGTTGGTTACTGTGATCTTCTACAGTACACTGTTTGTTACTGTGATCTTCTACAGTACATTGTTGGTTACTGTGATCTTCTACAGTGCATTGCTGGTTACTGTGATCTTCTACAGTACATTGATGGTTACTGTGAATATCTACAGCACATTGATGGTTACTGTGATTATCTACAGTTGGATAGTTACTACTGCTATTTTTAAAGTAACTCCAGAGTTACTGTAATTTTGGTCTAAGCTAATTTACAGATGGCCCTGAGCCCAATAGAGATTGCCCTGAAAAATGCACGAGGACGAAATGACGCACGAAGGGTTTGGGGGGCCTCCCCCAGCTCAGTCTTTCTCTTCTTCTTTCCAGGTTATTCACCTTGCTTTGGTGGACTAAGAAACATTGTAATACACTGACTTTAAATTATTTGATCGTTAGGTATTCAGCATCAGAATCCGTAACAAATTGAAATTCCCGCGAAAATGTGGTTGAATTTGATTCAATGTCCGGGTAGTATTCATTGTATAGAAATCGTATTGACCGAGCCAGCCCGAACATCGCGAAGTTGGTCGAACGAATGCCTCCTCATCCGGAAGCTGACCGAGCAGACCCGAGCAGCAGTCGAGAGGAGCCGAGCACATCCGCGAAGCACACAAAATGGCGACGTCCATGAAGAAAGACGGGTTGACCGACTTTTGGCAACGTTTTCATTGTTTTCCAACCGATTTGACCGCTCTCAGGCACTGACACGTCTCCACAATTGCCATAACAGGGTTCCTGCAGGTTTCGCCAACTCAAATTTAAGACTTTTTAAGACCACTTTGAATAGAATGTAAGACCTATTTCACGGCAAGAAAGTATGAAGGAAAATTGCTATGAAAGAAGAAATACGTCCCATAATTACTTACAAAGTAAATGTATTCATGTTCAACATAAGAACAACGACTGAACATAACAGCATAACAGTACAGAACTGTGTTAGCATGTTAGACAAAAAGTGTGCATGTGTGCGTGTGTGTGTGTGTGTGTGTGTGTGCGTGTGTGTGTGCGTGTGTGTGTGTGTGTTTGTGTGTGTGTGTGTGTGTGTGTGTGTGTGTGTGTGTGTGTGTGTGTGTGTGTGTGTGTGTGTGTGTGTGTGTGTGTGTGTGTGTGTGTGTGTGTGTGTGTGTGTGTGTGTGTGTGTGTTAGGGCTGTGCAATTCATCGTGTTTTTATCGCAATTACGATTTTGGCCTGCCACAATTACGAAAACAACATTATTTTGCTTTGCTAGGTTGTGACAATGCACTAGAACATATTTGATCGAATTAATTTTTGTCTAATTTATTTTTATTTATCATAGTAGCTTGTGGAAGTGCGCTCCAAAATATTTGTTGGTCTTGTTTATTGTTTTTTATTATTTTGATATTATTTATTTAAAATGTATCATTTATTTTTGTTTTTGTTTTTCAGTTGAATTGCACGTATAGGGTAATCAACAGTTAAAAAGATACTGTTCAAATTATTATTCGTTTTAAATTTCAATAAATTGATTTTTTCAAAGTCAATGAATAATCGTATTTCATAATCGTGATATCAATTATTGACAACAATAAGTGTGTGTGTGTGTGTGTGTGTGTGTGTGTGTGTGTGTGTGTGTGTGTGTGTGTGTGTGTGTGTGTGTGTGTGTGTGTGTGTGTGTGTGTGTGTGTGTGTGTGTGTGTGTGTTTGTGTGTGTGTGTGCATGTGAGTGTGTGTGAGAGAGAGAAAGTAACAAGAGCTATATTCATATTCCTTGGCTACAATCTTTCATCGTTGCTGTTGTATGATTGATGTTTAACTACGGTATTTAGTGTCTACAGCACCTCCGCTTTTAAGGTTGATGTAGACCCAAACGTCGCCCGGTGGTCCCCCGGTGTTGTTTTGGGAGTTGCTGATGATAATATTCGTTGTGGCCAAACGGCGCTACTACACTTCCGTTAGGTTGCTGGGCCAGGAAACACTTTTTCCCATTGACTTAGATTAGGAAAGAGTGATCTGTAAATTGTTGGATAATAACTAAATAAACTATCCAGTATGAACAGTTGCATAGCCCTTATTAAAAACTAGACCCTCCAGAAAAACGCGATTCTGCGATCGCAGAATTTACCGCATAATCAGCAAAATGGCGCAGATTTTTAAAAGGCCGCATATTTATTAAAAGGCTGCAGAATCCCCTCATATTTCCACACAAAGTTGAGAAAAAAAAAAGTTAACTCGTTTTGACGTGAAGTAGTGATGATGATGATGATGATGACGCAACGTCATCAGCTCGCGCATCACAGAAGGTAAACACCACCGTAGAGTGAACGTGTGGAACTCACACGAGAGAGAAAACACCAAGATGAAAAAATCTGATCCATCTCATTTACCGACGAACATTTCTGCTAAAGACCGGGCAAAGCAGTACCCCGATGTCTTTCACGAAAGTGGGGGGAAACTATTCTGCACCCCGTGCAACTGTGTGTTGGAGCATAAGTCTTAGAGAAAATCGACGGTGACGACCCACTTTGATTCATTCAAACATTCGAAAATGCTTTCTGCTGATGCGGACAAGAAAGCCAAACAACTCACGTTCACCGAGGCATCAACCTCCAAAACCCTTTCGAGGGCTACAAGAAACGAAGTGAGTAGCCTACAAGACTGAAGCTGGTCAGATAACAAACGAGTAAATGAGAACAGAATGAGGCGGAGAAGTGTGTGTGTGTGTGTGTGTGTGTGTGTGTGTGTGTGTGTGTGTGTGTGTGTGTGTTTGTGTGTGTGTGTGTGAGAGAGAGAGAGTGTGATTAAAATAGCCCAATTGCTTTTACAATAAATAAACATTGAATTTGTTTAATTGAATAGGAAAGGGGTTTAACGTTATTGGCAGGTTGTGTGTGAGAGAGAATAAATAAGACAGCCCAATATTAACAAAAAAAAATTCGGCAACTTTCCGCATATTTCGCAACTTCCAGCAATTTCGGATTTTTGCCCGCATTTTTCTGGAGGGTCTAAAAAAATATTCGGTCCTCAAGTTGTAAAATGTGCTAATAACGTTATTCTGAGAGTTATTTCCCTCGGCATTACGAACGCGCATCCAACCCGCGGGACCGCGCCGCCCGGCACGTTCATGTTAGGTGTTCAGTACTACATGCGTTTTACCTTTACCCATGGATGCCCAATAAGAACGGACCCATATGGCCTTACTCCTCCTAGCCAGGGGCGGACTGGGGGAAAAAGTGGCCCGGGGATTAATTGACAGACAGGCCCACTTAATGCGCAGCATGTATCGGCCGGCCGGCGATGAAAGTATGTTATTAAAAAAATGTATGCATTTAATGTTATTTTGGACCATTATTCATATAGTAATCACATTAACTGAGCCCTTGAGTTGCCTAGAGCAAACTCAACCCACTCTCTTCAGTCTGCGTACAAATTACACGACTTTACACATTAGAAAATGCGTGCAATAGATACGCTAAAGTCCGATTTTGCGTGCCTATCATACGCCAACTATTCCCATTGAGTTCTGAGTCCGAGTTTTGCGTGCATATGAGACGCAAATGGATACGGTCTGGTCTGAGAAGACCGGAAGCTGTGTGGTCCATAAAAACATGTTATTACTCAATATCAAGCCACGATTATTGATGTTATTTTAAATCGTATAATGTCGCACTTTTTTGCCATCCGTGAGGAAAAGAAATGGGGCTCAGAGCCTCAGAATACTGAAATCTGTATTTTTTTAAATCTTTTTTTCCTTCGAATTTGTTATCCTTTTCTAAATAACACACTGTTATTTACTCAACAATAACACACAATTATCCTTGTTTTTATTTATTCGTTTAATTCTATAATATTGGGCTTTTTAGCCGTTCGTCAGGAACTGATTTTCAAAATAAAGTCACCGGAAACAGACGTAGGCCCGGTTCAAGCTTGAGGATTTGGATGTTGTAGCCGCAATGCACGCTGGGATATGGTGTTTCCCCAACCCAGTCTCACAAAAAAACGTATAATATTAACTACGTTGGTCCACAACGTAGGACGTATATTTATACAAAAACACCGGTGAAATTGTAAGATCCCTACGTTTTTTTGCACCATTCATCCCAATGGCTGGCGTCTATGTCACGTGATCTTCACATTTCTCCCTGCAGAAAAAAAAAACACGGCCGAACTTCGTTTTATTCTCGGTGGAAAATGCCTATTTTAAAGTTACTTTGGCCATTAAAATACGTTTTGATGTCATTTGATGTGAGAAATATGAATTGTTATTTCAGATTATGTGTGCAGTGGATGTACATGATCTTTAGTTTGCTAGTTATTATGAAGATTACTTCAGGAAATTGTGTCCATACAACGTTTTCATTGTTACCAAGGTGGTTGCTGGGGACGCTGCTATCGATATTATTTCTGTTACGTTGTTTAACTGTTTAATGGTGTTATCTTTATTGCTACCCCCTTCCCCGTCAATGTATAGTGTTGGTCCACAGCACAAACGTATTAGTTTAACTAAATCTGCATCTAAAATTGTGGCATAGATACGTTATTTTCCCCTGTACAAATCCCAGTCTCACATCAAATCGTTATAAACAAATACCGGAAACAGACCGAAAACATTTAAAAAAAATAAAAATACTTTATTCCGAGTGTGCTTGCTTTTCTCTTTGAAAGTCATCACATAACGGCATTGTAATACACGGTCCAGCTGCATTAAATATTACATATCTGCCGTAGTTTTCTATTTATAGAGCCCTGATGAGAAGACTTCTAGACAAACATGAGGAACTGCCGCCAACACTGAAAACGTGACGTGGATCATAAATATATCAGCAATTAAACAAGATCTTACATTTCTTTTCACACAATACGTCTCCTTGCAGTATCAACACTAATTCGGTTGACTTTTATATTTGATCCAATTGGTAGATAGGCTGTATTTACACCATAAATGTGCAGAGCTGATAGAAAGGGACACCTAGTGGTTAAAGCATGTTATTGAATTTCATTATTTGTATTATTAGATATTAATAGGATCCCTATAAAGTATATTCATTACTCGTTATTCTCTACTAATAGTTAATTAAAGACTGTATATAATGACTATTTTGCACATCCCTTTCAAGATTTTCAAAGGTGTATTGACATATCATATACACAAACGGTGTAGTTATGCAATGAATGAAAAACTTGGGTCACAGGTTTCTCAAGAGTGCATAACAAGACATCTATCAATATTTTTGTACATCCAGCAATGTTAACTATGTTGAAGCACTTATTTTAACTGATATTATACATAATGTATTCTACTCTTATAAGGTGTGTGTAGATATTTCATCTCCGGCCTTGTCAGGTATAGAACAATCAATAAATAAAGAACACATCATTATTAAATATAAAACACAGAATTTGTGTGATTATACTAAATGATTTACAAATAAACACCACTGCATATTTACAACTGTTACACATGCTGATGTAACGCAAATGTTTCCAACTTGGGATCAATAAAGTATATTTTATCTTAAGATGATCGATGGCTACTGCCATATTTGCAAAATGTGTGACCCTTGACAAGTGCATGTTTCAGGCTTATCCATTAACAACAGGAGGGGTCACAGACATAAGATCAGCTGTTAAATAAAGCTCTTCTGACCTTAGCTGGATTGTGGGTGTATATATATTAATGCTGCCCATTATGGGCACAAGCAATTTTCACCCATTTATTAATTATATGTTTTACATTTGAGTGTTCCTATCCCCTAAACCTCCAGGGATGTACACAGTTTAATACTGGCAACTTCTTATTATGGGAAATACGAAAACGTCTTTTAAAACTACAACTCCCAGTAGAGACGTGCCATAGATAGAGAACATGTTGCGAAACACAATAGCCAGCATGTGTAGTTCTGTGGTTGGGGTGGGGGAGGGGGGGACGGGTGGACCCGTTCAAATCCAGTTTTGGACAGTCTGCCGTGGTTCCATCCCATTTCAAGTGCTGTTCGACGCTCGGCGTAATCCTCGGAGAACACTCAAACATCCAATCACAGAGCTTGAGGACTATCATGGGAGTAGTAAGATTCATCCCGCTTTCGTCTCATTAGTATGCATAAAAAAGTGACAGGTCACACCTCCCCCCATTATGCAAATTAGCTAAGTCCCGCCTCCCCTTTGATTGAGGTGTGAGATCTCAAGTAGGTGTGATATCCCAAGTAGGTGTGAGATCCGTCGATAGGAGGGGGTTGATGTGTATTCACAGGTGTGAAAAGCCCCCACTGTTGCGCCTTATGGTGTATCATAAAAAATGTTTCAATCACATTAGTATGCATAAAAAGTGACAGGTGGGCCCGCCCCCAAGTCTATTAAAACAAAATGCCGCTTCCATCACATTAGTATGCATAAAAGTGACAGAAGGGCCCGCCCCAATTATGTGATGTCAGAAGACAGAGGGGATGGAGTGAGATAAACAAAAAAGAACCCCGTGCAGATAAAAAGCCAGTTATTTCCAATCATCAAGTCATCTTTCCAAAAAGAAAAAATGGCCAAGAGACGCCTCGATATGGGTTTAATCAGCGAGACGCCTGTGACAACTTACCGCCATCCGTCCGGAGCGCCAATCAAGAAACGGATGCAGTATCTGTGCCGGGTTCAAACACCTCCGGTCGAAGATCTTGAAGAAAAATGGCTTCTGGAAAATGAACATGTTTGGGGATACGTATTCAACTATATGGCGAATGAACTGCATTTCTACAATCTGAAGAATGGAAAAACGTATGGACCCCACAGTGTTAAAGCGACGTTGACCTCAACAGATTGGGCTGTGTTAACTCTGGTGTCTTCCAGAGATCTCCACGCAACCATTGTATCGGAAGAAGTAGTGCATCAAGAAAATACTGTGAAACCAGCGGTGTACAAGATATGTGCAACAAAAAGCAAAGAAACGCAAACAAAAAACGAGATCAGAGAAGAGTTTTCACCGTTACCCCTCAATGTGGAGGAAGAAGAAGGAAATATCCCCCCGCCGCCAGAAGTGAAAAGAGTCCTGACAAGCACCGTCTGGGAAACTAAAAGCGGACCATCTGGACGATGGTATTACCGCGCAAGCCGTTTGCTGACGCAGGGGGGAGGGGTTCTCTCTAAAACACAGTGTCCTGCCATCTCTCTCTGTTTCTGCTGATGTGTAAAATATACAAAATAACGTTTTATATACTTACTCTCTTGTTAAAAGGTGATGAAGTTTGTAGCGTAAGCCAGCCATCAGTGTTCTAGTTTTAAGGATCAAAGGATCCAATGTATTTTTAAATGGAGCAGAAATAGAACTAGTCTCCCAGTGCAAGTATCTTGAACAGAGAGTGTCATATTGGACTCGCACTTGACTTTTTAAGAAACATATCCAGAAAGTATCCAATACCATGAAATTCAACTTGCAACATTTTAAAACAATTTAGACCTTTTTCTTAACTGTCAATGCTGCAAAGTCATACCTCCACTGTATGATTCTATCCCACATTGAATACTGTTTTACAAACTGGTCATTTGCTTGTGCCACACACCTGAAACCCATAGAACAGCTGTTCAAGAGAGCTATCCAGGTGTTTGACAGAAAGCCACAGTCATACCACCACTGTACCATCCTTGAATATGCTGCTCATGCTCTTTCTGCATATCATGTATTTATTTTTGCTGTACGTATATATATAAATGTCATGTTCTTATATGCTGTATGTGACGGGACTATAGATGGAAATGAGCTCAGAGCTAAAATCAGGCTCATTTACACTTGTAAGCATTATATTTGTTTTAAAGTGTTCATCAATGTGCACTACGGTAGCCGTGAAGAAAATTAAACATTACAATATGTTATCGATGTCCCCATTCCCAGTTTGTTTTGGGAATAATTGCGATGTTTACTATGTTTTGGTAGCTCTTAACAAAACAGAATTTTCGTAAAAGACTGCGACTCTAAAAGGCAAGTTTGTGATTTTAACACTGTTTCGATGAAACAATACATTATACAATATTACGACTTTTTGCCATATTTTTAACACAATCTTTTTTTTGTGGTTGTAGGGCTTCAAGATATTTTGCATGTCATGCATAAACACGGTGTCATCTTTTCCTTCAAACTGACGTGCTGCCCGTTTTACAAAACAAGTTATTTTTCTGCTTCTTCATCCTCTGAATTTTCCTCCCCCCGTCCCTCTTCCTTCAGCCAGCACAACAAGAATCAAGGTGGATCTGTGAAATGAAACACCTCTTCCCAAAGCGTGACTTCCCTATTGAGAGCATGCGTCTAGGGCAGTAGGGTCTAAACCAATTGGCCAGATATACTAACATGCAGAACGTATGGTATGTTTGAAGACTAACCATTTATCCAGTTCAAGCTGTCTTTAAGATGTGACAATGCGCTCTGACTATCCCCCGTAAAATCGTGACAAACTATTACTTATTCTTAAATTTGACCTCTTGCTGCTTGTTTGAAAATGATAGATGAAAAAATTACTTAAAAAAAAAAAGACTCAAACAGCGAGGGACATTATACTGGTGAAAAAACTCTCAACGACGATGTTCAGTAAACGATCAATCAAAATCGAAGGATCCAATGTATTTTTAAATGGAGCAGAAATATAACTAGTCTCCCAGTGCAAGTATCTTGAACAGAGAGTGTCATATTGGAACTCGCACTTGACTTTTTAAGAAACATATCCAGAAAGTATCCAATACCATTAAATTCAACTTGCAACATTTTAAACAAATTAGACCTTTTTCTTAACTGTCAATGCTGGAAAGTCATACCTCCACTGTATGATTCTATCCCACAATGAATACTGTTTTACAAACTGGTCGTTTGCTTGTGCCACACACCTGAAACCCATAGAACAGCTGTTCAAGAGAGCTATCCAGGTGTTTGACAGAAAGCCACAGTCATACCAGCACTGTACCATCCTTGAAAATCACAATTTCTTGAGTTTTTGACATTTTTTATGTCTTTTAAAAGTATGTGTTTTAAAAAAAATAATATTTACATGGGCTGGCCCCCCTCCCCTTGGGGGAATTCATCCACAGAAAACACACTGGACGCAGCACTAGGTCAGAAACCAGAGGAGACTGTGAAGTCCACCACAGACGGACCACCTTTGGACAAAAGGTCCTCTCCATTAAAGGCAGCTCATTCTGGAATAGCCCCCCCCCCCAACTGAGATACGGGATTGTCCCACTCTCAATAGTTTTAAAGGTCAACTTAAAGAATGGTTGAGCAACAAACAGACGTGTAATCACCGCTAAATAAATGCACTTTAACACAGGGGTATCTCCTCTTGCACTTTATGTAGCGCTTTTATCTTATCTTGCACTTTATATATCATAGCTGCTACATTGTACTGCCATGTGGTAAATGCTTGTATGCTGCTCATGCTCTTTCTGCATATCATGTATTTTATTTTTGCTGTGTATATATATATATATATATATATATATATATATATATATATATATATATATATATAAATGTCATGTTCTTATATGCTGTATGTGACGGGACTACAGATGGAAATTAGCTCAAAGCTAAAATCCGGCTCATTTACACTTGTAAGCATTATTTGTGTTTTAAAGTGTTCATCAATGTGCACTACCGTAGCCCTGAAGAAAATTAAACATTAAAATATGTTATCGATGTCCCCATTCCCAGTTTGTTTTGGGAATAATTGCGATGTTTACTATGTTTTGGTAGTTCTTAACAAAACAGAATTTTTGTAAAAGACTGCGACTCTAAAAGGCAAGTTTGTGATTTTAACACTGTTTCGATGAAACAATACATTATACAATATTACGACTTTTTGCCATATTTTTAACACAATATACTTGTACCTTTTTTTTGTGTGTGGTTGTAGGGCTTCTAGATATTTAGCATGTCATGCATAAACACGGTGTCATCTCTTCCTTGAAACTGACGTGCTTTACAAGACAAGTTATTTTTCTGCTTCTTCATCCTCTGAATTTTCCTCCCCCCGTCCCTCTTCCTTCAGCCAGCACAACAAGAATCAAGGTGGATCTGTGAAATGAAACACCTCTTCCCAAAGCGTGACTTCCCTATTGAGAGCATGCGTCTAGGGCAGTAGGGTCTAAACCAATTGGCCAGATATACTAACATGCAGAACGTACGGTATGTTTGAAGACTAACCATTTATCCAGTTCAAGCTGTCTTTAAGATGTGACATTGCGCTCTGACTATTTCTCGTAAAATGGTGACAAACTATTACTTATTCTTAAATTTGACCTCTTGCTGCCTGGTTGAAATTGATAGAGGAAAAATAACTTCAAAAAAAAAAAAGACTCAAACAGTGAGGGACATTATACTGAACCACAGAGACACCGAGACACAGAACCACAGAGACACAGAGACACAGAAAACACAGAAACACAAAAACACTGAAACACCGACACACAGAAACCCAGAAAACACAGAAACACAGAAACACAGAAAGACACAAACACAGGAAACACAGAAACACAAAATTGCAAAAACACAAAAACACAGAAAACACAGAAACACAAAAACACAGAAGCACAAAAACATAAAAACACAAAAACACTGAAACACCGACACACAAACACCGAAAACACTGAAAACACTGAAAACACAAAAAACAGGCTTGTGTGCTAGTATGGTTTTTGAATAAACACATCAGTTTTTTTTAAAGTCAAATTGTATCAGCCTCCCATCGACTTTTTAAAATACTGATGTGTTTATTCAAAAACCATACTAGCACACAAGCCTGTTTTTTGTTGTTTTCAGTGTTTTCAGTGTTTTCAGTGTTTGTGTGTCGGTGTTTCAGTGTTTTTGTGTTTTTGTGTTTTTGTGTTTCTGTGTCTTTGTGTTTCTGTGTTTTCTGTGTTTTTGTGTTTTTGCAATTTTGTGTTTCTGTGTTTCCTGTGTTTGTGTCTTTCTGTGTTTCTGTGTTTCTGTGTTTTCTGGGTTTCTGTGTCTCTGTGTCTCTGTGGTTCTGTGTCTCTGTGTTTCTGTGGTTCTGTGTCTCGGTGTTTCTGTTTTTTCAGTGTTTCTGTGTTGTTTCAGTGTTTCAGTGTTTTTTCTGTGTTTTTGTGTTTCTGTGCTTCCGCGTTTCTGTGTTTCTGTGGGGGTATAATACACACGTTTCAATACACTTGTATCATACATCTTCCCTGTTACCCTCCCCTTGCTATAATGAAGACAACAGTTTTTAAAATGTAAAAACTTTTTTTTTTTGTATCTTCTATTTACATTTTTATTTTTTCACACACAAATTCAATAGTTATACTGATTGTAACATCCCCAGGACCGTCTCCAGCTAGAATTCCCCAGATTACTGGAAATATCATGATGGAGTTTTTTCACTTCAGTCAAAACATTCATGTGTATGCTGTTTTTGACACAAAGATGCATTACATCTACAAACAGAGCATACAATGAGAGCACATGATACACTTTTGGTGTTTGTTTCATTTCTTCGGTAATGTTACAGAATGTTTCGGAAAATGAAGATTCCAGGACCACTTTAAATGTTTCGTTTACAATACTATTACTATACATGAAAGCAAAAATAAAACACATTTTCATTTGTTTTGGTTGTTTAATTGAAAACACAACATTCACCCCATTTTCAGAAAAACATATTACATTTTACCAAGTTAATGTCGTAGTGCATACAAGGTAATAGACTTAACAATTTGCACTGCTGTTTCTCTCCGCCTTTCATTTACAGTGATCGGTTTATCGTTCAATTCACATTGGCCAAGTAGATGTTTAGGGGTCTCTTGGAAGTAAACGAATGCATTTTTTATATCAGATAAATGCATTAACATCACTTGCAAATTCTCTATCCTTTCACCCGCAACGATTATAATCTGCTTTGCTTGTTCTTCGCTTTCACCATTATTAGCTCTGAATGTAATCCTTTCTGGGGCTTCTTGTGCTTCTTGTGGTCTGTTGAATACCTGTCATAGGATTTGTTTAGCTGTAAGGACAGGTACCATATAATTGTTTTCAAAAGCTTTGTCTATGTCGTCACACGTTTTGGCATATCCTTCGATGTAATGGCAACCGACACTAGAATAGAGATCCTCCAACAGTCTTTTAATACATGCTCTGGCACTGTCTCCAATTTGGGCAATTCCGTAGTATCGTGCTTTTTCTCTCATTATATTGAAGCAAAGCTCTGCCATTGCTTTTGGTATTTGTTCAACACATTCGCAACAGTCGGTTAGCGGTAGCTGATCTATAAGATTATTATGATTCGGTAATGGGTCTACAACACCATCCTCTATAGTTAGTTGACATTTCTGCACTTTGTTCCTTTTTCTTTTCACCTTCCTTCTTTTTGTCTTTTTCGTTTTCCATCCTATGGTCCCTTTTCTTTTCTTTCGCATTCTGCGTTTGCTTTTCATTTTTCTTCTCCTTTTCATTTTTCTTTTTCTTTTTCTTCGGTTTTCTTTACTTTTGCTTTTCTTATCTGCTAAATGTCGTTTGCGATCTTGGTGAGTGGTATGAGATATATTGTTTCTATAGAGGTTATCTATAATACCATCTTTTAAAGAAAGATATTCTTCATATGTCATATTATCATAGTCCTCTTTTGTCCTAAAGACCTTACATGGATATGATATAGAGGAGAGCTCTTCTTCGGGAACATCCTCTCCCCTACTTTGTAACATCCATTCATTAAGCCCATATACGTTATCCTGGTGATAATAAGGGGAGGCTACATCAGACTTGGTTTTTCTCAGATCCATAGCTAGTTTTCAAACTGTCGTCTTAGTGGGGTCCTTAGTTTTATATGCTTTGCTGAGTGGAGGGAGGGACTTTTTGCGTTGAATGGGTGGAGTCATCTGTAGAATTGAAAGTTTTTTCACCAGTATAATGTCCCTCACTGTTTGAGTCTTTTTTTTTTTAAAGTTATTTTTCATCTATCAATTTCAACCAGGCAGCAAGAGGTCAAATTTAAGAATAAGTAATAGTTTGTCACCATTTTACGAGAAATAGTCAGAGCGCAATGTCACATCTTAAAGACAGCTTGAACTGGATAAATGGTTAGTCTTCAAACATACCGTACATTCTGCATGTTAGTATATCTGGCCAATTGGTTTAGACCCTACTGCCCTAGACGCATGCTCTCAATAGGGAAGTCACGCTTTGGGAAGAGGTGTTTCATTTCACAGATCCACCTTGATTCTTGTTGTGCTGGCTGAAGGAAGAGGGACGGGGGGAAGAAAATTCAGAGGATGAAGAAGCAGAAAAATAACTTGTTTTGTAAAGCACGTCAGTTTCAAGGAAGAGATGACACCGTTTTTATGCATGACATGCTAAATATCTAGAAGCCCTACAACCACAAAAAAAAAAAAGGTACAAGTATATTGTGTTAAAAATATGGCAAAAAGTCGTAATATTGTATAATGTATTGTTTCATCGAAACAGTGTTAAAATCACAAACTTGCCTTTTAGAGTCGCAGTCTTTTACAAAAATTCTGTTTTGTTAAGAGCTACCAAAACATAGTAAACATCGCAATTATTCCCAAAACAAACTGGGAATGGGGACATCGATAACATATTTTAATGTTTAATTTTCTTCAGGGCTACGGTAGTGCACATTGATGAACACTTTAAAACAGAAATAATGCTTACAAGTGTAAATGAGCCGGATTTTAGCTTTGAGCTAATTTCCATCTGTAGTCCCGTCACATACAGCATATAAGAACATGACATTTATATATATATATATATATATATATATATATATATATATATACACAGCAAAAATAAAATACATGATATGCAGAAAGAGCATGAGCAGCATACAAGCATTTACCACATGGCAGTACAATGTAGCAGCTATGATATATAAAGTGCAAGATAAGATAAAAGCGCTACATAAAGTGCAAGAGGAGATACCCCTGTGTTAAAGTGCATTTATTTAGCGGTTATTACACGTCTGTTTGTTGCTCAACCATTCTTTAAGTTGACCTTTAAAACTATTGAGAGTGGGACAATCCCGTATCTCAGTTGGGGGGGGGGGGGCTATTCCAGAATGAGCTGCCTTTAATGGAGAGGACCTTTTGTCCAAAGGTGGTCCGTCTGTGGTGGACTTCACAGTCTCCTCTGGTTTCTGACCTAGTGCTGCGTCCAGTGTGTTTTCTGTGGATGAATTCCCCCAAGGGGAGGGGGGCCAGCCCATGTAAATATTATTTTTTTAAAAACACATACTTTTAAAAGACATAAAAAATGTCAAAAACTAAAGAAATTGTGATTTTCAAGGATGGTACAGTGCTGGTATGACTGTGGCTTTCTGTCAAACACCTGGATAGCTCTCTTGAACAGCTGTTCTATGGGTTTCAGGTGTGTGGCACAAGCAAACGACCAGTTTGTAAAACAGTATTCAATGTGGGATAGAATCATACAGTGGAGGTATGACTTTCCAGCATTGACAGTTAAGAAAAAGGTCTAATTTGTTTAAAATGTTGCAAGTTGAATTTAATGGTATTGGATACTTTCTGGATATGTTTCTTAAAAAGTCAAGTGCGAGTTCCAATATGACACTCTCTGTTCAAGATACTTGCACTGGGAGACTAGTTATATTTCTGCTCCATTTAAAAATACATTGGATCCTTCGATTTTGATTGATCGTTTACTGAACATCGTCGTTGAGAGTTTTTTCACCAGTATAATGTCCCTCGCTGTTTGAGTCTTTTTTTTTTTAAGTAATTTTTTCATCTATCATTTTCAAACAAGCAGCAAGAGAATAAGTAATAGTTTGTCACGATTTTACGGGGGATAGTCAGAGCGCATTGTCACATCTTAAAGACAGCTTGAACTGGATAAATGGTTAGTCTTCAAACATACCATACGTTCTGCATGTTAGTATATCTGGCCAATTGGTTTAGACCCTACTGCCCTAGACGCATGCTCTCAATAGGGAAGTCACGCTTTGGGAAGAGGTGTTTCATTTCACAGATCCACCTTGATTCTTGTTGTGCTGGCTGAAGGAAGAGGGACGGGGGGAGGAAAATTCAGAGGATGAAGAAGCAGAAAAATAACTTGTTTTGTAAAACGGGTAGCACGTCAGTTTGAAGGAAAAGATGACACCGTGTTTATGCATGACATGCAAAATATCTTGAAGCCCT
Source organism: Notothenia rossii (assembly GCF_949606895.1). Classification (NCBI taxonomy): domain Eukaryota; kingdom Metazoa; phylum Chordata; class Actinopteri; order Perciformes; family Nototheniidae; genus Notothenia; species Notothenia rossii. Next base: position 51,196,243 of record NC_136909.1, read on the forward strand.
ACAACCACAAAAAAAAGATTGTGTTAAAAATATGGCAAAAAGTCATAATATTGTATAATGTATTGTTTCATCGAAACAGTGTTAAAATCACAAACTTGCCTTTTAGAGTCGCAGTCTTTTACGAAAATTCTGTTTTGTTAAGAGCTACCAAAACATAGTAAACATCGCAATTATTCCCAAAACAAACTGGGAATGGGGACATCGATAACATATTTTAATGTTTAATTTTCTTCAGGGCTACCGTAGTGCACATTGATGAACACTTTAAAACAAATATAATGCTTACAAGTGTAAATTGACCTGATTTTAGCTCTGAGCTCATTTCCATCTATAGTTCCGTCACATACAGCATATAAGAACATGACATTTATATATATACATACAGCAAAAATAAATACATGATATGCAGAAAGAGCATGAGCAGCATATTCAAGGATGGTACAGTGGTGGTATGACTGTGGCTTTCTGTCAAACACCTGGATAGCTCTCTTGAACAGCTGTTCTATGGGTTTCAGGTGTGTGGCACAAGCAAATGACCAGTTTGTAAAACAGTATTCAATGTGGGATAGAATCATACAGTGGAGGTATGACTTTGCAGCATTGACAGTTAAGAAAAAGGTCTAATTTGTTTTAAAATGTTGCAAGTTGAATTTCATGGTATTGGATACTTTCTGGATATGTTTCTTAAAAAGTCAAGTGCGAGTCCAATATGACACTCTCTGTTCAAGATACTTGCACTGAGAGACTAGTTCTATTTCTGTTCCATTTAAAAATACATTGGATCCTTCGATCCTTAAAACTAGAACACTGATGGCTGGCTTACGCTACAAACTTCATCACCTTTTAACAAGAGAGTAAGTATATAAAACGTTATTTTGTATATTTTACACATCAGCAGAAACAGAGAGAGATGGCAGGACACTGTGTTTTAGAGAGAACCCCTCCCCCCTGCGTCAGCAAACGGCTTGCGCGGTAATACCATCGTCCAGATGGTCCGCTTTTAGTTTCCCAGACGGTGCTTGTCAGGACTCTTTTCACTTCTGGCGGCGGGGGGATATTTCCTTCTTCTTCCTCCACATTGAGGGGTAACGGTGAAAACTCTTCTCTGATCTCGCTTTTTGTTTGCGTTTCTTTGCTTTTTGTTGCACATATCTTGTACACCGCTGGTTTCACAGTATTTTCTTGATGCACTACTTCTTCCGATACAATGGTTGCGTGGAGATCTCTGGAAGACACCAGAGTTAACACAGCCCAATCTGTTGAGGTCAACGTCGCTTTAACACTGTGGGGTCCATACGTTTTTCCATTCTTCAGATTGTAGAAATGCAGTTCATTCGCCATATAGTTGAATACGTATCCCCAAACATGTTCATTTTCCAGAAGCCATTTTTCTTCAAGATCTTCGACCGGAGGTGTTTGAACCCGGCACAGATACTGCATCCGTTTCTTGATTGGCGCTCCGGACGGATGGCGGTAAGTTGTCACAGGCGTCTCGCTGATTAAACCCATATCGAGGCGTCTCTTGGCCATTTTTTCTTTTTGGAAAGATGACTTGATGATTGGAAATGACTGGCTTTTTATCTGCACGGGGTTCTTTTTTTTTTATCTCACTCCATCCCCTCGTTCTTCTGACATCACATAATTGGGGCGGGCCCTTCTGTCACTTTTATGCATACTAATGTGATGGAAGCGGCATTTTGTTTTAATAGACTTGGGGGCGGGCCCACCTGTCACTTTTTATGCATACTAATGTGATTGAAACATTTTTTATGATACACCATAAGGCGCAACAGTGGGGGCTTTTCACACCTGTGAATACACATCAACCCCCTCCTATCGACGGATCTCACACCTACTTGGGATATCACACCTACTTGAGATCTCACACCTCAATCAAAGGGGAGGCGGGACTTAGCTAATTTGCATAATGGGGGGAGGTGTGACCTGTCACTTTTTTATGCATACTAATGAGACGAAAGCGGGATGAATCTTACTACTCATGGGGTTTGTCAAGCGAAGCGGAGAGAATACTTACTTCCGGGTGTAATATGCTCTAAAGCAAATGAGCTGCTCCAACCCTCGGTCCTGACGGACTCCAACTTGTGTTTATTAATCAAACTAATAAATAAACACAAGGATAATTATGTGTTATTGTTGAGTAAATGGAGAATTGCACAGGGGAAAATAACGTATCTATGCCACAATTTTAGATGCAGATTTTGTTAAACTAATACGTTTGCGCTGTGGACCAACACTATAAATTGACGGGGAAGGGGCTAGCAATAAAGATAACACCATTAAACAGTTACACAACATAACAGAAATAATATCAATAGTAGCGTCCCTAGCAACCACCTTGGTAACAATGAAAACGTTGTATAGACACAATTTCCTGAAGTAATCTTCGTAATAACTAGCAAACTAAAGATAATGTACATCCACTGCACACATAATCTGAAATAACAATTCATATTTCTCACATCAAATGACATCAAAACGCATTTTAATGGCCAAAGTAACTTTAAAATAGGCATTTTCCACCGAGAATAAAACGAAGTTCGGCCATGTTTTTTTTTTCTGCAGGGAGAAATTTGAAGATCACGTGACATAGACGCCAGCCATTGGAATGAATGGTGAAACAAAACGTAGGGATCTTACAATTTCAGAGGCATTTTTGTAGAAATACTACGTCCTACGTTGTGGACCAACGTAGTTATTATTACACGTTTTTTGTGAGACTGGGTTGGGGAAACACCATATCCCTGCATTGCGGCTAAAACATCCAAATCATCGAGCTTGAACCGAGCCTACGTCTGTTTCCGGTGACTTTATTTTGAAAATCAGTTCCTGACGGACGGTTAAAAAGCCCAATATTATAGAATTAAACTAATATATAAAAACAAGGATAATTGTGTGTTATTGTTGAGTAAATAACAGTGTCTTATTTAGAAAAGGAAAACAAATTCGAAGGAAAAAAAGATTTAAAAAAATACAGATTTCAGTATTCTGAGGCTCTGAGCCCCATTTCTTTTCCTCACGGACGGCAAAAAAAGTCAGACATTATACGATTTAAAATAAAATCAATAATCGTGGCTTGATATTGAGTAATAACATGTTTTTATGGACCACCCAGCTTCCGGTCTGCTCAGACCAGACCGTATCCATTTGCGTCTCATATGCACGCAAAACTCGGACTCAGAACTCAATGGGAATAGTTGGCGTATAATAGGCACGCAAAATCTGACTTTTGCGTATCTATTGCACACATTTTCCAATGTGTAAAGTCGTGTAATGTGTACGCAGACTGAAGAGAGTGGGTTGAGCAAAATAGTTACAGCATATATTTATTGATTTTAATGTTAACAGATCATTGATGCAATAATATTTTGATCCAATTTGCCTGACTTGACGCATGGAATAAAACATGGGCATAGGAAGCATCCTCAATGTGGGTGAGACAATTTAACAAGGGGTGTCTGCAGGTGGTGGACCCTCACCTCCTCTAGGGGGGTCCGGGGGCATGCTCCCCGGGAAGATATTTTTTTAAGTGTTGAAGTTAAATGCATCAATCTGGTGCACTTTGAGAGCAAAATTAGGGACTAAATCTATGGATACATCTCTCGACACCCATATGAAACAGAACTGTAAACAGATTTAGTTTTTCTTTCAACATTTATTTGAAGAGCAAGTGGAGGCAAAAGTGACTGCACCCAAAACAATAAACCTGCTAGCTAACTATCCTAAACTCACTAACAGAATGTGGGCAACACGTTCTTCTTCACAGCCGCGCGACCTCTGAGTCAGACGTCACTTCCCCCTTTTCTATCCTACAGGTACAGCCACTCCCCCTGAACCCTGTTTCCCTGCCAAAACGGCCCAGCCCAGGGAGTGGCCGGAACAATTACAAATGTGGGCCGGTAGGATTTAGGTAAGCAAAAAAAACAAAAAACAGAGTGGCCGGAACACTTACAAATGTGGGGCGGTAGGATTTAGGCAAAAATATTATACTACATGGGCTGTATGATGTCAATCTTGTACCGTAAATGTGGTATTAAATAAAGTTAATATTACCAACGTAGATTAATGTCCCTGTAGCTTCTTATTGCACTAAGAAGCTTATTGCTGTATATATATATATATATACAAGGCATATATATATACAGTATATATATATATATACACTTATTGTAAGTCGCTTTGGATAAAGGCGTCAGCTAAATGCAATGTAATGTACTTCTGTCTTAACAGGTGCCTATTCAAGATCAATCCGGACAAGGGGACTGAAGTGGAGAGGAAGGAATAAAACCCAAAAACAGCACCCGATAAAAGTGCATTGATTAATTACAAACGTCGCTGACTTTGAATGGAGAGAGTGGAAACACACACACATAGTCATGTACACACGCACACACATAACTGGTAGATTTCTTTAGTGTTTATAATTATTACATTACATTACATTACATTGCATTTAGCTGACGCTTTTATCCAAAGCGACTTACAATAAGTGCATTCGACCAGGAAGATACAACCTTTAAGAAAACAGAATCATATAAGTACATCAGGTTTCATAGAGCCAAACATTTCAAGTGCTACTCAACTGGCATTTAGAAAGCCAGCCCTTTATTAGTATATAAGTGCTTTGTTAGTAATTCTATCGCTCGAAGTGGAGTCTAAAGAGATGAGTTTTCAGTTTGCGCCGGAAGATGTGTAAGCTATTTGCTGTCCTGATTACAATGGGGAGCTCATTCCACCATTTTGGAGCCAGGATAGCAAACCCACGTGTTTTTGCTGACGGGAACTTGGGTCCCCCTCGCAGTGCGGGTGCAGCGAGCTGTTTGGCTGATGCAGAGCGGAGTGCACGTGCTGGGGTGTACGGTTTAACCATGTCCTGGATGTAGGAAGGGCCAGATCCATTCCCAGCATGGTACGCAAGTACCAGTGTCTTGAAGTGGATTCTAGCAGTTACTGGAAGCCAGTGAAGGGAGCGGAGGAGCGGTGTGGCGTGGGAGAATTTGGGAAGGTTGAAGACCAGACGAGCCGCTGCATTCTGGATGAGCTGCAGAGGTCGGATGGCACATGCAGGTAGACCAGCCAGGAGGGAGTTGCAGTAGTCTAGGCGTGAGATGACGAGAGCCTGGACCAGAATCTGCGCTGATGTCTGGGTCAGCTGGGGACGTATCCTCCTGATGTTGTAAAGCGTGTATCTGCAGCAGCGGGTTGTAGCAGCGATGTTTGCAGTGAAGGACAGTTTGTTATCTAGGACCACACCCAGATTCCTTGCAGTCTGAGTCGGGGAAACAACAGAGGTGCCGATGTTGATTGTTAGGTCAAGAGTGGGACAATCTTTTCCCGGAAGGAAGAGCAGTTCAGTCTTGTCAAGGTTAAGCTTGAGGTGATGAGCAGACATCCACCGAGAGATGTCTGCTAGGCAAGCAGAGATGCGTGCGACGACCTGGGTCTCTGAGCGGGGAAAGGACAGAATTAGTTGGGTGTCGTCAGCGTAGCAGTGGTATGAAAAACCATGCGGGCTAATGACAGACCCGAGCGAGTTTGTGTACAGGGAGAAGAGGAGGGGACCAAGAACCGAGCCCTGAGGGACCCCTGTAGTTAATTGACAAGGGTCGGACTCGGACCCTCTCCAAGTAACCCTGTAGGTGCGGTCATTGAGGTATGAGGTGAGGAGGGAAAGTGCAGTGCCTGAAACTCCAAGTTCTTGGACAGTGCGAAGGAGGATCCGATGGTTCACCGTGTCGAATGCAGCAGACAGGTCCAGAAGGATGATGACAGAGGAGAGGGAGGCTGCTTTAGCAGTGTGCAGTTTGTCAGAGACAGCAAGGAGAGCAGTTTATGTTGAGTGACCTGCCTTGAAACCAGACTGGTGCGGATCCAGAAGGTTGTTCTGATGGAGATAACAGGAGAGTTGTTTAAAGACAGCGCGTTCAAGTGTTTTAGACAGGAACGGGAGGAGAGAGACGGGCCTGTAGTTTATAACATCAGACGGGTTGAGAGTGGGTTTCTTAAGGAGAGGGTTTACTCTTGCCTCCTTGAGACTATTTGGAAAGTGACCAGAAGTTAGAGAAGTGTTGATGAAATGGGTGAGAAATGGTAGAATATCAGGAGCGATAGTCTGAAGGAGGTTTGAGGGGATAGGGTCCAGAGAACAGGTGGTAGGACGGGCAGAGGTAACGAGGGTAAGAACCTCACTTGGAGAGAGAGGGGAGAAGGAGGTCAGTGTGTGGGTGAAGGGAGGGTCTGGTGACCCAGCGGTGAGTAAAGGTGAGTCAGAAAAAGAAGAGCGAATATCATCAACCTTTTTTTCAAAGTGGTTAACAAAGTCGCTTGACAGAAGGGAGGAGGGGGGAGGTGCTTTGGGGGGGTCCAAGAGGGTGGAGAAGATAGAAAATAGTTTTTTGGGATTGGAATAGGAAGATTGGATCTTATCTTGAAAGAAAGTGCTTTTTGCCTGAGAGATGGAAGCAGAGAAAGAGGAGAGGAGAGCCTGATAGGTTAGGAGGTCGTCATGGTGTTTGGATTTCCACCATTTCCGCTCTGCTGCCCGAAGGATGGTTCTATTAGCACGCAGTGCATCATTTAGCCAGGGAGCAGGAGGGGACTGACGAGCCGGCCGCGATGTGAGAGGACAGAGAAAGTCCAGAGAGGATGAGAGAGTCGAGAGGAGAGTTTTTGCAGCAGTGTTTGGAGGCAGGAGTTGGAACGAGTCAGAGGAAGGGAGGGCTGAGAGCACCGATGAGGCAAAGGTAGAGGGGGAGAGGGAACAGAGGTTACGGCGGACAGGAGCAGAGTTAGAAGAGATTAGGTTGTTATGTTTGGAAAGGGGTAGAGAGAATGAAATGAAGAAGTGATCGGATGTGTGGAGCGGGTTTACAGAGAGGTTAGAAGTAGAGCAGTTCCTTGAGAATATGAGATCAAGGACATTGCCAGCTTTATGAGTTGGTGGGGATGGAGACAGTGAGAAAGCAAAGGTGGTTAACAGAGATGTTAGTTCAGATATCTTCCCTGTCTGGAGGTTGAAATCTCCGAGAAGTACAGCGGGAGGGCCAGTTTCAGGGATGTGTGAGAGGAGATTATCTAACTCCTCCAAGAAGTCCCCCAAGGCGCCTGGTGGACGGTAGAGAACAACAATGGTTAATTGTATAGGATGGGTTACTGTGACGGCATGGAATTCAAAGGTGGAAGGAGTGAAATTAGGTAGCTTGAAGAGGGAAAAGCTCCATTTGGGAGAGAGCAGGAGACCAGTGCCACCTCCTCTGCCAGAGGGTCTGGGTGTATGGGAGAAGGAATATGCTGTGGAGAGAGCTGCTGGGGTGGATGTGTTGGATGGAGTGATCCAGGTCTCCGTGAGAGCAAGGAAATCCAGAGACTGCAGGGAAGCGTAGCCAGAGATGAAGTCAGCCTTAGGGACAGCTGACTGGCAGTTCCACAGGCCCCCTGAAACGAGATGTTGGATCTCAGTGGAGCATGTGGGATAGACGAGAGCAGGCCGGTGAGATCGATTAGGAGAAACACGGGGCCAGTGATAATTGCGAGAAGACACATGAACAGGAATGCAGAAAATACACATGATTATAGCATGAGGGGCTAGAGAACCCAAGAGAATTGAATAAAACTAAATAACACCAGCGATACTTGGCGCAATCAGAGTAGGATTTGCCTCCTCTTTGCCTCCCACAGGACTCTTAATGTCTTTGTCAGTCTTCGTCTGGCTGACGCTGAAGCTGACGCTCCAGGAAAACGCAACCTAAGATGGATACCTGATTGCTCAGTTCTCACAGCTTTGGGGGCACGCCCCTGGAATTAGTTAACTATTTTCTGCTGATGGGCGACAGCAGAGTCTTCCTACCTATTGTAATGCACACTTGAGGGGCGTGACTCACTGAGACCTGTGTTATCTAATAGTTAGCTAATTGTTATCTTTTGAACAAAATGTTGGCTATTGTTAAATGCTGAAATGTTTCATTGCCGGTCTATTCTGCTATATACAGGACTGTCTCAGAAAATTAGAATATTGTGATAAAGTTCTTTATTTTCTGTAATGCAATTAAAAAAACAAAAATGTCATACATTCTGGATTCATTACAAATCAACTGAAATATTGCAAGCCTTTTATTATTTTAATATTGCTGATTATGGCATACAGCTTAAGAAAACTCAAATATCCTATCTCTAAATATTAGAATATCATGAAAAAGTATACTAGCAGGGTGTTCAACGAATCACTTGAATCGTCTAATTAACTCGAAACACCTGCAAGGGTTTCCTGAGCCTTGAAAAACACTCAGCTTGGTTCAGTAAACTAAATCACAAGTATGGGGAAGACTGCTGATCTGACTGCTGTCCAGAGGACCGTCATTGACACCCTCCATCAGGAGGGTAAGACACAAAAAGAAATTTCTCAAAGAGCAAGCTGTTCACAGAGTGCAGTTTCAAAGCACATCCACAAAAAGTCTGTTGGAAGGGGGAAATGTGGCAGGAAACGCTGCACAACCAAGAGAGATGACCGCAGCCTTAACAGCATTGTGAAGAAGAGTCGCTTCCAGAATTTGGGGGAGCTTCAAAGACAGTGGACTGAAGCTGGAGTCCAGGTATCAAAAGTCACTGTTCACAGACGTGTCCGGGAAATGGGCTACAATAGCCGTATTCCCATGGTCAAGCCACTTCTGAACTCAAGACAACGGAAGAGGCGTCTGACTTGGGCTAAGGAAAAGAAGCACTGGACAGTTGCACAGTGGTCCAAAGTCCTCTTTTCAGACGAAAGCAAGTTTTGTATTTCATTTGGAAGTCAAGGCGCCAGAGTCTGGAGAAAGGCTGGAGAGGAGCAAAATCCAAGTTGCTTGAAATCCAGTGTGAAGTTCCCACAGTCAGCGATGGTTTGGGGAGCCATGTCAGCTGCTGGTGTTGGTCCACTGTGTTTCATCAAGCCCAGAGTAAATGCAGCTGTGTACCAAGAGATTTTAGAGCACTACATGCTTCCGTCTGCTGAAAAGCTCTATGGAGATGAGGAATTCATTTTCCAGCATGATCTGGCACCTGCCCACAGTGCCAAAACCACCAGTAACTGGTGTACTGACCATGGCGTTACTGTCCTCGATTGGCCTGCAAATTCCCCTGACCTGAACCCCATAGAGAATATGTGGGGTATTGTGAAGAAGAAGCTGAAAGACACCAGACCCAACAATGCTAATGAGCTAAAGGCCGCTATTGAAGCATCCTGGGCATCCATAACACCTCAGCAATGCCACAGGCTGATTGCCTCCATGCCACGCCGCATTGATGCAGTAATCCGTGCAAAAGGATTCCCAACCAAGTACTGAGTGCATTAATGGACATTTTCAAATGTTTGATTGTGTTTTGCTGTTATAAATCTTTTTTTTTTACTTGGTCTGAGGAACTATTCTAATTTTTTGAGATAGGATTTTTGAGTTTTCTTAAGCTGTATGCCATAATCAGCAATATTAAAATAATAAAAGGCTTGCAATATTTCAGTTGATTTGTAATGAATCCAGAATGTATGACATTTTTGTTTTTTTAATTGCATTACAGAAAATAAAGAACTTTATCACAATATTCTAATTTTCTGAGACAGTCCTGTATAATATATTTTATTTATTGTTTTTATTTTTGTGATGTTATATTATTATTTTCAATGATATATTCTATATATAAATATATATATTTGTGATTTTTTTCTACAAAACATCTGACAGTTAATGTAAACTTGGGCTTTTGCAAAGTAAAATTACATGTTTTCTTTGTGTTTTACATGTAAATGGTCTTAGATTTCGTGAAGTTTGCTGACGACACGACCGTCATCGGCCTTATCACCGACGGCGACAAGACGGCGTACAGAGAGGAGGTCGAAAACCTGACATCTTGGTGCCAGGATAACAACCTCCATCTCAACGTCAGCAAAACCAAGGAGCTGATTGTGGATTACAGGAAGCAGCAGGGAGAGGGACACGCCCCATCGCCATCAATGGGACTACGGTGGAGAGAGTCAGCAGCTTCAGGTTCCTCGGTGTCCACATCACTGAGGACCTGACATGGACTTATCACACTAACAGCATGACCAAAACAGCTAGACGGCGGCTCTTTTTAAAAAAATTGTATTGAACATGTTAGAAACAAAAAAAACAATAATAATATTTCAATGTTCAAGGTATAAAAAAAATGTATTCTCAAAGTTTCTACCATGTTCAAAAGGGTCAAGAAGAAGCTTAAAAACGTTTCTGGTCCTACCCCTGGACCAGAATAAATATTTCATGTAAAATTACAGTAATAGAGGCTACTTGTGGTAAGGTAAGTTACTGGTTTTTTTACATGTTTTCTCCGTATTTTATTTTACAGTTTTTTTCCTTTTTTTAACGGACATTTTCTGGCGCCCCAGCTGCCAGAAAATTTCCGTTTTTTTACAATTTTTTTTTTAAAAGTTTACATATAAATCTGCGGCGGAAACCCCTCTTGTCTGTCAGTGTGATTATGACTGATTTTATAAAAGTAACAAAGTAACGCGTGTCGGGGCAATGTTAGTAACTAGTGTGATTACTGAATTATAAAAGTAACGCGTTACACTACTCCGTTACCGACAAAAGTAATATTATTACAGTAACGCGTTACACTCAACTCTGTTTATCTGTCTGTCCAGCAGCAGGTGGAGAGGATGGGTGGGGTTATCCATCATGGACAACAGCCTGTTCAGTGTCCTCCTCTCCACCACAGCTTCAAAGGGGTCCAGCTTGATGCCGATGACAGAGCCAGCTTTCCTGATCAGTTTATTGAGTCTGCTGGTGTCATCGGCTCTGATGCTGTTTTATTGTGATTTATGTGTCATTTAACTGTGTTAGCAATGGAAGAAAACTGTAAACATACTGATGCAGTCAGCCCCACCCATTAGCAAAACAATGTAGCCGATGAAGTTTTAAAAAACAAAACATTATTCTGACAGAATTATGAGGTGCTGTTTTGACTGAGGACAGATGAAGCTACCACACCTACTGTGCTCACTAAACTACTTCACAAAATAGTGAACAAATCAGTCATGTGTCACTTGTTATTGCAAAGGGAAATGATAAACATACACCCATCACATGGTCCCTTTGGAAAGAGAAAACAGTTTCTACAGATTTAATTAATTAGTCTCCAAGATATTTCTGGAGCTCTCTCACCAAGATCAATAACTGAGCCCTCCTCCATTTTTAGAATGCATTCTGGGGAAAATAGTGTACACAAAGCATATTTAGCAATGATTAGTTATTTAATTTGTCATTTTGTACTGTGAACACAATTCAGGCTTTAAAGCTGTATGGAGTATGGAAGTGGGGCGCTGTGAAAGAGAGGAAAGAAACAACTGATTGGTCAGAATATTTTATTAACAGTATAAATCCATATCAACCCCACTGAGCTCTGCTTACTGCGAATCTGTGTTTACAGGGTGGTTTTATTTGAACATCTTTTAACCACAGGAATGACGATCCATTTTAATGTGCAGTGATAACGGTAAGCTCCAGGAGCCAAGAAACCAAAGAAGAATAATTGCATCAGATCGAATAATAACATCTCTGACCCGAGAGTCCACTCTGCTAAATTGGATTGAGACAAAATGAGGACACGAGGAGAAAGTCACATTATTTTTCAAACCATAAAACACAGTGTGTTGTGAATACAAAGTCTGCACCATGACGCACTACTGGTGTTTGTGATGAGATCTCCTTAAAGACCCTGTGAAGTGCGCACCTGTGCATGATCTGTTATGCTAATACGTATAGTAATGAGCAAAATTGTCCATTGGAACCCATATCAAAGGATGTTGGAATAGCACGAATTTGACGAGTTTTGAATTTGATGGGGAAATCTGCAGTCGACCTTCGCCTTCGTGGGCGTGGCTTGCGATCTACTGCGTGACGTCACGAGATGGACGCCGCCGCACTGTTTACATTCACCACCGTTCGTTTTTTCTCTTTTTCAAAGTCGAATTTCTCAACGTTTTTGAGCTAGTATTTTCCTGGAAAGTGTGTCGGAGTCGACTGGAAGTGATTGCCAATCGAGAAAACCTGACAATGGAGGCGACAGTGAAGAAAGAGGGATGAAAAACACAGGGGAAACGATGCATTGCCGCTGGCTGTAGTAATGTCAAGTCTGCCGAAGTGGCGATGTTTCTGTTCCCAAAAGATGAAGGTGAGCCTGGCTGGTGTCATTGTTTCGTAGATTCTTTGATTGATCATGATAAATAAAGGCCACTGGTCGATTCGAGAGAGAGAGAAAGAGAGACTGAGAGAGTTACAGGGTTGTCGTTAGCATCTGGTGCTAGCTCGGAGCTAACGGAGATTAGCTGTTTCAACAATAAGGAGAGGGAGAGTGCTCTCCTGTGGGACTGAGAGAGATAACGTGAGCTCAGGGAGGTAAACTGTAGCCTAAGTTATCTCAGTGGGTTTGGTCATCTATGTAAACAAATATTTCCATCTATGTAATATTAGTTGTATAAAATAGGTTAAGAAATCCTTCCAATGTTTTTTGATTATTGAAATATATGTTTCATATGAGTGTTGAGAGCTGTATCCATAAATCTCTTAATGTTGCCCTCAAAGTGCACCAAATCACTTTCCTCATCTATCCTGTCCGAAAAGCTGTCCAAATCAATCATTTCTCTCACACTAGTATCCCTTTCCAAAGTCTCCGCCATGTTTACAATCGCAACTGGGTACATCTTGTGACGTCACAGCCACTATCGTCTTCAACTTCCGTTAGGCTCAGACGACAAAATTAATAATTCATTAATTCATTAATTATGAATTATTAAAAATTATTTTAGCCATGAACAGGCACAATGATATGTACATGCACTTCACTGGGTCTTTAAGCTCCTTCCTTTATTAATGTAATAGATGTATTTGTAGTTCAGCAGTCGGCATCTCCTTAACATCATGACAATCGGCTGCACATTTCATGTCTGTATGAGTTATGCATTAAAGTCTGTTTCCTAAATCTCTGTGCGCAGGTTGGGGAATCTCTTCAGCAGGAGGGTGGCTTGTTTTGGGGGGAGACGCTCCCCCTGCACGCCGCTCAGCTCAGACGTGTTCTTCTTAGCAGCCTGTGAGAGAGGAACACTGTTTGTTAGCAGTGCTTTTATTAAGTAATGGGTAAAACCAAGGAAAACCTTGTGAAGACTTACAGAAAACGTTTGACCTCTGTCATTGCCAACAAAGGGTATATAACAAAGTATTGAGATTAACTTTTGTTATTGACCAAATACTTATTTTCCACCATAATTTGCAAATAAATTCTTTAAAAATCAGACAATGTGATTTTCTGGATTTTTTTTTTCTTCTCATTTTGTCTCTCATAGTTGAGGTATACCTAGGATGAAAATTACAGGCCTCTCATCTTTTTAAGTGGGAGAACTTGCACAATTGGTGGCAGACTAAATACTTATTTGCCCCACTGTATATACACATATGTACATACACAAATTCATTCAAACACAAATTCTTAAATAGAATACAAAACAAGAATATAAACAGTTATGGTTTAGCAGTTTCATCCCTGTACCTTGTGAGAATTGTTTCTTTATACCTCTTTTTGAATAGTTTTATGTTTGGACATCCCTTTAGCTCCTCACTCAAATTGTTCCAGATCTTCACCCCACAAACAGAAACACAAAAACTTCTCTTTGTTGTGCGCACCCTAACATTATTGAATATAAATGAACCACGTAAATAATAATTCCCTTGTCTTTCATTGAACAATATCTGAATGTTCCCAGGTAATTGAACGTTTTTTGCCTTAAACATGATTTGTGCAATTTGGAATTCAACAAGATCTGACAGTTTTAATAATTTTAGTTCTAAGAATAATGGGTTTATATGATCCCTATAGCTGACATTTTTAATAAGTCTTATTGCTCTTTTTTTGTAGAATAAATAGGGATTGTGTTGTATTTTTATAATTACTGCCCCAAACCTCTGCACAGTAACTTAAATAAGGTAACACCAATGAACAGTAAATAATGTAGAGGGAATTTTGATCAAGAATCTGTTTTGCCTTGTTTAATATTGCAATACTTCTTGAGACTTTGGAATGAATATGTTTTATGTGTGGTTTCCAGCTCAGTTTCTCATCAATTGTGATTCCAAGGAATTTATGTTCTTTAACTCTCTCAATGAAAATCCCATCTATCTTAAAGGATGCTAGTGTATTTCTATTTCCAAATATGATTAATGTTGTTTTATTCAAGTTTAATGATAACTTATTACTGTTTAGCCATAACTTTAGTTTGCATATTTCAGCTGTGATCTCTTCCAATAGTAGCTGTACATTGTCCCCAGAACAAAATATATTAGTGTCATCAGCACAAAAAAAAAACTTGAGTACTGTCGATACATTGCATATTTCATTAATATACATAATAAATAGTTTCGGCCCCAATACTGACCCCTGGGGGACACCCCATGTAATCTCCAAATATGAAGAACAACACTCTCCCAGCTTCACAAACTGTTGCCTGTTGGTTAAATAACTCCTTACCCATTCCAAAACAACACCCCTGATTCCATAACGTTCCAGTTTTTTTATGAATATGTCATGATTAATTGTGTCAAATGCTTTTTTTATTTCAATGGGTCATGCAAGTGTTAGGGGAAGGGCTGACCAACACCTTTCCACAGGCCAGACACCAGTTTCATGTAGCTGACATTAAACCGTTTGACAAAAAAGTTAGACTGACTGAACTGATGAGATAGCTGCCATACACAAATGCTGACAATTAAGTGCTTACCATCGCCATAAAAAAATACCCAGAATAAAGTTGTGAAAAATATTTTATCAATATTCAAAAGCCCTAGATTGCAGACAAATAATTGTGTGTACTTTTTAAGTTATACATCAGTGAATGTGGCATTACCCAGGATGCATTGGGAAACTCATTACTTCAGGGTCCTGTAGTATTTCTCAGCATATTTTCATTTGGACATGCTGACCTCTTGCTGTGTGTTTGTGCTGCGGTCAACATACCTGAGCCTCGTCCACGCAGCTGTAGAAGGCCTTCATCTCCGCGGAGCACACACTCTCCACAAAGCTGTTCTGCTTCCAGCACGCCATCAGGACCGAGATCTCGGTGACACACGACGCGCCTGTGGAGAAAAAGACAGCTTTGACTGACTGGAGTTACCATCACCCCCCCGCCCTGTCCGATGATCACTGTGCAGCTCCAGTCAGAGCAAACACACACACACAAAGTCATAAACAGGATGTTTCCTTGTTTTACCTTCTGCTAAACAAACATAACGGAAATTTCAGATTTCCTTTAGCTGCTATGATGCTCCACACTGAGGAAGCTCTAAGGTAGACCTCTGCAGCAGGATACAAACACTTTAAAGAAGTAGATCACGCAAATGACCACTGTGCCTTATTCCCTTTATTATTAACATACTCTGGTTGTATGGTTGATGTGAGATAGTTATGAACAAATTGTTTAGGTGAAAAAGCGTTTCTCTTTGACGATACCAAGCACATCTCTAGACAATAGTAACAAAATGGCTTGGCAGATCTGGACAGTGTTTGGGGTCATTGAGGATGCTGAGTCCCTTTCTGACATGTTCAGGATCAACAATGGCAGTTTTACAACATTTCCTGGTTTACAGGGCTTTCAACTAGACAAAAGAGGCAAGTGTTAGATGGGCGACTGTCAATCAAATGAGGGACATTGTCTCGATGTGTGGGATGCAGGACAAATGATAAAAATGTGCAGTCAAAGCAGGCCACCTGGTCCCATGTCATCCATACTGGATGACCTGATGTTATGAAGTGTGCTGTGAAACAGAGAGCCCCCCCCCCTCACCTCCTCTCTTGACCCTGCGGTTGGCCACCTCGTCCTTGAGGACCAGCGGCTTGTTGGGCTTCAGCACCGGTCTGCCGTGCTGCTTGCTGAGCAGCCGACTGACCTTCTCCTGGAACAGAACACCGCGCTGCGCCGCCATAACCCGTCTGTTCCCGGCCTGACCCGAGCGGAGCGAGAGCCGCTGCTGCTCAGACTCTGTGTGACCGGGAGGAGAGGGTAAACCAACACAAACAAACCGTCTTCAGCACAACGACTCACTCCTTCAACAGGCTCTACTGTGTAGCGCCATGTTTACCGTGAAACCCAATTCAGTGTCGTAAAGCACAGAAAAGTGTACTTCCCTTACGACACATTATGACGACAAGCGGCCAGTTTATGGAATCAAATTAGGGTCAATAATATTCACAAATTATTTCACAGTCTGCAGTTGTATATCACCTGTTGTGCGCATGTGAAAAGATTTTGTGCATGTGTAAAAAAGTTTTGTGCACACAGATATAATTTGCTCGTGTAAAAACATTTTGCAACTGTAGAAATATTTTGTGCGTGTGTGAAAAGTTTTTGCAGATATAATTTGCACGTGTAAAAAAGTTTTGCAGGTGTAGAAATATTTTTTGCAAGGATATTTACAACAGTGAGGTTTCACAAAGTCTGAGATACGGACACACACATTTCCTATCTGTGTGTGCGAACCTGAAGTTACAAGCTACAAGCTGCTATTTACGAGTACGAATTTTGACCCTGTTTTTACGCCTGAGTATGCTAGCCAATCAGCACGTTGCCAACTGACTAGCCAATCGGGACGTAGCCCACTGACCATCCAATCATAGGACACAAGGTTCTAACGCGTTCGTTTTGCTGACCTGCGCCACTTGGAGCGTGCTTGCGGGAGTCAACATGGAGGAACCCGAGGCGAACTCTTGTGGGACACAGGTGGGTTAATTACATGCTACCACGGAACATGCCACTACAGTTTTAATTAACTAACGTTACATCGTAATTAACTAAATATATCAAGACAGCTGTGCGTGCATCCCTGAGTTACTTATATTTTATATTTAACGCTAGCTAGTTGATGTGGTCTTTGCTATTGTCTTAGCTAGCTACAGTCTGTTGGCTAAATTAACGTTTGTTGTTGTTGTGCCGTTTGAATGAGTAACGTTAATGTTAAAGAAATTAATGCAACACTTTTGTCGGGTGCTTCCTGACATAATGCCCCGGGCATTTAATATGGAGAGGAAGGTAACGTAACGTTAGTTAGCCAAAGGTCGAAAAGGTTCAGTTTCCAATCCGACTTGTGTTCACGTCAGCTGGAAAATAAAGCAAGTGAACAGAAAAGGAACGGTAAAGTGGGCTTCATAATAATACGATCTTCATAATCAATAATAAATAACTGTATGGCCTACTCAACACAAATGCTCCTTACAACCCGCTGCAATAGACGATGAGCGATTCATGTTTTCTTAAAAATCAATCAATCATATACTCTACAGTATATGATTGATTTTAAATCAATCATATACTGTAGAGTATATGATTGATTGATTGATAATTAATACATAAATTAATGATTTATGTATTAATTATTTTATTTGTTTAAATATAATTCTATATTTTTTTCATATACTCTACAGTCCATGCATTATACTTTTTTGCATGAAAAGGGCAGAACTTCAAAAGCTTTAACCTGAAACACATGCCTCACTGCTCGAGTTCAGGCCAAAATTAGCCTTACTTCATTCATTTAAAAGACCAATCAGCAATATTTAGGACACAAATAACATATTTATAACAATAAATGCTCTTCCTCAGCTATGTTTTATATAATGTAAACACAAGCAGTATTGTAGCCAAAGATAAACATTTCACTATACATTGTGCGGGTCATCTTATGTAGGCGCCGATCACATCATGTTATTCAGCACAACACCACAAAAAGGGGTCTGGCGATGGACACGAAGATTATTTCAATCATCAAAGGACTTGGTGGGACAAGATGTGGTGTGGATACATCAAGCAATTAATACCTTTTTATTTTGCAGATATGGTATGGTAATATTTGGTGGAATTGATGGATTTTCAAGAAAGGTTAGTGCTTCCTGGAGTTTATTTTACAATTGACCAAAAGTGAATTGATATTAAATGCCATTTTTTAAAGTTAATTATCACGCACATACAGTATGGGGTCAGTATTTAATTCATTAATAGGTTATTTGAGTACTGTGTTTCTGTGGTGCTTACTTTTTCCTTTCTATAAATGCTCTCATAGATCATGTACCTACAAGTAGCCAATAACAACAAGGCTTCAACAGCTCTGCAGTTCTTCCTTGAGGCTGTGGACAAACACGGATTTCCATCCAGGTAACAGGCTATTTCTTGTTTTGTGTGTGTTTTTTTTACATGTAAACATTGGATTATTGGAAATACTGAATATGAAGAAAAATGTCAGGTGCACTTGATACAGTTAAAAGAACACTGATTTGTATCAGTCTAGGCCATTTTATAAAAATAAGGTAGACTTTTGTCACGGCAGCCGTATTGACATGAACTAGCAGGTAAATACAGGTTAAATTAATTAAGTTGATTAAGGTTCCATTCTATTTAGTGCAGTAGAGCCTTTCCAGTGAGCCAACATGCACAATAGCAGCACCCTGACTGTTTGATCTGAATGGAACAGAACATTAATTAGTATCACTGGTAACACCTGTGTTTACCCTACTATTTTATGTCAAAATGGCTGCTTTTCAAAAAGGTCTATAGGCCTACATGATCAACAGATTTTTCACTAAGTTTTACAAGAAAAGTTGTAAATTGATAGTTGGGGATATAGTGCCTATTAAGCAAAGGCCCAGGAAGCCCTAGCACCCCCTATATGTCATTTCTGAAACAACACTTTACCAGTGATGACACTTATGGGTATGGCCTTAGAATGAGATTGGATTATTCATTCCTTGTTTATATTACTTTACATGACCTCGTGACATATTCCCAATATTATGTGTAGGTCTTTCCAGTGATGTGCCCATAAAGAATGTTTCAGTCTCATACTAAAACCTCTTGTTTCTGTGGTAACAAAATATTTAAAACTGCTGGTTCCCTGGGGGATTAGCCAGGAGCCAATAGTGAAGCTTGTTAAATGGCTATAGCTGTACTTAGAAAACTGGAGATACAGCCAGCTCTAAGAGTACAGAGATTCAAATTTCACATTGTCAAATTACTTAACATGGTATCTGTATGGTTGTACATGTCAAGGGTCAGAGGAGACCAAGGTGTGGAAAATGTGGACATTGCCAGACATATGTTTGACGTTCGTGGGTGCGGCAGGGGAAGCTTCATCTCAGGGAAAAGTGTTCATAATCAAAGGTAATATCAGTGTATGGTTGTAGCTTCTGTCATAAAGCTTTCGTTGGTCAAAATATCTTTTGCTAGTGTATCGCTTAATAGTGACGTGCTGCCATTAATTATGGTGCTAAAAGTTGTTGCTGAGATTAATGTACATATTAGTGTTATTAGGGATGGGGAAAAATCCATTGAGTTACTATTTGCATTTTCTGCAACGTAAAGGTGTGATAATTGTTTACGGACTGCATTTATTCATTTATTTTTGTCAACTGTCTTTCAGGATAGAGCGCCTGTGGCGTGACGTGTGGAATGTCGTGTCAAGTATTTATTACGATCTGCTCCACAGCCTAGAGGAGGATGGCCTGCTCGACCCAGCAAATTGCACACACCTTTTCTGTGCTCAGTATGTCTTTCTGCCCCGAATTCAGGAAGATCTTGACACATTCACAGATGGCTAGAATAACCATTCACTCCGAACAGAACGTAACCTCACTCCTAACCAGCTGTGGGAAATCGGAAAGAGTCAGAGCCCTGTCAGCCCTCCTGACAACTTCGAGGTAAAGGGGAAAAACTGTTTTGTAGTTCTGTGTTTTATTCACCATTGTGGAGGAAGCCAATGTTAGCACACCTTGCTTTCTTTTAGAAGTCATAACAATGTTAGTATTTGGTTATATGTTTATTTGACAAAATCCTTACACTGTTCTTAATATTATAATGAAAATGCAACACACGGGAACTGGAATTTAGCCTACCAGGACCACTGTGTTTCACTTTACCAGGCATCTTCCAATAGTACACAGCAATAACCACATGCATAATCAGGCTACAGCAGAATTACAATTTGTGTCAAAGCCAACAATGGGCTATGCAACACAATGTAACATTGAGTTTCAGTTGCATAGAATAGTTTTGTTGATATACAAAGACATAGGCCACAATCCGAAAAATGTAAAACTAATGAAAACAACTACTGTTGTAGTTGTTTTCATTTTATTTTTCTTTGAATTTGTAGGCCTCAAAAAGAGTATTGCAGGAAAATAGATGCTGACTTCTTTCACTGGTAAATTAACACCTGAAAACTGCAATGAATATGCAGTGCACTAGTCTATTTAGTCTGTACAAGGATAACATTTAAACTAAATAAATGGCTTAATAAATTACAGTTCAGTAATGCATGTCAAGTGATTGAAATCTAGTTTAGTGTTCATGTCAAGATTGACAAAACAACAATTTAATCAGTGGGGTGGAAATAATTTAATAATAAATAATGGACTGTATTAGTAATTTAGAATTTGTATTTGTTGGGAGCCAAATGATTTCTAGAAAAGGTTCCTGACCACTGTTTTAGGGTGTCATCCCATGTAATTATTTTAACAAACCCGATTACTTTTTTATTTCAGGGGATCCATTTTCCAGATGTGGAAATTGCAGAAAATGGATCAAATTGGAGTACAAGTTCCTGAACTGGCATCTCCCCTGGGCATCGAAGAACTGGAAGGACTGAATCAACTTTTTAATCCTACTGCTCCTTCATTGTGTTTTGGGGCAGACATCTATAGTGCTGTAGTTCACTACATAGAGGGTGTCCTTGAATCAAGTCAGGAAGCATAAGGCACAATGCATACTAACTTTCAGCAGTGGAAGAAGTATTCAGTAATTAGTTGCATATAAATCCTTTATATCCTGTTGGCTAGTTTAATCTCCATCAATGCATCATATTCTATAAGATCATCATGTGTTTGTATCTTTGTCTCTGTCCTGTGAAAACCACGTATCTCTACAAAGTCAGAAAAACAGCCTGTTTTCAGCTTTGTGACGACTACTTTTCAAGCTGATCCAAGAGGCTTTTTAAAGAGTTTATTTAGCTGAAGAAGAATTTAAGTAACACTTCATCCTTCAGTTGATCACAAACATTCAACACCAACACATCTGGAGATACGTGGTACTTTTGTGGGGGTGGTTGGGTAGAGGATGATGGAATATATATATATAGGGCATGACTGTTATATTCTCATTTTGAAAAGGAAAATAAATGTATTTCAATTTTAGAGGCCTACTTTATTTGTAGTAACCTGAAATGTTACTCTTAGAATAACATGGCTTTCCACTAGCTAATGCAGTTCCTTGTTACATGAAAGATACTACAGTAGTAGTATAGTGTTCTATTTTAGAACTCACAATAATGTCCCTACCTTTCATCCTGACATTGACTTCTTTTCATTCCGCTACGACTTGAAAAAATCATTTTCAGAGACTTCAACCTGCATTCAAAATAGTCCCCGGGGAAATGTTTACACAGCAAATGATCAGTTCTGTGGTTTATGAATGGAAATGACTTTGTTAGCCGCAGAACATTTTAAGGTATATAATATAATAATTCAAATTTTGATTGTTGTGAAAAATGTAAAATGTGGGTAAATTGAAATGAAGCAAACATCCAAAGTCACTGGTCAATGGTTTATTTCTTAGAATCTTTGGATACAAGAGCTGTAGGATTCAAGTAAATACATCAGCAATAACAAGTACTGTAATAGACCATTTTCTAAATATTGACTCTATTAACAGAATGAATGATGCCATTGGTTACAACTACCTGAACCAGGTGCCAGAACTACATATGGCACAATCCAAACAGCCCTTCCAACAAAATGCAGTACAAAAAGAGTACCAGGCAAAGGTTATAGTATCTGTCACAAAATGTCATGTTCAAGTTCAATTTTGAGCTGACCACTGGAACAAATGAAGTAGTAATAATCTCAAAAGGTTTCGTTTCTGTGAGTCGATATTCTTAAAATGGAGATCTCTTTTCAGGTGAAAGAATACCAAAGACAAAATCCCTTTTTACACCAATGAACAAAAGCAGAAGCTCCATAACACTGAAACAATGTTTTTTTTGCAACAGAATCATACTGATGAGCAGTATCTAAACTAGACCAAAGCCTGTAACATAGGTTGCAATGCAGCTCTCCACATGCTTTGAAAAGTCCTCATAGTTTTGGAAGTGCCCAGGTACATGCAATGTGCCAAAACATGTGGAAGACTTCAGGTACGCCCCCTTCACAACTCGGACCTTCAAGGTGTCTGTAGGGATTTCCCACCCTACCCAGAATTTTGTCAGCTGTTCGAGTTGGGATGGAGAGGCTGCATTCAAAGACAACAAGAGGTTGTGGAAATACATCAAATAAATGACATTTGCGTTTTTAAAGATGAGCTGTATTTTACTGCTTTACCATGTTGTTTTATATATAGGTAAATGGAAATACTTTGTTGGGATAGTACTGAGCCCAAAAAAGGAGGGTGGCACAAAGTAGTATTAGCAAAGACCACATCAACTAGCTAGCGTTAAATATACAATTTAAGTAACTCCGGGATGCACGCACAGCTGTCTTGATATATTTAGTTAATTACGATGTAACGTCAGTTAATTAAAACTGTAGTGGCATGTTCCGTGGTAGCATGTAATTAACCCACCTGTGTCCCACAAGAGTTCGCCTCGGGCTCCTCCATGTTGACTCCCGCAAGCACGCTCCAAGTGGCGCAGGTCAGCAAAACGAACGCGTTAGAACCTTGTGTCCTATGATTGGATGGTCAGTGGGCTACGTGCTGATTGGCTAGTCAGTGGGCAACGTGCTGATTGGCTAGCATACTCAGGCGTAAAAACAGGGTCAAAATTCGTACTCGTAAATAGCAGCTTGTAGCTTGTAACTTCAGGTTCGCACACACAGATAGGAAATGTGTGTGTCCGTATCTCAGACTTTGTGAAACCTCACTGTTGTAAATATCCTTGCACAAAATATTTCTACACCTGCAAAACTTTTTTACACGTGCAAATTATATCTGCAAAAACTTTTCACACACGCACAAAATATTTCTACAGCTGCAACATGTTTTTACACGAGCAAATTATATCTGTGTGCACAAAACTTTTTTACACATGCACAAAATCTTTTCACATGCGCACAACAGGTGATATACAACTGCAGACTGTGAAATAATTTGTGAATATTATTGACCCTAATTTGATTCCATACCAGTTTAGGTGCTGTCGTAACTCTCACAACTTTAGTAAGACACGAGCAATCCGACAGTAAAAATGAATCAGTGAAGTGAAAGAATATGACAATAATTATAACAACAACAATATTAATATCATAATATAACAATAATCATAATAATAATCATTGTAATTATTATTATTATTAGCAGTAGTAGTAGTAGTAGTTGGGTCAATATCACAGACCCAGAATAAAGTCACTTTGGTGTCCCCATCAGAATCACTCAGTTATCATGAACATGTAGCAGAATAATGAAACTCTGAGGTCTTATTATAAAAGGCCAAACATTTACACACATAGCAGTACAATGATAGGTCTCTTGAAATGTGTTTCCTTCATTTTATACCTTATTTTTTCATTGGATCTACAGGATTTTGGCATGTCCCACACACTTCACTGCTAACTACAGTGTGTGTAATAAGTGGTTAAATGATACTACATTTTTTTTTAAACGATATGGTTTTATTGTCCACAACGAGTTATTTGATAACACGTCATTTTGATCATGTATATTGTAGCGTCTCGCTACAGGAACACAGGGAGGCTTAGTTTGATCAGATCACATGTTACTGTTGGCCATAACCACGCCAAAACAATCCACTAATCCTGCCGTATAGAGAACCGCAGTGACGCGTTGTAAAACCCGGAAGTAAGTTAGCATTTTTAGCACTTCTGGTTCCTTCCTCAAAAAGCAATGCATTTTTTCCATAGGGTTTTGGAAAATAGCTCGAAATAAGGTCTGTGGTTGACACAAATTTAAGAGATAGATCACGTTTTGTTCTACGACATTAAATACATCAGCAGTGACCCCACTGGGGATTTTTGAAGAGTTTACGTGTCTGAAAAACGATGGTTGTTACAGAGTGGCTGAATAGGACTACAGAAATTGTCGAGGCCGTTGTACGTCATTACGCCGAACACGTAAACACTCCTGCTAAGTTTGTTTTCCGCTGTGTTCTGCTTGAAAGCAAGTACCTGCCTATCTTTAGTATCTGTATATCTATATCAGACCGCAACATAAGTAAAGATAATGAATACATCCTATTAAAACCTGTGTGGCTTATATGATAAGTCTAATTCGTACAAGCAGCATAACTTTTCACCATGTAACTAAAGATTGTAGTCAGGGAAATCAGTTTGACATATTGAACTAATAACAAATCACCTCTGGCTGGCAGAGAACTCTCTGCTCCATAGCTTCTCTTGGACGTAAAATCACATTTTACATTTATATTCAATTTAATATTCCATCCCTCACATACTTTTGTATATATAATAACTTATATTTTGTTTTTCTTGTTATGCTGCTGCAACACAAACATTTCCCAAATTGGGATAAATACAGTAATATCTTATCTTAATTAATTAAGAAATATAACTATTATAATTAGTGTAGCAGCCGACACCTATTTTCAATATGGATTAATCTACTATTTATTTCTTTAGTTCAATTTTCATCTATAAAAATGTCAAAATAGTGAAAATGTTCACGAGACTTATCAAAGTGCAAGGTTATATCTTTAGATGTTTTGTTTTAGCCTATGTACTGTATGTCTTAATGCTCTTACAGTATATGTGACGGTGTGACTTCCATGAAAACTAATATTTTATATCTTCCCAACAGACGAGCTGACAGGAAACCTAACACTCTAATAACCACAACATTGCAAAGGCGAGTAAATGTAAATTAAAAACCATTCACAATTTTTTTATTTCTTCTTCCTTGCAGTGAGGTGAAGCTGACCTTGCACTTGGTGCCAGTAAGGATGTTCCTCACGCAGGCTGAATGTTTCTCCTTCCTTACTGACACAGAAGCCCTTGATTTGCAATGCTTCACTAATTGTCATTTCCCTGGCTCCGTAGGGACACTTTACCTCCAGCACAGCGGAAGACCCTACCAGACTATCTGGAGATGCCACCAACATTCCTGATAGGGAGAGCCACAAATCTGACTCATGGACCTGCATCTGGGTTGCAGTGGTGAATGCCCTGACGCCCTCACATTCATTCATGGTCCCCCACTGTACAGACAAAACACCATCAAGGGCCTGTTGTTGCCCTAGTACCCTGGCAATAAAGGAAGCAGTCACACGCGTTGACCTCAGGACAGCTCCAAAGTTGCTGGCAGTCAACCTTCCTTTCCTGAACAAATGCCAGTTTGGGTTGGTTCGCTGACCAGTGGTAGCCACCTGAATTGCCCTCTGTTGCTCTTCAGACAATGCCATGCTTGCCACTATTGCCTCAGGTCCCTGATGCCCAACAGATTTCATAATTTCAGGAACATTAAGTGTTTCCAAGCTGTAGTGTTCCTCTTCTGACTCGGGGGAGAGAAGCCAAGAAATTCCTGAAAACCTGCCCCCGAGTCTGTCCCTCAGCCAGTCACGATCTTCGGAGGTGGGCTCTCTTGTCAGCGGGTTAAATTAGTTATTGGTTTCAACAGTCACATTAAAACAGTTACTAAATCAGCTTACTATCACCTAAAGAAGATATCTAGGATTAAAAGACTAATGTCACAGTAGGATTTGGAAAAACGTGTCCATGCTTTTATCTTCAGTAGACTGGACTACTGCAATGGTGTCTACACAGATCTCACTAAAAAATCTTTTAGAAAGCTGGAGCTGATTCAGAACACCGCTGCTCGAGTCCTTACCGACACTAAGAAAGTGGATAACATCGCTCCAGTTCTGAAGTCTTTACACTGGCTTCCTGTGTGTCAAAGAATAGATTTCAAAATACTGCTGCTGTTTATAAAGCACTGAATGGTTTAGGACCAAAATGCATTTCTGACCTCCTGCTAAATGATGAACCATCCAGATCTCTCAGGTCTTCAGGGACTGATCAGCTTTCTGTCCCCAGAGTCAGAACTAAACATGGTAAAGCAGCGTTCAGTTATTATGCTCCAAATATCTGGAACAAACTCCCAGAAACCTGCAGGTCCGCTGCAACTCTTACTACTTTTATTTCCAGGCTGACGACTTTTCTTTTTGTCGCTGCTTTTAATTGAACTATTCATATCTTAGACTGCACTGTAACTTTTATCCATGTATTTTTTCTTTTAATGTTTTTTTTATTAGCTTTTCTTTTTAATGACTGATTTTAAATGCCATTTTCTTAATGTCTTTCATTTTTTGTAAAGCACTTTGAATTGCCTTGTGTTGAAAAGTGCTATATAAATAAATTTGCCTTGCCTAATAAAGATTTCATGTGACACATACAATTGATTTGTTGATGGGAATGAATGTGAATAAATTAACTCTAGGTTAACGGTACTCTTGCTATCACTACTCACCGACACTATAAACCTTGTCCCTCATGCTAGCCCTGACAACACCGGTAAGCACACCTTCATCTAGGCTGCACTGTTACGTGTCCTGACTTGTAGTGCTTCTCTCCTCTATCTACACTCTTCTTGTCATCTTTGTAAAACGATATCAGACTGGTAATTGACACAGCCATGACTTCTAGTTAAATTCAGTGTGGCTAAAATGAAAAGCTTTGTTAAAACATGCAAGCACGCGAAAGTCAAATTCAGCTTTATTGTCAAAAATTCTACATGTGTTATACATCCAGAAATATCGAAATATCGTTTCCCACAGTGTGACATGTATACATAAAACAAAACAAAAAGGGCCTAGATAAACGTGGTATACATTAAACAAAACAAAAAGGGCCAAGATAACCGGGGTATACAGTTTAACATGTTAATATACTTAAAGTGTTCAAAGTGCAGTTTCAGTGCAAGTCAGTTGAAACGATCTTAAGTTGGCGTGACGTTGAAGTCGTGCGACCCTGCTGCTGTACTGGCTTGTAGTTTGTTTATAGCATAACGTTAGCATTTCGCTTTTGGCGACTAGATTTATGATTCAGAAATTATAAAAGTAGGGTTGACATGTGGAGATTATCCGGCTGAACAAAACGTGATCCCTCTCTTAAATGTGTGTCAACCACAGACCTTATTTCGAGCTATTTTCCAAAATCCTATGGAGAATTTGCATTGGTTTTTCACGAAGGAACCGGAAGAAGTTTACTTCCGGGTTTTACGACACGTCACTGCGGTTCTCCGCAAGCTCTTCCCAAGCTTCCCGGTTATGGCTAGAAAGGATCCGTCTAATGTAAATATGACGTGACGTTCTCGTTCTAACTCTCGTTGTAATCGGAGCGGCTCGGCTGTAATCGGAAAGGGTCGGGGTGGGCGGGACGCGGGAAGATCGCGGGAACATCGAGAAGAGACGTCGTTCTAACTCTCGTTGTAATCAGAGCAGTGGTAACCACTCAAAGTCCTCAAGAGATAGGAAACGACAGCAGTGTGGGACCTTATTGCGGGAAATTACTGAGCACACATACCACCTACAGGATGAGACGTTCATGTGTACAGTGATATCAAGACTAAATGATCTTTTGGAGGACGTAAAGCAACACACCCCACATGACAGTAGTCTTCCTCTCACCTTCACGCCCCCCCAAACACAAAAGGCAGAAGAGGACCATAACACCTCTCAGTACCAGCCATCGTAGACACCCTTTTTCAGGCCGGGTGGGTCATAAAGCTGAGGTCATGAGATCCAACTACAGAGTGGACAGCTTGAACAAGATTTTAAAAGCTAAGTCCCCAGAGTCTAATGCGGGAGGAGCAGGCAGGGGTACGAAGAGGAGGATAGATGCTTTAGGTAAGAACAAAGTATATTTACTTTTGCCATCTCCTCTATATTCACAAAACACAGCCAATCATCCATTCCAATCCTATGTGACATGGCACAGTTCATTTCACTCCCATATAAACTGATATAAAAGAGACCATTAGTCTTCTCATTGTGCTTATTGCTGCGGATAGGTGTTAACTATTGTTGTTGTATTGTATCATATCAAAAGTCGTTTTCATCCAAGGCACCACCGCCAGGTGAATGTTGGAAGCTTGGAGCTGTAAAGAGGTCATAAGCTGTCATTACAGTCTAAATATCTAACAGCAAAAGGAGGAGAGGAGATGAGGAGAACAGAGGAGAGGAGACAGCAAAAGGAGCAGAGTATGAGGAAAGGAGAACAGGAAAGGAGAGGATACAGCAAAACGAGGATAGTCTGAGGAGAAGATGAGGAGAGGAGAACAGAGGAAACAGGGAAAGCAGAGTAAAGAGCAGAGTTGAAAGAGAAGTTGAAAGCAGAGCAAACAGTAGCAGGAGAAGTAGAGCAAATGTAAAAGTAACTTTGAAAAGTATCAGCAAGAAGATCAGAGTTGCATAATGTTATTTTGTTTTATTCGTTACTGTTATATTAATGTTGTATGTTCATGTTTGTACATAGGATAATAAAGATGATCTTAACCTTGAACTCGATTCATGACCTCATTTCATTATTAAAACCTTAATATCAAATTACAGACTGGATTCAAATTAGGATCTCCAAATGTGTTGATGTAATGTTTGTGATAAACTGAAGGATAAAGTGTTCCTTTATGTGTTGAGAAAATTCCCCTCCCTCTTAAGCCAAGTAAGGTATTTAAAA
Organism: Notothenia rossii; assembly: GCF_949606895.1. NCBI lineage: Eukaryota > Metazoa > Chordata > Actinopteri > Perciformes > Nototheniidae > Notothenia > Notothenia rossii. The sequence continues at coordinate 51,224,989 of NC_136909.1, forward strand.
AGCCTCTTGGATCAGCTGGAAAATACATCATCACAAAGCTGAAAACAGCTGTTTCACTTTACTTTTGAAAGATACGACAGAGACAAAGCTACACATATATGATGATATTATAGAATATGGTGCATTGCTGCAGATTAAACTACCCAACGGGATATAAAAGAGGTAAACACATCTACAGCAGTAACATGCAACATACATTTTATTGCACCAGGAGCTATCTTGGGACTTTTACTGCAACAACGTTGACTTGCCTGTGAATACAAAATAAACCATAGTGTTGCTGATCTACAGTGTTGTCATTCTTCTTTCAACAGCAAGACCGCTAACAAGTATTTACATATTTAATATAGTTTAGTTTCTCGCCATCCCAAACGTAAACATTCAGCCACATGACTGCGCTTCCGAGCCGCTGCGATTACAACCGAGCCGCTCCGATTACAACGAGAGTTAGAACGAGAACGTGACGTCATATTTACATTAGACGGATCCTTTCTAGCCATAACCAAGCTTCCCGCGTCTCTCTCCCCAGGAACCTCCCTCTTCCATCCCCAACCAACCAGACAACACTCTCCCACCCAAACCCACAGTTACAGGTCACAAGAACCGTCCATCAAAACAGTGGCATGTTCACTGACACTCAGTAAAATGCAAAAACAAACTCTGAACAACAAACACATCAAACATCAACATATATAACATTATAACTAGTCCGTTACAATATTCTATTTTCATAATAATATTGAAAATGTTTCATGTGTCCCTGACATATCCACCCTGTCATTAAGGGATAACTGCCCCATTAAAAACCCTCTGATGTTTTCAGTGACATTACTACCATTGTAATTCCCTCAGTACAGACGACAGCAATGAGTTTTTAATTTACTGGCAGGATTTATTTGGTTCATCCAGACCGTGAAAACTGTAATCAAAAAACATAATACACAAATACAATAATCACTAGTCAAAATAATAACAAAACATACAGTAATATCCCAACATTGTCCTGGTAATGTCGTTACTTTCAATTAGGCTACTGTATACACAATACACTTTGGTTACATATAATTCAACAAAACACAAAGACCAATCTAACTAAGCCCAACATGTGTTAGCCCTTAGCTGTATAAAAACAATTTAATACAAACAAGAACAGAAAACACACACAAAAAACGTCAGCAAAATATACCTTAGTAGCTGCATTGCATGAGGAAAATTGTGTAGCTTGGTATTACTCTGTACGATTGTTTATCTTGATGCTAAGAGCTATTTTGCAGATGCATCAGCACTGAAAAACATGTACTAAATCAGCGGACTTTTCGGATGAGTGTTACGCTAAAGTATATCCTGACGGAAACAGGCGATATAAAAACAAAGGTTCCACCTTAGAGAACTTTGGTTCCTACCAAAATAAATAACTCAGAAATACTGCGCTGACTGACACAGAGGCAGTTACACTCCCACCAAAACATATCACATGTATATGATTTTCTTCAACTATTGAGAGACAACATACTGCGTAGAAAAGATAAACACAAAAAAACTAAACTTCAGTCCTTGGCTTCCCAGAGAACGATCACCATGACTGCACCTGTAGTGAGACAGATAGAGAGAGAGAGGGGAGGAAAAGAAAGAGAGAGGCCGGAGTCTTCAGTCTGCTTCCATCAGCATCACCGTCTTATGGATGGGCCTTTCCAGGTGGACAGGTTTGGAGATACGCTTTCCTTTCTCATCAAGGGTTGAGTCGCTGATGAGCAACTTGAGTCTTCGCACCTTCCCATCCTTTCCTGGGTACACTTCGATAACCTTTGCCATCCTCCACTGGTTACGTGGTGTAGTATCATCTTGCAGGAGTACAACATCGCCGACCTTTGCATTCCTGCGATCTTTGGTCCACTTCTGTCTCTGTTGGAGGCTCAGGAGGTACTCCTTCTTCCATCTTGTCCAGAAGTGGTTGGATAAGAATTGAACTCGACGCCATCTCTTGCGTAGGTATAGATCTTCCTTGACGAACTTCCCAGGAGGTGGAGCGAGTATCGTGGACTTCATGGTCAAAATGTGGTTTGGTGTCAGGGGCTCTGAACTGGATGAATCAGAAGCCACGCACCACTGCACACCGAGTGCTCTTTCCATGTGCAGTTCACCCAGTGCCATGTCCTTGTCTTTGGCAGCTGCAGCACATTCTTCTTTTGGGATTGTGTCTAGGACCTTCTTGCTGTTAGAGATAAACTTATGCAGCCGGAGTTTGCCTGTGCTGCAAAGCTCTCTTGCTTCTTTCACCAGTTGGATCGCTTGGTCTTCAGATGCTACACTTGACAATCCATCATCAATGTAGAAGTTCCGTTGAATGAACTTTATGGTGTCGTCACTAAAGTTTCCTTGTCCTTCAGCAGCGACATGCTTCAGCCCATAGTTGGCACAGCCAGGTGACGATGCTGCACCAAACAAGTGGACCTTCATCCGATAGATGGAAGGTTGGCTTTCGAGATCTCCATTGTCCCACCAAAGGAACCGCAGGTAATCTTGGTCTTCTGCCTTAACATGGAACTGGTGAAACATGCGTTCGATGTCACACATGATTGCCACAGGACCTCTTCGGAAGCGATACAGAACTCCCACCAAGGTGTTTGTCAACTCAGGACCCGTCAGGAGGTGGTCGTTCAAGGACGTTCCTTGGTACTTGGCGGAGCAATCGAAGACAACGCGTATCTTCCCAGGCTTTTGTGGATGATACACCCCATGATGCGGAATGTACCAAGCTGGAGCTTTGTGGATGTCTACCTCCGGGACCTTTTCTGCATCTCCGCGTCTTATGGTCTCATCCATGAAGGTCTTGTAGTCTTTGTAGTACTGGTCGTTTCTTCTCAGCTTTCTTTCTAGGCACCTGAGACGATGGATAGCACAGATCTTATTATCAGGTAAGTTAGGTCTTTCTTTCTTGAATGGCAGCGGCATTTCGTAATGACCGTCGCTCTTCAACTTGATGCTCTTTTCCATTTTTGACAGGAACCTTAGATCTTCTTGAGAGATGGGGCTGGTCTCCGACGCTCTTTCAACGAAGTCAGACTCCAGCATCTTGATGACATCTGCAGGTAAGAGAACTTCTTTGATCTGTGTCCTACAGACATAGTGCACTTCCTTTGTGAGGTCTGAAGAGGACGGTAGACCTGGCATCACTTGCTTCACCATGACTTGGTGACTTATTCCAATTGCATCTCCATAGTTGAGACACGGGTTGCCATATCCCACTACACTCCAGCCCAAGTCTGTCTTCTGTGCAAACGGCTGGTGTTCCTCACCAGGCACCACTTGTCTTGGAACGAGGGCTTGGGCACAGTTGTAGCCAATTAACAGGCCGACATCACAGCTTTGCTGAGGAGCGATCTCATCTGCAATGTGTTCAAGATGAGGCCATGCTTTCGCCGTATCTGGTATGGGAATATGGTCTCTGTTTGCAGGGATAAACTCTCTTGAGTAAGTCACTGGAAGAGTGATTATCTTGTCTGAATAAAAACCTCTAACTTGTAGACCAGCTAGCTTCCGACAGGACACGATTGTGTTTCTTGAAGCCAACGTGGAGAGGTTTAGCTGAACTGGTTCACTCTTAGCATTGAGAGCCTTCGCTGTCTCGTCGAGGATAAAGGTTGTGTCACTTTGTGTATCAAGGAGTGCGTACACCAGAACTTCACGACTTGGCACACTTGTAGATGACACCCACACTGGAATTATTGTGGAGGTATGAGTGTCTCCAACATTCTGGATGACTCTAAGTGCCGTCGCCTCACGTGATGGTCTCTCTGACTGGTCTTGTGACTGTTCATTCTTCCTTTCTTTGTACTCTTCTTTGTCTTTGTCACTGTACCTTGCTCTGTCAGATCTTGTAGACATCCTTTCTTCCTTGGTGCGATCGTCATGAAGACAAGTTGGGTGTCTTCTCTCACAGGTGTCACAGCTGTCTCTTTCTCTACAATCTTTAGATCGGTGGCCAAAATTGAGACAGCCAAAACACAATTTATTTTCTTGAACAAACTTGATTCGCTCCAAGATTGTCCCTTGCATAAACTTGTAACACCTTTGTAGACTGTGTCCTGCCTTCTCACAGAAGACACAGCTTGTGACGACGGCTTTCTCATCTGAGGTGGTTGCTAACACCTTTGCTCCAGGACCTCCGCTCTTTACACTCTTGTCTGGAATCCTTTCACTTGGCTTAAGAGCATGAAGAGATGTTATTGGGCTGCAAGCGATTTTAGCTTCACGTGTGAGAAACTTGACAAACTGGCTGAAGCTCGGGAACATGTGAGTGTCTTCTTCTGCTTCTATGACTTTCCTATTCCACCTTGAAGTCAACCAGTCTGGGAGTTTAGAGAGAATTTTCTGGTTCTCGTTGCAATCATTAAGTATTTCAAGACCTCTGATCTGAGACATGGCTGCTTCACAGCAGCGCAGGAAGTCGGCGAGTTCTTGAAGTTCCATACTGCCTTTGGAGCTTATCTTGGGCCACGCGTCGAGCTTCTCTCTGAAGGCCCTGGCGATGAGGAATGGATTGCCGTATCGCTCTTCTAGGATGTCCCATGCTGCATAATACGCTGGCTCTGTGCCAAGTAAAAAGTAGCTCTCTTTGGCCCTTTTAGCAGATCCACCCACATACTTGCGTAGATAATATATCTTCTCTTCAGCTGGTATGTTCTTCCTGTCAACGAGCGTCTGAAAGGACACTTTCCAGTCGTTGAATCGGAGTGGGTCACCACTGAACACTGTAGGTTCAGGTAGAGGAATGCGACTCGCACTGATGGCTTCTGCGAGCGCTTTGACGAGAGCTGTTGTGCCATCTTCATATTTGTTTTCTTGCCTTGCTTGTGCTACAGCTGGTGGTGTAAAATGGTGCCGCAGCGGGCTAGTTTGAGGCTTGACTTCTTCTTCTTTCTTCACAGAGACGCGATGGAGAAGATCATTTATAGTTTGAGGCTTGACTTCCTCTTCTTTCTTCACAGAGCCACGATGGAGAAGATAATTTATTTCTTCATCTGAGCCGTCGCCCTTAGTTGCCGGACATGAATGTATACTCTGGTCATATACTTGCTGTCGTGCCTCGGCAGCCTTTAGCTTCTTAATAGTCTCCAATCGATCTAGTTCTCTGCGCTTGGCTTCTAGCACTCTTTGTCTCTCTGCATTTTCAGCCTCTTGTTTGGCTTTTATCTGAGCGGCTTCAACTTCCAGTCTCTGAAGCTCTTTAATATAATGCTCTTGCTCCAGCTGTACTTCTAAGGTGGCTTTGTTGGCAGCAACCTCAGCAGCTGCACTCTTCCTGCTTGCAGAGGAGCACTTAGTGTGGCGAGAGCTAATGCCTGTCCTTCCTGAGGCTACAGACATTACCTCTTCAATGACTCGATGTTCTTCATGTCTTTGACTTGTAGTATGCCTATGGGCTGTAGCTTCCTCCCTTGCATCTATAAGGTCTTTGTTACTGTTTCACAGGTGTCGATTTTGCGACGTGTGTTAAGGTCAGGAACCTCAAGGCGTTTCCAATCGTCATAAACATCATTTAGACTCCTAGAGGTATTGCGTACTTTAGTAATTTGTCTATCTAGCAGGTCGTCTGAGCACTTTCCACTCAGCGCTTGGTTGGCTTCTTTTGTGGCATCCTTCCACTTCTCATAGCACACACTGAACCGATGTGCAACCTTTATTACTTGCTCATCATGCTGTTCTTGACCCTTTTCCGTCATT